>NW_024425563.1:29447528-29764295 GCF_017311325.1 Ursus maritimus
TATCTCTCTTTCCCTTGTCTTCCTTCTCTAATCCTCCTATGAGAAATGCATCTCATAGCAAAAAATGCAAAGCATGCCACCAACCCGGTCCTCGGCTAAATCTCTCCAATGGCTGAACAACAGCTTTCAGAACAAGAAATCAAATGAAGGATTTACACCATGAGCTATTAGTAATAACCAAATTCACAAAACAACTAACATAAAAATTTTCCTCTTAAAAGACATTTTTGAAGAATTTGCGTTATAACTTTAGGCTGTTCTCAATGGAAATATACATTTATATAAATATAAATCGTTTAAATATATGGAACTATATAATGTTGATAAACAAGATTTACAATGCCTCTTACGTTTATGATGTATTTTTATGCAACACAACCATTTAATGAAAGGGTTCAAAAAGGCTATTGACATTTACTTTTCTTCTTACCATATATTTATTAAGCCCGAATATAACATTCACATTAACATCAAACACACGTAAAATATGAAATTGCTGGAGAGGAATGATGACATATTTTAGTACTTTTATGGCGGTGCCAACATTTCATTTAGGATATTTATATGTGTCATCTAAAAAGGACAATAAATTTCAGTGAAGGCTCAATATATTACAAGACTTTTCATCAACACACGCCACAGGGTAGGCTAAAACCACAGAGGGAAAGAAGAAATACTGCTGAATAATCAATCTTTGAAAGCATTCAATGTTATTAAAAAAGCTACATTTAAACTATCCATAAGTCTAAAAAATGAATGTGTCGGAAGCAGTGTGATGCATATGTGTGGATATGAGAGTTGTACAGAGCGTCTACCTTTCTAGTTTTCAGTATTATGACTGTCTGGTAAACAAAAATATTTTTTAAAATACGATGGGGTAGGGGTGCTGCTAAGGCTTTAACACAAAACCCACCCCTGGGGGTAGAAAAATCTCTTTGTGTGAAGTGTCTGTTAGTTTCCAGCAACTGCACTTGCTAGGGGCACAGAATTATTCCCCACATGACCCAAATACGTAACAGAACAAGGCAGGCAAACTTTTCAGTTTTCAGAATGGAAGAGCTGGATTAGATACATTCATTACTCGTATCTGCTGCTGACATTTTCTGTATCCTGAGTTTGCACTGACTTCGTGTCTAATATCTCAGCATGATAGACAAGTACTGACATGAATCTATAAAAAACCACTATGCCCATCCTGTGGTAGACGACCAACAGCAACGGGAAGAATGGGAGAAATACGGCTTTTCTCCCCAGGGGTGGAGTCACACTGCTCTCTGCTATAGCTGGGAGTATCATATTTTAAAGTGAAGGGGCAGCGGCCCATGGTTGTATCCCTCGCATCTTTTGGAAGGAATCATTTTACTCACTATAAAAAGACCAGCCTTACTGTTATCTTAAGTTTTGTTCTCTGATACTTAAAAATGTATCATATTGAAAAGAGAAGTTCCCTAAAATCCTACAGTAAAAGAAGACCTCCTGATTCTGTTCTCTTCCAGAGGTATTCTATTTCACTTGCATTTGCTCTATGAATAAAGTTAGAAAAATTGATAGAATTTTCTGTCTTCTGATGCCAAGAAGATCTCTTCCCCATGGTCTCTCCAACACTCTTGAAGTTGTAATAGCTCCTTCTCCAGGCTTTATTCAGTAACACCAAAGTGCGTGTGTCTACTAGCATTTGAAGTTCTCTCAAGTATGTATGAAGCACCAAAGGAAAACCATTCTAAAATTCATTCTTGAGAAATGGGCTGAAAACCACTCTCAACAGAGTATCACTTAAGAGGAACCTGGCAAAGTGACAATCTGTATATTTTTGTTTTTCACTTTTATAAGCCTCTCTGTCTCTCTCTGTCTCTCTGTCTCTCTGTCTCTCTCTCTCTACACACACACACACACACACACACACACCCCTTACACACATCACAAGCCCTGTCTCCCAATGATGGGATTTTAAATAATTGGTACTATCTTTAATGGTCTCTTTCCTTTCTTTTTTTTTTTGTTTTTTTTTTTTTTTTGTTTTTTTTTTTTTGGTCTCTTTCCTTTCTATACAAGCCCAAAGCATGTATGAAACACCTGCTGGGTGCAAACACACTTCAGATTTCTAGAGAGAACTTTCCATTTTGAAGTAGAGGGAGGTATGTAAGGCTTCTCAGTATGAAAGCACTATTTACAAATAGGATCTTTTATTCTCGAAATCTTAAAAAGGAAATTATTTGTCATCAAATTGAGCACCATATACATATCATCTCTACTCCTCTCCTATGGGGTAATACCATATTCCTTATCCACGAGACTCTTTTAGGATCCACACGAAATTTAACCCTCAAGAGAATAAACTTAAATATCTAGTTTTTAATTATGGAGGGTATCTAAATCCCTCCCTAAATGTTAGGGAAAATTATCCCTTTTGCAACTTGGTTTTCTACGATATCTCTTACGGTCCTGGCCATCCCTAGAGGGGTACTTAGGGGTCCTCTTAAATTTATGATACTGAATGCATCTGTCCCTCAGTCAGTTTGTGGTTCAGGGTGCCTTACAGATGCCAAACCCCTTGAAGAGTGCTAGTCATGGAATGCCTGCACTGAAGATGTCTTACAACATTCCATTACTTCATATTGGGCTTAAACAATAAAATTGGAAAGAGAAGGACAGCTCATGAGCATGCAGGAAATAGCTTCTTTAGCAGCAAACATCTAAGAAATTCTGAAGAAAGAGACCTTAATCGTAAATTTACCTGCCAAACTTTACTCTGACCTTGACTTGACTGCAGCCACTTTATTTCTCCTCTACTATGTAAGCCAATATAATCGACTCTCTCAATTTTAATGCATCTTTAACTGTTTCCCATATCAGTTGTGTTTGCATTTTTGAAGAATGGTTATCTTCCAGGGTCTGCTTCTTCATACTTTATTTTAGTTTTGAGACAGACATTCCACTGGGTCTTCATTTTCAAACTCAGCAAAAGCTACCCAGGAGCTAACCTCTTTGAGCTAGGTCCTAGAACTCTGTGACGGCTATCATGTTCTTCAGACTATTGATAGGGATAAAGACATTTCAAGCACTTCAATCATCATAAGAAATTTGAAGAATATATTTCCCAACTCTGACGTGGTAAAAATTCACCACAGATGGGTTTCTTTTTCACCTAAACAGTGATTAAATCAAGTTAAACTACTTATCCACACGCAAAATAAGCACCGGAATGGGGTGAGAAATTGTGGCCTTAGGTGAGTGCTTCTATCAGAAGTGGACAGAAATGGGATCTTTTTTGTGTTTGTGTAGTATTGTTGATACTCAATGGAAGTATTACACTACAGTTGTGTTTTATTCCTCAAGTGGACAATTGCCTTGAAATAGGCAAGAAATGCAAACATTTTAAAGGAAAAAATTGAAAAAGAATAGTACTCGCCCAATCCATTGTCTATTTTGAGTCTGGTTACAATCCTATGCCTTGGCAGGACAGGTATTATAATCCACATATTTTGGACTCAAAAAAGTTTTGGATTTATTTGGCAAGTCAGAAACAGAGGATGAACTTATCTTCAGACTTGATGCCTGCACTCTTCAATACGTTCACCCATTTATTTAATTCGACTCTTCGTTAGAAGTCTATTAAAAAAAAAAAAAGCTAGATTCCAGCTTGTAGAGACCCAATTCCAGAACTCCTGAGACTCAAAATGTAGCAAACATTTATTGGCACTTATTAAGTGTTTTGAAATGTGATGTAACTATGAATCAATGTTCGTTACTCACTTAGTCTAGACTGTACTTTCCTCAAGGGCAGACGGCACTTCTTACTCATCCTTGGCTCAGAGAGTGTAGTGCTGGCATGGAATGATACACAAAAGAGCGCCCGTTGAATGGAATTACATAGTGGACCTGGAGTCTTGATGAATTACCTTCTCTCTCTGCTTAGTTTACATAACAGAGCCACGAAGGTGAAATTTACCAGTGCCAGGTTTCCTGCTTCGAGTTCTGCAAGTCCCTAACTGTAGAGTATCTGGCGGTTGATCCGTCAGAGGGTGTGTGGGCATAGTGCAGAAGAACGGAGCTGTGATGTACTTAGTGGGCTGTGGAGGAAGACGCTGCCAATTTAGGGATCCTGCAAAACGCTTCTGCCGCTACATGGTTTTTTTTAAACCTAAATGACATTCTTAATAGTTTACTTCACAGATCTCCACAGCCAGCTCCCCGGTGCATGCTTTCGTGCTACCCAGACATTTCGTTAAGACTCATCTCATTATATTATTCTATGGGCAAAACTTCAGATATGAAGGGAACTTGATTTCTTCATAGTGAAAAAAAAATGCAGCTTCCCTGAGTAAGAAGGAGGATATTGGCAAACACAGAAAAAATCCTAGTTAATCACAAATTTTAACCACTATCTAGTTGACATGTGCCTGCTGTGCTAATTGCTTCATTACTTAATTATGCAAAAAATAATAACATCCATGGCAAACATAGTCCGTGAAGCATTATTAAAATACAAAGAAACACGCTCTAGACTCTTCAGTGGAAACATAAATATTTTATAATAAGGAAGAGTGCTGATTCTATAACAGTAATAAGGAATTTGCAGCTCGCTTAAGTTCCTCCTTTTAGTAAACCTGAAATGCTCTTATGCACATGACTTCTGCTGTCTGCGATTGTAATTTTGGATCTTGCTCTGACTCCAACCTCACAAAATAAGTTAGGACATTGTTATATATCCCTTCTCTAACACATAATTTCTGATCACTATGTATTTGTTAAATAAAACAATAAATGAATAAATAAGTGCATTAATCAGTGAACAAATAAACTGATCAATCAAGAGAATAGCTGTGAAATTAGAGAGGAGGCCCCGGAAGCACTCAGACACAGGATAGTAGCTTCTAGAGCAGGAAGGTTACAGCTGTGGTTTAGAATTTAGCAATAGTGTCCTTGGTCCCGGGATTGATTTTAAAAAAATACCTATCCCTAAAACAAGCAAATTAATATTGTCATTTGAAGTCTTCCTATTCCATTGTTTCAAATGTTTTTAAATTCTTTAAGAATTTTTCCTAGAGCATTTAAAACTCATCCAAGAAATTTGGTTCCATTTTTTTTCTACAACATGGTCACTAGGAGGTAACATGGTCACTTTTGTACTTTTCAATTCTTATTTTGGCCACAGAGTGGAGAATAGAAAGGTGGTAGGCAAGGGAAAATGTAAGTGGTCTCTTAGGAGTTACTGCAAGTGCCAGGGGGAGAGATGACTGGCAGCAGCTACACCGAGAGACGGGTGGCTTTGCGAGCTCTCTGGAGTCCAATCAACAGACTTGTTCATGGCCAGGATGTAGCAGGTGAGTTGAGGGAGGTCAAAGGTGTAACACCCAGGTTTCTGGACGGAATACCGAGCATATGGTAGTACCAACTCCTGTGCTAGGGAACATGGTGGATGAAGGAGCTAGTGTTGGTTTTACTCAATATGATATGTGTTTGAAACATATGCATAGAAATGAAAGGAAGCAGTCTTGGGAATTGTCACATAATACCATCCATCCTTGGATAGAATTTTAATGTGCTCAAAGCATGTTTTCTCACTTAAAACTATAAACAAAATGCTCATGTAACAAGGTATTATATTAAGTATTAGTCAGTTAATATTTATAGCTTGTTGAATATCCCCATTTTATGAATAAAGCAACCAAGCTCAAAGAATGGAAAAGTATTTTTTGTTCAAGGTTGGAATATAAGCCTAGACTCTAGCTTCAAATTTTATAGACTATGCATTAGATCAATATAACACTGTCTAAAATGAAAAGATTTTACAAATGTCAAGGATCATGGTGATATTAGATAGTACTTGGAAAGTTGACTTTATCTTTATAACCACATTTTTCATGCAGGTAACAAAATTTGTTTTCCTTGCACTCAGATTCAAAATACTTGCAAGCTGCTCAGATTTGAAATCCTTGCTACTTTATCCAATTTAAAATGCATATGGATTATCTAAATGACATAAGGTCAGGCTTATATGTTTACTTAACCATAATGCAAATGCTGCCATTTTGTAAGAAATTACAGATCTTCCTCATTTTATAACATGTGATGAATTCAGAGAAGCAAAATGGTTGAGAACATGGGCTATGAAAATGAATTCTCAGAGTTCTAATGTTCGGTCCACAATTTGCAAATAATTTTGATACAGCACCTAAAGTTTTTAAACTCCATTTTCCTTATCTGTAAAATGGGAAATAATAACACTCATGAGTTCTTTTTTTTGGGGAGGGAGGGAGAATTAAATGAAATAATCTTGATAAACATGTGCTTACGTTTGGCTCTCATTACAGTTTGGATGGGTCAGTATTGCCATAGGAAATAGCATATCTTTTTCTTCCAAATGTATTGCTCTTTCTTGACCATCCATCAAATGCCAGCATGAGGCTTGGTTTCTCTCTCTCTAATTCCATTGTAGATTCAGGCCGTGCCTCAATATCGTGGTCCACATTTGAAGTGATTTTCTCTGCATTGATAAATAGCTACTCCAAATGGACTAATCTCTTTGGACCAACCTGCCAAGTTTGCCCTAATGGAAACTTTATAACCAGTAGCATTGTTCTTCTTTAAACAGTTCTAGTGAAACTGCAACCAGTTATAAGAGCAACAGTGAACAAATAGGCAATTAATTTAAAATGAAAGACAGACATCCTTAACCCTACCTCCTCTCAATTCCTCTTTCCTCTGAGAAGGAAAAGAGACATTTCTCTCAATACCTGAAATGGCAATAAATCAAGGTTTTATTTGTGTGGTTTACAATGAATAAGAAAGCCTACAACTGGCATTATTTTTCTTGTAGTGTGACTGACAGGGTAAGAATTGCTGCAGATTTTTTGGTCTCGCCTTATGCCAAGATTGGAGAGCCCCCCCCTAATCTAGATTCTTGGTGTCTCTTCAAAAATAGGCTGTAGACTGCCAGGAAGATGTCAGCCTATGTGATGTGGATTAGTCCCAAGTTCAAAGGTTACCTCTAAAGGTAGCAGAGGAGGGTATCAATCTCAGCTCTTTCCTTTGTGACCCAGGGGGCAGGCTGCCTCACCTCTCCACACCCATTTCCTCACCTGTGAAATGGTAAATAACACCTTGTGATGTCTTAAGGATGTAGTGGGTTAATCTATGTTGCGTGTGTTATTATTTAGTATAAATCAGATTATTATTTAGTAAAATCACATGAATAAAATAAAACAAACATAGTGTGGGAAATTTTGGTCAAGTATATGTTTTCTTGTCTTGTGATGAAAGGAAAGAACTCCACATGTCAGTAGTAAAAGATGTACTCCAAATGTTCCTCTCACTTGTCAAGTAATTCCAGAGACAGCCCTTGTCTTGGTCTGTATGTTCCGTACCACACTTCTCCAAAGAATGTGGTAACTGTCATTTACAGGTGGTTGTTTCTGGCTTTAAAAATTCTTTCCTTTTAATTACTTTCAATTTCTTAGATGAAGGTGTATACAAATGGAAGACAGAATTATTTATTTTCTGGAAGTAGGCCCTTGTTTTCCACCGTTCAGCATGTGGGCATATTTACTGCTGAAATTACATCCTAATGATAGCAAACTGCAGAATTATGAGATATTCTGTACCATCTTTTTTTTTTTTTTTAGAAATCGAAAATTGAGAGACTTTAATAGCAGATGCTGTATTATGAATACAATTTACTGGAATTGCTCTTCTCTAATCATATAGAAACCATGTTATGTCCTGGAGAGGTTATAAAAATATATAGAAATCCATTTATTCCCCAAGAAAATTGGGGTCTTAGAGTAATGACAAGAACCTGAAATCGAGTTGGGAGCCCTGACATCATGAATTGAGACAGTGTCCTGATGATTTCATTTTGTGAAGCCACAACATACTGAATACACGAATAAAATGAGGACAATGCTTACCACATAGGATACTGATCATTTTAATCTTTCTCTGTTATTCCTTAGTAAGAATTTCTCAAACTAGAGTTTGTACATTTGTATAATGAAGAGTTTAACATCCCCATTTCTAGGCTAAATTGAGAATAATGAACTACTTGTACTTGATGCTCTTATTATGAGCTGATAAAGTAAATTATGCATATACAAAATCACTTTTCCATATTTTCTATTTATAGAAATAAAAGCCAATCTATGCAATGTAATATGTAGTCCAAACAATAGTCATTCCTTTCCTACATTGTACAGCATTCTAACTCCATAAACTAGTTGAATATGCTGTTTCGGAAGGCATTGCATCAAGTAAAATATGCAATTTTATTTCCTGCCAGAGCAAAACTCTAATGTTGATGTCTCTGTTTATCCTCCTACATATAAAAGCTTGCATTTTTAAAGTGGTCTTTTACATTATTTTAAGTCATTACGTTATTTACACCTTCTACATTATTTTAAGCAAAGTAATAAGTTTTAATAACCTTTAGACACCAGTTTTGATCATAAAATCACTGGGCCTCAAATGGAAATGCTGTGACTATCCGAATTGTGGGCTACTTCATATAGAATATTCATTTTTTAAAAATTTCTATACAGACACAGCAGCATCTCAGGAAAAAAAAAAGTAAGATAATGACTCAGTAGATAAAGATTGTAAGACTATCATTTAAACTTGCAAAAGCTGTATTTTACAAAACCCTATGTTTCATTTAATGCCATCTGAATGAAAAAAGGATCAAAATATTACCTTGATAAAATTTTCAGACATTTCTCAAGATAATAGGTATTCATTTCCTTTTCTATCAACAGCTTGGGAAGCATTTGTTAGAAATACATCTAATCTCTTAAACTGCAGTTCCTTAAGGCTGATGTGATCACTAAACCAAAGATTTTCTAATTTACAGATTTACTTAGCAGATGTAGTTAGCACTATTCTCATAACATTAGCAAGCATATATACCTAATTTCAATTTCTTCCTTAAAATATTGTTGTAGTCTGCTTCTGGCAAGAATAATTTTCATATTAGCACAACGACAAATGAAAATGAAAAACTTTAACTTAGATGTTTTAAAACTCATAAAACCATACTGTGAAAAGTATACATAGCTCAATAGACTTTAAGTGAGATGCCACAGTTATTCTTCTAGTAGTTTGGGAATTCCCTAAATGATAAAAACAATAAAAAGAAATTTTATCAGTATTATATGGGTATTTTTATTTACGATGTTTTCTGAACAGTTCTTCTATAAAATTTTTATAAAATTTTAATTTATAAAATTTGCTATGAACTAAAAAGATCTGAGCTTTTGTTATAACAGTACCTACCATTTGTGCCTGAAAGAAAGGACTTGGCTGAATCATAGCTGGATATTTCAACACGTAGAATAATGGAAATTGACACCGAAAATTTGGGGAAACAAACCCTTTCTGCACATTAAAGAAATGCAACAGGGGCGCCTGGATGGCTCAGTCATTAAGTGTCTGCCTTTGGCTCAGGTCATGATCCCAGAGTCCTGAGATCAAGCCCCACATCGAGCCCTGCATCGAGCCCCACATCAGGCTCCCTGCTCAGCGGAAGCCTGCTTCTCCCTCTCCCAATCCTCTTGCTTGTGTTCCCTCTCTCACCGTGTCTCTCTCTGTCAAATAAATAAAATCTTAAAAAAAAAAAAAAAAGCAACAGCAACTTTGACACTTCAGATCACAGTCTAGCCACTAAGATTCTGATGCACAATTTCTTTTTTTAAAAGATATTATAGTGCCTTGATCATTTCCAAAATGTTCATATAATTGTATTGGCCAAAGAGTAACGGGCTTAGTGTATTGAGGTCAATAACGTGTGGGTCTCCCACATCATAATGAAAGCGACTTGTGAATTGCCTCTCTACAATTTGATGCTGAGCGCTGCAAGAAAACTAGTTTACTGTCTTTTGAGAATTTCCCCCTAATGAGAGAAATGCCAAGATTTTATGCTCACATTCTTTATCTTCCTTAAATGTCAGTGCTGGGACTTCTGTCCTTTGGTGTATTCACTTGTAAGTCTTTAATTACGATATCTATACTAATGACTCTCAAATTTACACTTCTCCCCTAAACTCCAGACTTGTATATACAACTGCCTACCTAACATTTCATTTAGATACTTGACTGGCATCTCAAACTTCATACGATCAAAACCAAACTTAATTTTCATCCATCTGTTCCAACACAGCTCCATTGTTCTGGTTGTTCCTACTAGAACCTTTAGAAACATCTTTTACTCCTCTCTCACACTACGGCCCATCCAACAGCCTTCAGATATATCCAGAATCTTGTCTAGTCTAACCATGCCAACTACCTTTCCAGTGTAAGCCAATACGGCTCTCACCTCTACTACCCCCATAGCATTCTGACTTAAAGGCTTCACCTTGACCCCTTACACTCTGTTCATCATTGAGCAGGCAGAACAGTTCATCTAAAATATAAGTCTGCTTAGCTAATTTCCACCTCACTAACCATGAAACCAGACATTTTTCGCATGGCTTACGAGGTCTACCTCATTTGCTTTATGTCTTCTCCTTCAACACAATTCATCCTGTTTTCCTTGCTTACACCTGACCAACCACCTGAAACTTCTTTCTGATACTCATACAGGCTAAGTAGTTTCTTGCCTCACGGACCCTTAAACTTATTTCTTCTGCTTTGAAAATTGTTTTCACAAGATATGCACATGGTTCTTTCTTTAGTTTATTTAAACCATTTCTGAAGTGACACCTTATCAGACAGCTCTTCCATGAGCTCCTGTAGAACTCACTCCCTTACCCTGCCCATTTTTCTTAACAGCTTCATCATATTATTCATAGCATACTTATTGTCTTCATTCTCTGACTAGAACATAAGTCCCTGAGTTCTGGAACTTTCTTTTTTCAACTGTGGTTTGTTTCATCAGCACATTATAACAGCGCACAGCACAAAGTAGGAACACAATAAAAATCTATTGAATTAATTCAGAAAAGCTGCATGAAGTGATGCTGTGGAGAATGTGGTAAATATGGATTTAATTATAGAAGTTTCCTGGAGTGCCATCCATTTATGTAGTGGCTGGAACCGGGCACTTGCGCTGAAAGAATATGCTTCTTCAATAGCCACTAGAATTCCTAGGCATATAAGGGAAAGAATGTTTTCCCCCTAGAGGCATGGCTAGTTCTGATTTCATTAATGTATTTTTATTTATGACAGATATATGCCACGGGAAATGACATTCTTAGTTCCTTCAATTACAGATTTGCTGGTGTACTTCGTCTCAAAATCTGACTTATTCACCTGAACAAACTATCATTAAAATTAAAATTACTTCAGAGGAGATTTACTGTGAGGACAGTTGCAGTTGGTTGGCAATATCGTAGTGAACTTTGCCTCAGTGTCCGGTAATATACACATTGCTTTGATTTTTAGACTGTAGAAAGTTTACAGTGCTTTGCTCACCCTGTGTTTGATGCAGCAACTCCAAGAGTACCTGGGCTCCACCTCTAAGGTGACCTTATCATTCAGAAAATAGCGCAGATTTTCGGTCTGCAAATTTGTTAACGTTTTATACCTTTAGCTTTTTCATCATTGTTCTCAGCTTATGAAAGGAAACAATCCAACCAGTTATCTTAATTATCTGGGGTCTTTATTTACTTCTTTATTACGAATCAGTGTCTCACAGTCTGGTTTTTCTCCCTTCAACATCTTGGTGCATTTGTTGCTCTCGGTGCTTCTTAAGATTAAAAAATATATATATGCTGCTATATTTCCTCAGTGCCAAAGATTCCTGGAACCAGCCTGTGCAATTTTTATGTCAAACCTTCTGGGCTAATTTATTTTTTTCTTTAATTTCTCAAATTACTAATTATTATAGATTAATCGAAGTCTTAACTTTGGATTCTTTAAGGCCTCCCCAGCAAAGGCAATAAAAACAGCAATTACTGTGTGTCTGCAAATAATTAGATGTTTCCTCACTTATTTATAATAAATTAATATGTAGTTTTTAATATTATATGTAATCTCTTATAAATACATCTGCACAGTGGCTATATACAATTGTATAAGCATGAAAATCTCTGACTAAACTATATGGGTAAAACCATAATCTTTCCACTTTAAACTGTGGAATAATCCAGAACATCACTTTAATTCAATAGAAGGGGTTAGCTCACCAAGAAGATTATAAATTTGACTACTAGACAGACATCGATAAGTGAATCAAATCAAAGAACAATTCTTTTAGAACTGAAATAAACTAAAGTAGGTAACATTTAATAGGAACTTCACTTCTCAAAATAGGTATTTATTTGAAAAGTTGACATAAATCATCATTATGATTTATATTGTAACCTTTTAAATCAAATATCTCTTTCCTAAAGTAAATAAACATTTTCATTTATCCATTTTTATTTTTATTTTATTCTTTTTTAGAGAGGGAGTGGGAGGAGGGGCAGAGGGAGAGGAAGAGAGAATCTTAAGCATGGAGCCCAGTGCGGGGCTTGATCCCACAACTCTGAGATCATGACCTGAGCTGAAATCAAGAGTTGGATGCTTAACTGACTGAGCCACCCAGGCGCCTCTCATTTACCCATTTTTAAACAATCATACTGGAAGTAGGATGCTATTATGTGTTCATCTGCCTTTTTCTTCAGCTAGATGAAATTCCCTTGAAGGTCAGGAACTGTCTTCTCTGTGTTACCGTGATAAGCACAGTGCTGGACACACTGCAGATGCTTAATAAGGGTTTGTGGAAAAAGCGAATTCAATTCCAATTCCATCTAGGTTCTTGCTGTACTGAGTGCTTACTTGAAGTTATATTGGCATATAATAGCCTTGTGGAATATGATGAAAATTGTACTGTGCACAAATGGGAGTCAATGTTGACCAACTCTAGATAAAATATTACCCAAACTCAATGAGACAGAAACTTTGTCTAGTGCATATCACAGAGCTGGAAGGGAACATAAGGATCATGAGAAAACAAGCATGATGTTTTCTTCAAGAGTTTCTTTGTAGCGATATATTTCTTTACTGCATTACACTTTTCAAACCATATTTACTGTGAGCTTCATTTGAACTTCCAAACAACATTATGAGTTACATGGGACAGAGACCAAAATCTCCCTTTTAAAAATAGGAAGTAAATCTTACAAGCAGAAAGGGGTGATTTGCCCAAGTAAATCAGCTTTCAAATCTTGAATACAGTTGCATCTTACTGTATAGTGCAGGCCTCTGTAACATTTATTTTCAAATAAGCTCCAGTATTCCAGAAGAGACAGGTACCATTAATTATGGACTGATTTAAGCATGTGCCGTATTTTTTGTTACTGTTGGTGGAATCAAATAGTGTTGATTGATGATGGACTTATAGTACAATCAGCCATCCATGTACTCTCTACAAAACCGTTAACCTCAGGAATCACCTTGGTTCATACCACCTAACTATGATTACTCTCTTAATTCACATTTCCTTAGAAATATATACACTAATAAACACATTGATAATTGGCATTTACTTTTATGAATCCTTGTTACGTCTCAAAATGATTATATAGTACTAGAAAGAAGAGACCATGCCCTTTCTTTTATGTATTCTCCACTATACTGCATAATAACAAAATGGGTTTTCGATAAATTTATTATATATCTAGAATATTAACATACTCCTCTTAGAGTCCAGTCTCCTCTGTAGAAACAAAAATGGATCAGGCAAATTTATAAGCTATTTATTTATGAAGCAATAAAATAGAAAAAGCAAGAAATGTAAATGATTAAATATTAATGCAGACCACACATTCTTAATAGTGATATTAAATTTAAAATAAAAGCTATAAGGAGTATAAACATTGTTAGAATAATTGAAAATAGGTTCTTGTTTTAGATTGTAAAATGCTGCAAAATTTAGAGCAACCTTACCTACATATTTAAAATTACATTCTCCCAAAGCAATTTTATAAAAATAATTTAAAACTTCTCTTTTTTCCAATTTGCAAAGCTAGGACAAAATATTGGTGATTTTATCATAATCAGTGATAGTAAACTATAAAACTGGAATTACCAACGAATCCTTAAATTTTTGCCTGAGACCATGATTCCCTCAACTTCCTCCAAAGAAAGTTATTCTTGTGAATTTTTCAGTCAGATTTCACAGTTTGAAAAACTTACATATGCTTCTGAATATGCTTCATTACAATAATCTTAGAATTTCTTCATGATTTCTATTGAGTCTTCCACAAGTAAAATAAATTTTTCTACCTCATATACAGTATGAATTAATGGGCCCTTGCTTCAGGACTTTTCTTTTGGAATTAAATGAATTACTTTATCTTAGTTTAAAAAAGGGAGGGGAAAGAAGAAAGCAACTGAAATATTGATATTGTATGTGGAACACTGCAATGTAAGTATGAAACCTATAATAAAGTTCTAAAGCATATTCCTATTTTACATTTGAATTACAGTTAAAATTATGTGATAGTACATAATATTTTTGCAAAGCCTAGAGAAAAATCCAGAGATGTGAAAATTGGAATGGAGACTGCATGCAATGTCTTTAATGAGATCATTACATTTTTCAGTTAGTGGCAGTTGCCTTGCCTTGCTATTTTACTATGTTTTTTATTTTTTTTCTGCCAGTTACTTACTCTGCTTCATTGGCTCTAAGTGATACAATATACTAAATCACTTGATCTTAGACATCACTTATGAGGGCTACTCTTGGGTTAATTTTATGGTAGCTGTAGACTACAGTTAGATGTTAATACCATATAAGATGGGCTAAGTCTCATTCTAATCCCCTCCGTGGAAATGAATCACATAATAGGCAAAATTGCAATTAGATGCTTTCAGATATACATTAGTGAGTGATTTTCTCAGCTGTGAACTTCATAAATTTGATCAAAACTTGTGTTGATTCTTTAATAATAAAATCAAAATTGCTTTCCAAAAACATGACTGTTGACTCCTTCTATCATTAAATGTATTATTAGACAATGTCATGTTCTATTTTTATATTTTATTCTTTTTGGAAAAATATCTGATTGGCCTACTTCTCCCCTCATGGGTTATTAATATTTTCATGCATTAACTGTTTAATGGCAATATTATTAAATATGACAAAATAATGACAATAGGTGCTAGATGCAAGTCTTCCAATAGAATGTAAGACGTTATTTCTGTGTTTTTTTTCTTTCTGGTGGTAAGGTTGCTGGAGATCTCAGAAGTCTGGAGATGCTCAAATTCAGAAAAGCTGCACCATAATTAATACGTTCTATTGGTAGAAGAATCCATGAAACAAATTTATCTTGAGACCAAAATATACTCCTGTCTAATTGCTTTCAGGCTTAGTTAGAATATGATTTGACATAGCAACGGGAATGATATGTTCATTTGTTTTATATTTGATGTCAAATTAAAATCTTGGAAGTTTAATTGACTATACAGTTAGAAGCTAAAGTTAAGAGCTTATTGAACCTCCCGTCTTCTCTTCACCCATCAAACATTTTACACACCACCACCCAGAATAAGTTTCCTAAAAACAGTGGTCACTTCACAGATTGCTCAAATTTTCTACACTTGCTCATTGCTTGTTAGACAAACATATGCATCAACCAGTATTTTCCAACTTATTCTTAACCTAACTTAAATCTTATGCTTTGGGCATACTGGTTGTAGTAATTCCTGAACGTTCCTTATGCTTTGCTCCTTCCATACTTTGCCTCATGTTCTTCTGCAAGTCTAGAACTGCTTGTCATCCGCTGAGACCATTCACGTTTTTATAACTCTTCAGGACCTGAGTGAATTCTCACCTGCTCCATAAAGTTTTCTGTAGCCCCTTCCTCTGAGCATCTTAAAAAATGACTGTTTTTGTAATTAATTTGACAATCTAAATCATGTGTTTCACGTTACCTTTTAATTTCAAGAAATACTATTGAATGTCTTCCATATGCAAGGCAATGTCTAAGTGCTGTAGGGCCTCAGTCAGAAGAACCAAAAGTGTTGTTGAAAATTCAGACTCTCAGAACCCTGCCTAGACCTCCTGAGGCAGGATCGAATCACTATGGTAATGAGATTCCGTAGGCGATTAAAGACAGAGAAGCGCTGCTCTGGAGGATATGCACATGAGCAAATCATAATACTTGCTTTCGTACAGGTTACTGACTGACAGCTGAGCATTAAATAATGAGGGCAGAGTGAAAATAAAGGTCAAGAGAGAAGCACAAACAAAGTTTCCAGAGCAGGGTGATGTTAAAGGGAGAAAAGATCACAACCAAATATAATCGTAACTAGTAATGCCATGAAGTACTATTAATAATAATACTCATTTGCTGATTCTGGCGTATGTATTTGGCTCAATGTTTGGCTTTGAACATTCCCTGATTGTCACCTCCATAGTGACCATGTTACATAGTTATTAGCATTCTCATTTCACATATTTTAAAAATGACTTCAAACGAAGATATACAGTGTGTACTAAGCTAACTTTTGGTCAGGATTCCGATCCATGTCTATTTTCTCTGTTCTTTCAATTTTTTGACATTGTCCTGCATATACTTATTATATCATACTCATACGCTACCATTTCCTTTCTATATGTGTTATTTCTTTCAAACTTGACTGCAAAAATTTTGAAGTCTTCTTTATGCTTCTTTGATGCTCCTATAGAACTGATTAAAGGTACCGAATAAATATTTCATTGATGTCTGAAAATTAACAATTTTCCTAAGAAGAATTTTTTCAATTTTGGTAATATAGGGCATATAACTGGCTTCGTTTACCCTCAAATTTCTAGATGTAAAGGAAGGAGGTCTAGAATGTGTGTCTGTTTGGAAAAGGAAGAGTTACTTTAAAGCCAGAGAGAATAAAATAATGGCATTCGGATGAGTGTCCCATGATTCTGTTATAAATCCCAGAATATACTGGCAGGTTAGGATATGTTTTATGTATGTATTTATTGACTTACTAACAGCAGTGATGAGATTGTATATATATATAACAATTTTGTGTGAATTATTTCATTATTAATTATTTTAATTACCTAATAATCCTTGGTAAATAATCTTTGGGTAAAAGCTCCCATTCCCTGACTCATAGAAAACCTCACGTATCTATTTTGAAGTAGCATCAGGCTCCCTCTCTTAAAAAAAAGAATCCTATAAATGCAAATGTATTGGTCTTCACACATCTCTAAACTTTGGCATTGATATCTTAATAATTAAACCATTCTTCTAAGAAGGTTAAACATATGCTGAGTTCTCTTAAAACAAACTCAGACACATCAGTTCTAGGTTGTTTAGAATCCAATATAACATGACAGTAAGTCATTTGTGTAAGTAGAGGATTATTTATTTTTGAACAAGTGGCAGTTTTCTTTTGCTTTTCATCTGGTACAACCTACATAGTGCATTGTAAGACTTTCAGCGGTCATTTCATTGGTTAGGTCATAATAAATTAATGAAAAAAGAATGAGAAAAAAAGGCTCATTTCATTCTACCAAAAAAAAAAAAAAGACATCCCTTCATTTTTAATATAGTTGAATGCCAGTCTTCACAGAAGTAGCAGAGGTAGCTGGACTCTTTCTGAAATGATGAACAAAAGAGGATGAAAACCCATTCATACCAGTTCTAGACTTTCTGCCTTCATCGGTCAATAGCAGTTGTAAATAAAGCTACTGGAACCTACTCCGTTAACCGTGTCTTCTTCTTTGCATGAAGCCATGCAACATTTTTCGTTTTCTTCTTTTCATTCAGTCTCAGAATGTGTTTTTCTACTACCAACTGTCTACATGTTTTGAATTATTTGTACTTGGTGACAGCAAGATTTAACAACTTTATTTTTTATTAGGAAAAATAACCTCACATTTAATATCACCATTATTTTATAAAAGAGATAACGTTTTATAATAAAGAGCAGATCTTAAAAAAAACTATTTCAGTGGAAAGCTCACTTCACAGTTCATATTGGTTAATTTTGCCCCCATGATAACTAAAATAGTTATCACAGACTTCAGAGTACATTTACTTGTGTTTGGGAGTCTCTGGGTTAAATAATAAAGGCGGGTGCATCATTCCTAGAGTCACTGCAAAAACTGGCATGTCATCCTCCAATGTGTTTAACAAAAGCACAAATGAAATGTTATGGGATAACTTGGAAGAACAGGAGAAAGGCTCAAGGTAACAAGATACCTGCAGGGTACGTTAAAAAACACTTTTTAAAAAATTTTACCCAGGATGAATCTGGGTTTGCCCAGAATCCAGACCTTTACACATTACAGTTTTTACTTGTCTGGTATCAACCAACTTATTTGTATCAAGACTTTACTACTTGGCAAATCAATTTTCAATTTTCCTATCAGCAGAGAGAAGTAGCCTAAATGAGTTTTTACAAATACCTGGACAATATATTGATAAAAGTTCACTTAGTTTTCCCAAGAAAGGTAAAGCCCTTTGTATTAGGACATTACAGGGAAGAATGCCTGGTAGAAATCTTTGTTTCTCTGCATTAAAACCATAAATGATTTTATCATGTTTAGTTTACTGAATTTAGTTTTTGTTCCTTCATTTATTCAAAATGCAGGAAGGAATACAACATAGTAACTCAACTCCCACTACTAGTACTACTACTAGGTACTGTGCTAGAGATACAGCAGTGAATAAGGTAAACATGCTTCCTGCCCTCAACACTTACTCTGAACTAGCCAAATTCTAGTCTTTCATGGACTACACGTTATGGATGTAATTGAGTAAGTGATTGAGTGCCTCTTAAGAGTAACAGAGTTTGTTTGCAGTTAGAATTCTGCCAGTTTTCACACAAAAACAGACACATAGACCAATGGAACAGAATAGAGAGCCCAGAAATGGACCCTCGGCTCTTTGGGCAACTAATATTTGATAAAGCAGGAAAAAACATCTGGTGGGAAAAAGACAGTCTCTTCAATAAATGGTGCTGGGAAAATTGGACAGCTACATGCAAGAGAATGAAACTTGACCACCATCTCACACCATACACAAAAATAAACTCCAAATGGATGAAAGACCTCGATGTGAGACAGGAATCCATCAAAATTCTAGAGGAGAACATAGGCAACAACCTCTACGACATCGGCCAAAGTAACCTTTTTCATGACACATCCCCAAAGGCAAGAGAAACAAAAGATAAAATGAATTTATGGGACTTCATCAAGATTAAAAGTTTCTGCACATCCAAGGAAACAGTCAGAAAAACTAAGAGGCAGCCCACGGAATGGGAGAATATATTTGCAAATGACACTACAGATAAAGGACTGGTATCCAAGATCTACAAAGAACTTCTCAAACTCAACACACGAGAAACAAATAAACAAATCAAAAAATGGGCAGAAGATATGAACAGACACTTTTCCAATGAAGACATACAAATGGCTAACAGACACATGAAAAAATGTTCAAAATCATTAGCCATCAGGGAAATTCAAATCAAAACCACACTGAGATACCACCTTACGCCAGTTAGAATGGCAAAAATAGACAAGGCAAGAAACAACAATTGTTGGAGAGGATGTGGAGAAAGGGGATCCCTCCTACATTGTTGGTGGGAATGCAAGTTGGTACAGCCACTCTGGAAAACAGTGTGGAGGTCCCTTAAAAAGTTAAAAATTGAGCTACCCTATGATCCAGCCATTGCACTACTGGGTATTTACCCCAAAGATACAGACGTAGTGAAGAGAAGGGCCATATGCACCCCAATGTTCATAGCAGCAATGTCCACAATAGCTAAATTGTGGAAGGAGCCGAGATGCCCTTCAACAGATGACTGGATTAAGAAGTTGTGGTCCATATATACAATGGAATATTACTCAGCTATCAGAAAGAACGAGTTCTCAACATTTGCTACAACATGGACAGCACTGGAGGAGATAATGCTTAGTGAAATAAGTCAAGCAGAGAAAGACAACTATCATATGATTTCTCTCATCTATGGAACATAAGAACTAGGATGATCGGTAGGGGAAGAAAGGGATAAAGAAAGGGGGGGTAATCAGAAGGGGGAATGAAACATGAGAGACTATGGACTATGAGAAACAAGCTGAGGACTTCAGAGGGGAGGAGGGTGGGGGAATGGGATAGACACTGGGTGTTATACACAACTAATGAATCATCGAGCCTTACATCGGAAACCGGGGATGTACTGTATGGTGACTAACATAATATAATAAAAAATCATTTAAAAAAAAAAAAAAAAAGAATTCTGCCAGTTTTCAAATGAGAGAATGAATGATAGCATTTAAATGAAAAACTCATGATACTAATTTTTAAATATTACATAATTGAGATTATTTTTCATAATTAATAGACCTAGTTCTGTACTTATGAAATTATTCTCAAGAATCTCATCGTTTGAGGCAACGTAATTTTTCATGTAATTAGTCAGAAAAATTTCATTTTTAAGACATTAGAAGGAGGAGACTCATACTGCTTAAATATTAGCTTTAGGAATAATGCTAAAACTTGACTATATTTATTCACAAAACAAATCCTTTTCAGTCTCCTCTTTCTCACATACAATCTTGAATAGGACAGATATGAATCTTCCTTTCGTATTTCTGTTTCACAAATTCATAATTTGATATTCAGCTTTCAAAAGATCAACAATAAGCCAAGAATAGTCACGACAATAAGAAAAATAAAATTAAGGCTTCCTTACTGGTGGGCTAATGCTCTTCAAGGAACCGTATCATGTGACTATATTTTGGTTGTTTAGTTTCTGTTGCCATTGTTACAAATTCTATTTCATGCCTGTAAATTGTATTTTCTAAGTTTGCATGCACAAAATACTATTTATTACACCAGTGGTTGGTTTTCTGATCTCTTAAATTCAGGCATGAACAGCTAGCGGTTTCATCTCAGCTATTCACATTATACATATGAAGTTACGCATCTTGAACATTTATATTTTGAAGCTTATTAAAGATGTTTACTTTCATGAAAGATACATATATATTTAGTCAATAGGCCAGGTAATGTGAGAGTAAAAAGTTTGGTTATGTTTTTATTTCCTAATATAACTTAGTTCATTCCTCATTCAACAAATATTTAAGATAAGAGAAAGTAAATAATGACTTTCAACTTCTGCAATTCCTTTGGCAAAACTTCCTAAAATCTCTAATGTGAGAATAGAGGCTGTCATTAAGAAATAGTTTGTTTATGTGTTTTTCTTTAGCTGATATGTCTAGCCATATGCTCATATGTCTAAGTATATTAAATGCTGATAAACTTCTATAATAAATAAAACATTTATAATTAGAGACCATAAAGTTAATGCAGCTGTAATTCAGTTTAGAGACACCATTTGAGGAAGAAGACAATTAGATCAATGGTCATTGAGCAGACAATTTAGATGATTGTCTCCATCATCTACAGACTTTTTAGGCTTTTGTGAATATAATCACTGGTACCTAAAATTCAAATAGAAAATATTTTAAAGGCAGGTATGAAATTATCTTTTGTACAAGAGTCACTTGATTCATACAGAACCTGTATTTTGATTCTGGTTTAAATTAAGAAAGTGGATAAATTGGCTTAAAGCAGTTTCATTATAAAAACCTGGAACACACATTCATTATAATTTCACTATAAGGCATCACGCTGTAGCACAAAGTCTGGCCTAGAATTGGTACTTTGGATATTATCCAGAAGAATGTAATTACTAGAAGCACTTGGCTATACCTGTTTCATGTATAACATGCTCCCAGGTCAGAGCCAAAGGGCAATATGACAATGAAACTGAATATAAGTCATTCACATGGCACATCTGGAATTCAGATGCATACATCTTATCTTCCTAACATGACATTTATGTTGCTGGTGGGGTTAATATGCAATGATTAATGTGATCTTCAGAGTTAGTTAATTCATTTTTTACGTGATTAACCCTATGGTCTGTTGCATGTGCAAACATGGCTGTTGTGCTCAGATGTTTGAGAAACCAAACAGACAAGATAGAAATAAAACCATAAAGGGCTGAGAATCAAAGATACTGTGTAGAACTAAGAATAGGAAGGGCTATTCTTAGAAATAAGAATACGAAGGGCTAAGAAGATGACCAGGCATTAGGGTCTGAAGGATGCTCAAGTGCGTCCCATCTTGAAAAAGGGTGTAACTTTACACTGTAACCACACACACACACACACACACGAAATAAAGTTTCACAAAACTTCTACCTTTACTTATCTTAATTAAATGAGATACAATATATATTCTATTTTCTATTTTGTTCTATTTTTTTATTAAAAAATATTACTGGTCCCTATAAAATAAGTACATTTCACCTCACTAATGAGTTGTGATATGTAGCTGGAGGGAAAAGTGACTAATTTTAGTGAATGTTTCTTAATATGCTGTACATGGATAGGTTTGAAGAGCTTATTAAATATATACAATTATTTGAGGGGAGAGTTCATATCTATCAGATTCTCAAATGGATTCATGACATCTCCTCAAGATAATAAAAGCTAAAATACATTGAGCTATTTACAGTTCAAATAGTACATAATACACAAATATTATACTAACACCTGTGTATGCGTTATTTAATCCTTACAATAGCCTTTTTAGATTGGTACAAATTGTATCCAAATCTCCTCGCTGAGAAAATTAATGCTCAATGGGAGAAAATAATTTTTCCTTCCATTATTAGTAAATGTCAAAGAGGACTTCAATGCCAGCAATTTGACTCCAGACCATATCTTTTTATGTTTTTTTATTATATTATGTTAGTCATCATACAGTACATCCCTGGTTTTTTATGTAAAGTTCGATGATTCATCAGTTGCGTATAACACCCAGTGCACCATGCAATACATGCCCTCCTTACTACCCATCACCAGCCTATCCCATTCCCCCACCTTCCTCCCCTCTGAAGCCTCAGTTTGTTTCTCAGAGTCCATAGTCTCTCATGCTTCATACCATATTTTTAAGCCTGTGAAATCCAGTAAACTTAACTTCCTCCCTCCTACCTTCCCAACCTCCCTTCTTTCCATCCAACAGAAAGATTTATTTATGACTTGCTCTGTGCCATATGCTGAGAACATAAAAGTAATTGACTACCCTAATACCCAGTGAAAGATAAACAGAAGTCAAGATTGAGGGACACTGCGAAAGCACAATAAGAGACAGGAAAGCAGAAATACACACAAGTTGACCACGAGACCAAGGCAACTTTTTCTTTAGACAAGTTTTTTTAATAAATTTCATAGCAGAGCAGGAAACAATGCTAGATTTGGCAGTTTCCAAATACATAATCTATGAATCTGCCACATTTTGTTTATCTTGAAATTTGGGGTATTAGACTATACACGGCACATCAGGTCCCCCTGCAGTGTGCTTGGTTGGGACTAAGGTTCATTCCCTTGAGCATTCACAAGTTAGCTCTAGAGTTACTGTTTGCAGTAGTTGCAACCCATGCCAAAATCTGCACAGTCCCTGGTATTATTTTGGTTGTGGAAAAGGGCTCAGGTGGTGCAGTACTGCAATGCTTCATCATGGAACTAGTTTTAGCAAAGGTCAAATTCTCTAGGTCTGGATGGAACTCATGAAACTCACAATATGCCTGCCAACTTCTCTGACAATATGTTTAATATAGATTCAGAATTATGGCAAAACGGAGAACTCTACACATAATCATTCAAGGTTAAATTGCTTATTACAATGGACAACAAAACTCAACCTATTAGCTAAGGGCTTATCTTTATCCATGTCACATAAATTTAAAGAGATACATTTTTGCAATAGATGGTGGCTAACACTGGTTACAGCTATTAGGAACATGTGGAATGTAGGTGAAGAATCTCACAGTAATTGATTCAAGTTAGTGCTATCTGTTGAAATATTTGGTGTGATTTTAAAGTATTAAGGTTGTAAGAAAATGTCAAGTGTAGAAAATATGTATTAGGTAGAAGTCAAGAGTCAATATGGGAAGCTACAACTAGTTTCAATTATTCTGTAGTTCTTCTTTAGGTATTATCTTTTTAGCCAGTGATGAGCCATATGGGAAAATACGTCTACTTGACTTATAGTCCCTCTGTAACCTTTGTCTAATTTTGATCCTCAATGTATACATCATACTTTGCTTATTGAAAAATTGGTTGTTTATGAAAATTAATTAACCTTTAGAGAAGAAAGTGTACCATCATTTAAAAATATCCTATTAAATCTGAAGGTGTTCCAAAGGAAGTTTCCAGAAACACTGTCAATAAAGCTAGTGTTTCTGGAGAAAATATGCAGCCTCCTAAGGGGATTGTTTTGAAGGGAAAAAGCACTTGTTTGGATATGTAAGTTCTCATAATGTTGATAAAATTTCTGCTATGACAACATCACATTGTAAAACACTTAATAATAACCAAAGGAAAGGAAAAAAAAACAAACCCTTCGCACCCCTCGGGATATGTTCCTAATGCTGCTGTACTGTTCATTTCAGCAGATTTGATATGACATTTAAAATAGTGCCTAAACAACCAGTGGGTCCCCAGGTGAACACTTCTGTCACACCAAACAGAAGAACAGAGAGGACGGTTTGGGTGTAGGTTTGGATGAGTGATTACCACTCTGGGACTGGGATGGGATCTCGCAGCACCTTGGCCATCACATGAGTGATGATGCTTCTCATTCTGTGGACGTTTTCAGACATCTCAAATTTAATATGGGCAAAGCATAACCTTAAACCTGCCCTTCCCATTCTTTTTCTTTTCCATAAATATACCCTATTGCTGAAGCCAGGAATCTAGGGTTACCCCCTTTTTCTAACCACAGAACCCTGAATCTTCAGCAATTTCTTTACAAGATATAATCGCAAATCCAGCAATTTCTTTTCATGTCTATTTTTATAAGCCTGTTTCAGATCACTCATCAGTTACCTCCCAGCTCATTTCTCCTTTTCCATCTCCTTCCACAAACCATTCTTTCCACAGTGAAGTGATCCTCTTAACAGACAAATCTAAGCATGGGGCTCCCTTGGGACAATCCTTTCTGTTGCAGTTTATTTCCCTCAGAAGAAAATCTAGTCTTTGCCATGCCTTTACATAGCCGTGAATGATTCACTCCAACCCCCTCCCCAACACAGCCTTGTTTTTCTCTCCACATCATTTGAGACCCCACTGCACTGGTCTCCTCTGAGTACTTTGAACAAGCAAAGCTTCATCTTGACCCTCTGAATGTGGTCTTCTCATTGGTTGTATTGAGATTTCCACTCTTCACATTCGCTGAAATACCAACTTGAGAGCCCATTGTTTACTAACCTATTTAAAGTATATTCTCATAGGTTACCCTCTGTTCTGTTTATTTTCTTTCCAGCATTTATTAGATCTTCTTTTTTTAAAATCTATCCCTCAACAATAGAAAGTAAACTCCATAAGGACAAGATTAATGTCAGTCTATTTTATCATGCTCTAACCCAAACACAGAATCTGGCACTTAATGGCTACTAAAACATTTGTTGAATGAGTACCACTGTTTCTTAGCTATATTATTGTAAAGGCTCAATATCTGCCTCTTCTGTGCTATTGCAACCTCTCCACCCTTCATTTTCATGAAGCTGACTAGAGAGTATTATAAGTTTGTTTTCTCCAAAATATCTATGTTTCCCCTAACCCATAGAATAAAGTCAGAGGTACTTAGATGAGAGTGACACTCAAGACTCTCCAAAATCTCCCAGGATTGTCTCCATTCTATTGTACCTCCTCAACAATCATGCGCCTTGGGTTCCAGCCCTATTGACCCACCGAACTCACTTGTTATCCAATATAATAATATCCGAGATATTTGTCACCAGTAACCCTGAATGTGTGTTTACTTCAACTCAGTGAAAAACACAATCTACCGGACTGATGTAGAACCAAGTTCCAAGAAATAAGAACTCCCTGAATTTTTCAAGTCAATGCAGTGCCAGTCATTTTAACATGTCATCCCTGAACATCAAGTAGCTTCAAGGCAAAGCATTCAGTCTTGAGAGCGGAAATGTTCCTTCAGAAAAGGAGCCCGTATAGTCTGATGCAGTTCCAGATCATGCCATGAAACTGTAATATGAGGAAACCCAAGCCCTGGAGAAGCAATTATTTGCTACATTTTACTCTCTTCTATTTTCTAGTACAAATAGCAGGGCAGTTAAAACAGTGATTTATATAGAACTAAATTCTGGTAACCATAGGCAGGATTTACAGGAGAAATGCTGAAGGAAATAGCAATAAACAACATGGAGGAGATCTTGGCTATGGGGAAGAAACAGCAGCACTTTAGCATCTTGTCACTCTGAGACAGGGTTGCCCCTTATCAAATAAGAACGCACCCAGGAAAGCTACAGCAAGTGTCAGCCTCCAGGAAGACAACTGGGCGTATTGCTTTGGAAGGGAGGATGTCTCTCGTTATTTATTTGCCCTTTAAAAGAGTAACACATTGGACCTCTACACTAATATTACCTTCCCGGGCTAGGCTAGCAAACATCTGTACCTAAGAATATCTTATAATTAGACAATTTGGCCTTCAGAAACTGAGCCCTTCTCTGCGCTGTTTGCAACCTTTCTGCCAACCCAAATTCTGTTCTGTTCGTAAATAATTTTGGAGCTAGGGGTGCCTGGGAGGCAAAGTCCATTGAGCGTCTGTCTGACTCTTGATTTCAGCTCAGGTCTTGATCTCAAGGTAGTAAGATCCAGCCCTGCGAGGGACTGCGCCCCTCAGAGGGGAGTCTGCTTCTCACTTTTCCCAGCTCCCTCTGCCCCTCCCCCTGCTCAAGTGTGTGTGTGTGTGTGTGTGTGTGTGTGTTTGCTCTCTCAACAATCAATCAATCAATCAATCTTTTTAAGAAAGTAAAATAATCTTGGAGCCAGGTTCGAGAGGAGGACTATCAATGGCAATGCCACTTCCTATCACTGTCGATTCTGTAAAGTTCTCCTTCTGTTTACAGATTTCGGAAGCAAAAACAAAGGACAATGGACATGTCCGTGAGGCATTATGGTACAGTAGGAAGAACAGAAATTAGAGTCAGGGTTGTAGGTGCTCACATGGTTATCACAGCTATCAACTTTGTTTTTTGGGGGGTTTTGTTTTTCCAAATCACTCAAGTTTTTAGGGCCTCCAATTCATCTGCACATGAAAACTCATTTACATATCTTACATGTAAGATATCACACTGAATTCTATGAGTCTATGGTAAATACATTTAAATTGTTAGTGTGTGTGTTGTTTGAAAAGAAAAACTCCAGGTATGACACAGCAAGCTTAACACTTACTAAACTTTTCCACTGTTTTCTCCTAAGCAGAGAAAGGTAAACATCCCCCTCTGGAAATGTCACTGAAGTCTCTTGTTTTCTCCTAAAAATTATGGAAACGTTGTACTTTACTTCATAACTTATCCTTGTTCATTTTAATACAAAGCGATAAGTATAAGTAGGGGAAAAAATCAATACAAAAACATTTGTACCATACCTCTCCTGTGATGTTGACTATCTCCTGGAACACATCAGGTTAGTAAGTGAAGTTTCAATCCAATGTTCATCACATTTTAATTGAGTTTAGCTGGAGAACGTATACATATAAGTGGGAAAGAAATATGTGTGTATGGGGAGAGAGTGTTGGGAGATGGAAACCAGAAGTTTGTTGGCAAAGGAATTGAATGAAGCAGCAGAGTTCTACAACTGCAAATGAAACTGGATGAGGTGAATTTTTAGTTCTATAGACTTTATTATAGATGAAAGGGCCCTGAGGTTCAAATCAAGCAAACCTCAAAGTAATTCTCCATTAGAGCACTTCGTGCCAAGTGTTTAAAGCAATGAGCTCTAAGTATAACCTTTTCAAATTATTCCAACAAAGGTTAAAATGCTTTATTAGAGATTTGTTTATGGTTAGAATGCTTTATTAGGCATTTGTTCATCTAAAAAGCATTTTATATACAAATAATTTTTAGACTCCAACAACAAAAGTAGTATACATTTCAGAGTTTAAATATAGTAGGATGTGAAATGTGGAATTCAACTTTGGTTCATCTCTTTACACGGATGTAGGAGCTGCCATTTAGGAATTTTAACAATCAAGAAAATATAGAGAGGACTGTAATTCTAGTCCTGAAAATGACAAAGGACCTCGTAAGGAAAATAAAGGACCTGCCTCCTCCCAGAATGTCCCCTCTGCGTCAGGGATAAATTACACCATATTGTAATTCAAGGAAGAATTCAAGGTATAGGCATTTGTTCCTTTTGGAGGAGAAATAGAAACAAATGCTGAATCATAACTGTCTTTAATTATGTAAATGGTTGCAATCTTTTTTCTCGAGGTCTGAGTTGTCCAGCTGTCTACAGGCACAGGGTTAGGCCAAGTGACCTTTTGAGTTTCTGTAGTAGTATGCTGTTTTTCTGAATTACAATGGAATAGCTGGTACATGTCCCCCAAACCCAGATCATCCCAGAAATAAAGGAATTGAAATTAAGCTAAATATTCAGTTTTCTACTATACACAGTGCTGAATACTGCTTTCCACTTCTGTGGCTATCTTTCTGCCTTTCCTAGATTCATATGCATACTATTTTGTAATGAAGTTTATCTGAATTTTTTTATTTTATAATGTGAATTTATAAAATGATTTATGATATTCAAGTTCTGAGAACAACATGCCATCCTTTCTCAATTCACCAATGGAAATTCGGTTATTTTAATATCTTTCTTCAAATGCCTAAAAAAGTAACCGAATGAGATCCAGGGGATTGTAAGTACTTAGGAGTTTATCAAGCTTCTTAGACATAAAATATGATAAGGGCTAGTTAACAGAATAATTAAGTATGCACTAAGAAGCACCTCATTCTTTTAGGAATCAACCTCTAGGATTGAAATGCATGTTTCTTAAGGTTCATAGTTCACCAATGAACTACAGATGACTGGGAACGTCAGCGCGTGCATGCAGTCAATATTCTGAGTATTCAGTGTCATATTATAAAAGGGGCCAAACTTAATTATTTGAAGAATAATGTGAAAAAGTGTAAAAGAAATATGCATGTCTCACATGAAATGCAGTAAAGCAGGCATGGCTGTCTTACCTTTCCACATATTCCTCCATAATTTATTTAGGACCTTAGCAGTATACCTCATGTGTTATTTCCTCCACTGCTGAATGATTCTTAATTACTTTATTTAATGGGAAACACTACTTTACACAAAATAAGTGTTGTGAGGGGACGTAGCTATGGAACCAAAGTACGCCATTAGCGCTTTATTTCGCGAACTGTAAGTTTAAGTGTTTGGGCAGAGGGGATTTGAAAGACAAGTTACGGGTTTTTTTCCAGATACAGTTGCTTGTTCAAATTCAGCCTGAGTTGTTTATCAATGCTCTATATACAAATTCAGGGACAAATTAGCAACTGTGCAATAGCTCTCTGTCTGCTCATTAGTAGTAAGCAATTCACAAAAGACATATCTCGGATAGAAAGAGCTATTGGCTAAATGTTCTGTAGAGTGGATTGGGAAAGCTGGAAGAACCAAGTTTCTGCATTCATTGTGAATACGGCACATTTCAGAGTTTAGAGAACCTGGATTAGGGGTGCATAAACATACTTTTGCCGGTAAGACAAAATTCAACAGAGTTGTTACTGCAGAAGACTCCTCATGGAGTCTAAACACCATGGGCCAGGACTTCTTCCTATGAAACATGCTTTTCTTTTCTGGTCTCCTTTAATGGTCTTTCCCAAGGAAGCACAGGCAAGAGCCCTGTGACGATCCCAGGGTTTTGTAACCTTTGATGATATTTTAAATATCATTAAAAGGATGTCCTGAAAGGTCATTTTATCAGGAGACTTGCCTCAGAACAGAGTCTGTTTTTCACTTTATTGTGGAGAAAAGAAAATGAAATCTTTTTATATTGGTATCTCTCAGGTTTTCCTCTCCACATCCTTACTCGTCCGTTTCTTTCTCATCTCACCAACTCAATCAGGGTTTTCTGGACAGAGCAGAGTTTCAAGAATGATTCTCTCCACTGCCCCTTTTACATCCTTTATCCCAACTCTAATCAACTTAGTATCACAAAACCCACTCATTCACATCCTTTCATCGAAAGTTCACTTCTGTGCTAACCTACACCCCTGAGAGGGGGCACCAAATGGCAAATGTTCCAGAGCTGGGCCAGAGGAAGTCTACCGACTGCTGCAAGTTACCATGAAAGGTCATGTTCGATTACTTTAATTTTCTTTAGGATTCTATTTCTCAATATGAAGTTTTGAATTTACAATAAAACTGTTTGCAGTTTCACATTTTAGCAAAACACAGAAAGATATGCCGACAAATGATGTGTATAATCAACAGGCAGTACTTGCAAACTGTCTGGAGTTGGCTAAATAACACAGCAGAGAGGCACCAGGTATTAGTCATCGGGCGGTCTCGTCTATTACCAACTTTCATTTAATGGCCCCGTTCAGTACTTCCAGAGGGCTGCTGGAAGCTGTAGGACATTGTATTTAGTAAGCAATTATCCTCCCTTAATGATAGAAGTAAGGCTTAGATCATTTGTGATTTCTTTGGGGTAGCAAGATGGGTGTTTTCAGAACTGACGTGAGGAATGACTTTTGATAGACGTGAGGGTGGAATTGTTCTAAGAACAACAGCTGAGTGGGTGAAGAGACTAAAAGGGCAGGTTGGTTCATAATCTTGAAAATACACATTTGCCTACAGAACCGAGCGATAAAACAAGGTGAGCAGATGAGCAGCATGCTGTTAATGTTCCCCTTCAGTATGAAGATATGCATTTTTTAAGAAGAGACAATGCACCTTCTTTAAAAATGATATAACCGTGGAATGACTACACAAAGCTCTGGAAGTAATTAGTTTCCTCATGAATAGTGATTACCTAGTATATCTATGCTGCGTTTATTTCAGGGCAGGTGATTGTTGTTTCCTCTAGGGCCCTGCCTCTCAAGCATGGTCTGCAGACCAACAGTACAGGCGTCTCTCGAAACCTTGTTTGGAAATTCAGAATCTCTGGTCCCACCCCACAGTGGAATCAGATTCTGCATTTTCTGGAGCTCCTCAGTGACTCATGTGCATATTAGAGTAGGACAAACACTCGTTCAGGAGATTCCTTATTTCTCCTTCCTTTGGGGATGGAGGTGGTTAAACCCACCTACCCCGCATAAAACACTTGGCTCCAGCACTGTGAGCTTTTTAGTTATCGTGCAGGGATTGGCTTATTTTTAAAATGTTTCAAAGATGGTTTTGCAATCCTCAGGGAGCCCAAGAAGTGCAGCTGGTTCACCTACGAGGTGCTACTGAGGCCTGCCTCACCTCCTTTCAATATCCTTTCTATTGCCCTTTCAAGTTAAGGGCAATCTAGGCGGACATCCGTAGTATAGTCACACATGCCATAGAGTATCTGGGGTTTTATAAGGAGCAAATATGATAACATATCTGAAAGCACTCAGCACCTTGTAGGCACTCAAATAGATAACGTGTAATTTGTGGGATAATTTCTATATTCTTTCCAAATTACTGCCAAATAGCACAGCATATTTTAGTACTCAGGATTTCTGCTTATATGAGCAGGATGTGAACTTCTTAAGTCCAAGGAGGATGACGTTCATACGGTTCTTCATTTACAGTCTGAGTGCCTAGAAGAAGGGCAGCTCTATGGGCCTGCATCCTGTGCACCTCTATAGGGTCCTGTGCCTAGGAAAGCCCCATAGTTGGTTTAAAGGTCAAGTGTGGCTATCTTGAAATTTTCAAATAATTTTTGTAAAACAGGACCTACATTTTCATTGTGAAAAGCATGTGGCTGGACGTGTGTGGTAAGCAGAGCCAGCTTCTTAAACTCAATCTAGAGATTCTGTCCTTACGTTCTCTCACTGCAGACACTGTAGATGGGAGCTTTCTTCAAAAATGGCTTGCGTTCTACAAAGTCAGCATCACCTTCGAGTTTCAGAAGTTCACAAAACTCAAACGTGAAAGGTTTTCTGTTGTTGTTGTTGATGTTTTTTTGTTTGTTTGCATGGCAATTATAGGAGAAAGTTGACCCTTGAACAAGATAGGTTTAAACTGCGTGGGTCCACATATACAGATCTTTTTAATAAACACAGTACTATAAATGTATTTTATGATTTTGTTTACTCTAGCTCACTTATTTGTAAGAAGATAGTGTGCAATACATATAACATACAAAATGTGTGTTAATTGTATGTTGTCGGTAAGGCTTCTAGTCAACAGTAGGTTATTAGTAGTTGAGTTTTCGGGGAGTCAAAAGTTACATGTGGAGTTTTTACTGCATGGGTGGGTCGGTGCCTCTAACCTCCACATTGTTCAAGGGTCATCTGTAGATGCATTCATCTCCAATTCACCATATATTGATGCATTCACACCAATGGATCAGTTTCTGGCAAAGTCTCAGTAACTCTGCTAAGAAATATTTAGTAAGTACCCAAGGCTACTCCAAAATAGTGTGAACAGTTATGTCAGAATTGACAGAGTGCTATGCAACCCTCTCCCTCTCATCAATGAAGTGAAAAACGTTGGTTAGCAATTTCAGTCAATCTATGCTCTAAGAAATCACAGGGGAACTGGAAGCTTTTTTAATTATATGATCTTAGTCTCCCTCAACTTAATAGGCTATGGACATTATCAAAGTTCTCAAGACAGTGATTTAGTAGCTGCTGTAGTATTGCATTCTTAACTGTGCCAAAGGAAAAAAAAAATCCAGAATACTATGAACTGCTTTGCACTACCAGCACAGTGCTGTGAAAGATGATTCACCTACTGAAAACCAAGGTCATATCCTAGCCTAAGGAGGAAAAATTCCCACAAAGAGCTAGATTTTCTTTGTGTAACAGATAACTGAGCCGTGTAAATATGATTCCTTAGAAGGCACACCATCTAACTGGTCAGTTACCTTTTTTTGCCCCTCCTTTTTGAAAGGAGGCAATTTAATCCTGAGAGCCAACCTGGCCTTTGGAAGTCTGGCAGATTGACTGTGCTATGTCAGCCACTAGTTCCAACTGTGAAGGAATTTTTCAACTTCAGGTGTTTTGAGGAATTGGCGGCCATATTTAACTTTAACTGTTAGAGATTACTCGTCTTCCTGATGGTGTGGTAGAGTGAATAAGGTGTAGGAAATCATGTCATTCTGGAGGGTTGGGAGTAAAGAACAGATGATTGTGGGAAGCCCAAAGAGCTAAAGTGAGATGACAGAGGAAAACAAGGAAAAAGGACTTTGTAGATTAAAGTGAAGCTCAGTCTTGAACTTCTGGAAATGAAAGATGAGAGGCAAATTAATCTATTGTGCTGGGATCAGAGGTAATAGGAATTAGGCTTAAAACCAGAAGGTGCCATAACAAAGGAGTCTGTGAATACAAAACATGGCAATGCCTAGGTGGCTCAGTTGGTTAAGCTCAAGTCATGTTCTCATGGTCATGGGACTGAGCCCCGCATCAGGACCCACACTCAGCATGGGGTCTGCTTCAGATTCCCCCTCCTCTCCCTCCAGCTCATGCTGTCTCACTCAAATAAATTAAAAAATATATATTTTAGGGGCGCCTGGGTGGCACAGCGGTTAAGCGTCTGCCTTCTGCTCAGGGCGTGATCCCGGTGTTCCGGGATCGAGCCCCACATCAGGCTCCTCTGCTATGAGCCTGCTTCTTCCTCTCCCACTCCCCCGCTTGTGTTCCCTCTTTCGCTGGCTGTCTCTATCTCTGTCAGATAAATAAATAAAATCTTTTAAAAAAAAATATATATATATTTTAAAAATCCCTTCTATATACTTGCAAACAGAAGACATGCCTGGATAATTTTATCTCTGCCATGGTATCCTACTGCCTGGGACTTTTGCTTGTATTTGTACATGTAATGTAAGAGTATTGGTTCTAAGAACCTCTGAAAAGTAAATAAATCTAATAAAAAAAGGTCATAAAATAATCAGGAGGCTCGTGCCTCCACCCCTTCTTCATCCTGCATTCTATGCTATTTTGGATTTCAATTTATAATTTTCTTTTTTTATTCTGCTTTTACCCTATCACTGGATTATATCCAATCACATTATAGCCTTCCATTAAATTTCTCAAATACTTACATGGAAATTTATTTTTCTGGAGAATAGATCTGATCATGTAATCTTCAACAGCTTTATACCTCCTACAGAGAAAACATACCCACACCCACACTCCTTAGACTGACATTACATGTACTCTTTCACTGAGGCTTATATCTTTATGTAACCACATTTGTCACTACTCTTTGGAGACAGTTATAGCAGAATAGACCTCCTTCCCCTTTCCTGATTAGAATTAGCTTTTTCTTAATATCCATGTCAATGTTCCTGCTGTTTTCCTTGTCTGAAATTCTCTTCCTCCATCTTACATATTCCAATCCTACTCATGTTTGGTCCAAAACATATGGCATGGTCTCTGTATAGCTTTTCGCACTTATTCTCTGAAAAGACAACAATATTCCTTTACTCTCTTTTTTTTTTGGAAAGCTCATTATCTGTTTCTTTTTTTTAACATTTACCATGTTTTTTTAAAATTTTTTTTAAGATTTTATTTATTTATTTGACAGAGATAGAGACAGCCAGCGAGAGAGGGAACACAAGCAGGGGGAGTGGGAGAGGAAGAAGCAGGCTCCTAGCAGAGGAGCCTGATGTGGGGCTCGATTCCACAACGCCAGGATTACGCCCTGAGCCGAAGGCAGAGGCTTAACCGCTGTGCCACCCAGGCACCCCAATATTTACCATGTTTAATAAATACTTTGGTTACACACATGCTTTACTTATCACATTGGAAATAATTTGTATTTATTAATTTTGTTTCCACTAAAAAGTTTAGCATGGTGCCTTAAGCATAGAAGACACTGAATAAATACTTGAAGGAATGAATATAATAAATGAATATTTAGCCGGGATAAAGGGATAAACAGAAGTAAATAGTAATATGAGAGTAGATAAAACCAGAAAATAAAGTTTAGAGTCTGTAGGTTTCTTACCCTACAAATATTTTATTTTATTTATTTTATTTTTTTAAAAGATTTTATTTATTTATTTGACAGAGAGGCAGCAAGAGAGGGAACACAAGTAGGGGGAGTGGGAGAGGGAGAAGCAGGCTTCCTGCTGAGCAGGGAGCCTGATGCAGGCTCGATCCCAGAACGCTGGGATCATGACCTGAGCCGAAGGCAGACGCTTAAGACTGAGCCACCCAGGCGCCCCCCTACAAATATTTTAAATTGAATATTCAGGAATATTCAGCATCATCCTTAAGGGTGTTTTAATGGAGTGATGTCAGTGGGAATGGCAAAGTAGGACCTCTGAAAACCTTACCTCCTTAAAAGCAATGATAACATTGAGAAAAATTGTTAAAATACATTTTTCAGAAGACTGGAAATTAACCAAAGGCTTGCAACAACCTAGGAAGCATTTATTTAAAAAAAATGGCTGAATCTCCCTAAGAAAAGTGAATTTTGTCATATTTTAACTTGCCCTATTCTCATTTCCTTCTCCCTGGATCCATAGGACTCTTTGAAACTAATAGCTCTATAACCACAGTGAAAGCTAACAGCCTGACAGGAATACAAGGTTAGTTTAACATATGAAAATCAATCACTATATCATGCAGTTTCAATAAATAAGGGATAAAAACACAAAATCATCTCAATATATGCAGAAAAACACCTGACAAAATCCAACACTAGTTCATGGTAAAAACATGGTAAAAAAAAAATCTCTTTTTGCAGATGACATGATTCCGAATATAGAAAACCCTAAGGAACACACACACACACACACACACACACACATACATAATTACAGCCAAATTCAGTATGATCACAGGAAACAAAATCAATAGACAAAAATCAATTATATTCCTATACATGAGCAACAAACAACCCAAAACCAAAATCAGGAAGACAATCGCATTTACAATAGATTCAAAAAGAATAAAATGCTTGGGAATAAATTTAACAAAAGACACACAAGGTTTGTATACTGAAAATATAAAACATCATAGGAATAAATTAAATACTTATGTGAGTGGAAATATCTCCTGCGTTTGAATTGCTTAGATGACAATACTCCCAAAATTAATCTACAGATTCAACAAAATTTCTATCAAAATCCCAGTTGGCTTCTTTGCAGAAACTGACAAGCTATCTTAAAATGTATATGGAAGTTCAAGAGACCTGGAATAGCCAAAACAGCCTTGAAAGTGAAAAACAAAGTTGTAGTACTCACATTTTCTGATCTCAAAACTTACTACAAATCTACGCTAATCAAGACAGTTTGGTGCTGGCATAGAGATAAACAATGCAGATCAATGGAATAGAATTAAGAGTTCAGAAATAAAACACCCACATTTACAGTCAACTGATTATAAGAATGCCACATGGCAATTCAATTGGAAATAATAGTCCTTTCAATGAGTAATACTACTTTTCAAGTAGGAAAGCTATATATCCCATGTAAAGAAAGACCCCCTCTGCACCTTATATACAAAAATTAACTCACTATGCATAATATCTAACTGTAAGAGTTAAAACTACAAAACTCAGAAAAAAATATAGGTGTAAGTCTTCATTATTTTAGCTCAAGCAATAGTTAAGATAAAACACCAACAGCACAGGCAACAACGACAAAAAATAGGTAACTTAGATTTCATCAAAGTTAAAATTTTTGTGCTCCACTATCAAGAAAGTGAAAAGACAGCCATGTAATGGGAGAAAATATTTGCAAGTCATATATCTGAAAAGGAACGTGTATCTAGAATATATAAAGAACTCTTACAATGCAACAATATAAAGACAAATAACTCAATTAAAAATGGGCAAAGGATCTCAACAGACATTTCTCCAAGAAAGGTATATAAATGACCAGTAAGTATGTGAAAAGATCCTCAACATCATTAACCATAGGAAAATGAAAATCAAAACCACAATACTACTTCGCATCTACTAGGATGGCTATAATAAAGAAGATAGATAAGTGTTGGCGAGGATTTGTGGAATTGGAACTCTTACACGTTGCTAGTAAAAATGTAAAATACTGCAGTCAGTTTGAAAAATAATTTGGCAGTCCCTCAAAAAGTTTAACATTAAGTTACCATATGACACATCAATTCTACTCCTAGTTATGTACCCAAGAGAAATATGTTCACGCAAAACCTTATATATGAATGTTATTTAATAGCAGAATTAATCATAAAAGCCAAAATGTGGAAACAAGCCAAATGTCTATCAATTGATGAATGGATAAACAAAATGTAGTATATGCACATACCAGGATATTATTCAGCCACAAAACCAAATGATGTGTTAATATATGCTAAAATATGGATAAACCTTGAAAACATTATGCTAGTTGAAAGATGCTAGATACAAAAGGTCATATATGGTATGACTCTATTAACAGGAAATGTCCAGGATAGGCAAATTCATAGAGGCAGAAAGTAGAATATTAGTTGCCAGGAACTTGGGGAAGAGGAGAGTGGGAGTGACTGCTAATGCATATGGGATTTCTTTTTAGGGTGATGAAGATGTTCTGGAATTAGATAGTGTCATGGTTGTGCAACTGTTTCAGATACTGCCAAATATAGCATGGAGTAAAATTTGCCCTGCTGAGAACCACTGATCAGACCTATGCATATTGATGTAGAAAGGTATCAGAGATGTATTATTAAATAATCATAATAATAATAAATGTAGAACAACAAAAAATTGCATTAATGTTCATTTCAAAGCTTGCTTGCACTTCAGGAAAGAAGCAAATTTGAAATCAAGAGGGTAAGAATAATCTGCAAAATAATTTTCTTATATGAATAATAAATAGTAACATTCTGCCCACATCAAAGGCATGGTATAATGATTAAGAGATCACATTTATGAATGTATTTCTTTTTATAATTGTTAGATGAAAGATGATTGCACCATAAAAAAGATATTTTTCTTGTTACATTCTGTACTTAACACAGTACTGCAAAATATTCAGTCTGTTTTCCACAATGATTAAAGCATAATTATATAAAGAAAAATAAATCAAACTTTTGCGTATTTGAGACAAGAGAATGCAAGGAGCACCTGTTTTCAACTTTAATTGCCAGAGAGAACATTGAATCTAAATTGGATTCTCTAAAAGAAGAGACATCACCTTAGTTTAAAAATATCAAGCTAAAGAGACAGAAAAGGCAGGGCTTCTTTATCGAAGTTGACTTAATAAGAATAATAGTAGAGACTATAGTAATCACTAACACAGAATAGTACACAAAAATAGTAATCATCTACATTTTAGAATTCACTAGATAAGTCAGAGCTTGCACTGCCTATTTTAAATTACATTTAATTCCATGATATTATTAAGTGTGGCTCAAGGGATCACTCCCATTTTGCAGCTAAGGAAATTGAGATTTAGTAAGATTCAGGACATACATGTAACAAAGGGCAAGATTGGGTCCTGAATTTCAAAAGCCTATGTATTATACCAACCTCCCACTAAATTTTTAAGAAGTTCTTAAATCTTAAGAAGAATCGTTGAAGAGGATTAAGAGTATACTTATCACGATGAGCAACGAGTAATGTATAGAATTATTGAATCACTATATTGTATACCAGAAACTAATATCACACTGTGTATTAACTATACTGGAATTAAAATGGAAAAATAAAAAGAAGAATCAGTGTAGAACAAAGGGTGAGTTATATTGCATTCTTATTACATACAACTGAATTTTCATGCCATCTTTGCCAGTAGAGATAAAAATCACTATGGGGAGCATCTTGCAAATGTGTTTTCATGAAACAGGGACCAGCGACCATTTCAACACAGGAATTTGTGGTGCACCTGGACAAGGCCAGGATATGATAGCTGGCTCTATTAAAAGAGTCAGGGCAGGAAGTCAGAGCCAGAGATGCTTAATAAGTGTAGGGCCAAGATCGGACCATTGCCTTTCTCACTACTGACCTCTTGCTCTTTCTATAGCACCAGCTGCTTTCCATAATCCTGCAAAGCAGATAATATATATCAAACACGGACTCAGCACTAGTGACAGACCCCAGATGTGTACACAGTGTAGGTAGAGAACTCAGAACCATATTTACCCACTGCTCAGAAAAGCTGAAAGCCTTGCTCTAGGAAATGATCTAGTCTGGGGCTCACACCTCTGCAGCCCACCGGGGACACTTGAGAAGTTGTTCTCTAGAAGGAGGAATCATAGATTCCTTCTAGGGGAAGGAGCTGTAATGATGTGTCCATATTAATTAGTATATCTGAGCTTCATGGCAACCCATTAAATGGTAATCAAAAGTCTATTATGATTTTATTTTACATATGAAGAGATGGAGAGTCATAGAATTTAATTAACTTCTAGTAGATCACATGTCAATGAGTGGGAATACATGGGTCTTTTAATTCCGTAGGTAGTGTTCTTTCTTTTACATCAGGATCCTTATGTAGTTCTCAGAATTTTTTCCTAGGACATGTTTTCCTCCATTAAGGTATATTGGTCTAGGCTAATAATAAATGAATCCTTCACACAATTTGTGTTGAGTTCCTTCTCATCTTTCTCTTAGGAGTAGAAGGGAACATTTCAATAGATTTCTAAAAGCAATATTTACTCTCACAAACTGCTTCTGAATTGGAGTCTTTATTTCTGTCTGCTTTACTCTATTTCAAGAATTCCTTTAAAATGTTTCCATAGAAACACCTGGAGAAGAAAATGATGAGCTATATAACATTCTCAGTGGATGTCTTTCTGAATTTGGACATTCATTCCTCAAGAGAGTTGAGATGGTTGTTTTTGAGGTAAAATCCATTTCGAAAAGGGATTCTCTTCACATGTCTTCTGAACATTTTAGGTTATAAACTCATTCTCTATAATTCTAATGAAATACTCCAGAGTCTGAGAAACATGGAAGTTTTATTAGTGTAGCTTAAGGTGGTGCCCTCATCCATGTTACCTGCATTAATGTCTCTCTCCGCTTAGCATCTCTACAACTCGCTAATGCTGAGGTTGGGTCATAGAATACTGGAAAGCACATAGCTCTGCCCAGGCATATCGGACAGATGACTACAGGAAGCCTATGCCGCTGGAGGATGACAAAGAAGAAAACAAACAAGAAAAATGTGCACTAGAGCTCAGTGATGTACTTGTAGAAGAAAAGAAGAAACAGATTAATCTCAATCCCGGGAATTCTGCCACCCTTACATAATCATTGAAACCCAACATTTTTCCTTAATAACACATTTAACACCCATGAATTCTCTAAAATGAGGAAATCCGATAAATGGAGAGGATTCAAAATTTTCGCTTATCGCTGTTTACATGACTTTATTATTTACATCTGTACCACAAAAGGCTTGAAGTGGAGGTCGTAACTCTGTCAGTAGGTATGGAACTCTGCAGCTTTTGTTCAGTGTATAGGGAAGAGCGATAACTAATGCTGTCTGCTGCTGCGGGTCCTAAATTATATGCTCTTATCTTCCCTGGACAGTTTTATATTTGAAGATTTCCCTTATCCTCCTCTCGAGCTGATCAAATTGCAAAAATCACTGAATGGAATTCTATGTTGGCCTCTCACATGAGTAGGTGGACCTATAAATTAGCTAAATGAGAAGGTGTTATGCATTCCAAGGGATACTCTAGTTCACTGCTGGTGAGAAGCTTTAATGCTTTTAGTAGTGGACTACCATAGGGACTTTTTGTGAAGAAAGGTAAAAAAGGATTGAACAGGGTGGTTTTGTAGTATTAAAGGACTGTTGAAATGTACAACTCTGGAATTACATGTTACTAGCTTAACATGTTGCATTCTATATACAACATAATACAGTTAGATTTCTCTACCTGTCACATGCATTTCCTATGAGTGGAAGTGGATCCTAAGGAAGACAGCTAAATCTCTATTCCCTGTCCTCAGATGACCTCTTATTAACAATAGCCAGTTTCTGCAACCATTGTACTACATGGTGGAGTCAGCTGTGTCTTGGAAACTACTTTACTTAGCACCAGAGCACCTTTGCTTATGCTGTCCTTCTTTGAACTTCTTACCCTCCCCTTTCCCTCCTTCTCTTCTTTTCTTTTCTTTCTTTCTATGGGATTCAGTTCAAATGTCATCTCCTCTAAACAGACTTCTCTAGGAAGAATTGGTCAATGGGTCCTCTGTGTTCGTCCCATATTTTTTCAGGCATGCAACATCAGGCATGTAAGTGCATGCTATGTGGCAAACACTGTTTTAACACAATGGCCACAAATAGGAGTAAACACAATGTATTCCTACTCTGAAAGGATTCATAATATTGTACCTACTATTTATGCATCTGATTCACCCAGTAGAAAAGCATATAAACTCCAGATGGTAAACACTGTGTTTCTTTGATTTTTGCATTCTCAGCACCTTGCACAAGGAATTGCACAGGAAAAAAACGAACAAAACTTTAAAGTGCTGATTGAATATATAGAACTTAAAACAGATATCTTAGTTATCAGATAAAATGTGACTCTTAATAAAAATATACAAATACAAAAACAAATAAAATTGGATGGACCACAATTATGGCATTGTACCTGATAGAATATTTATATTTTTTCAGTGAAAAATATTGCATGACTCATTGATCCATTGATTCATTCAGTTGTTCAATTAATATTCATTGAGATAATACATAAATCACATAAAGATATCTTCCCATTTCTGCATATTATACTGAATTTCGAAAATCACATAATAAGTTATTTAGAATTAGGAATAAAGGAAATTTATAATCAGTTTTCCCAAATCTCTAATAAACACTGGCAAATTATGTCTTAATATAAGCAACGGTACTTGTCCGGTTACTATACACATTATTATTGCTAGTCCCTTCTATTCTGAAAAATCACTTTACAATTTACTTTCACAGTCTGTTGGTTTTCTTTTGAATGAACACTTAGTAGATTATATGAAATTAAAAGGTGATGAAATTTGAGGTCCACTTGGAAATGTTGGCATTCTTAAGTATCTAATACTCTGTCCACAGAACTCAGTAGAACTCATTCTAAAGAGACACCTGAATATTTTACACAGCATAAAACTCTAGGAGTTGATAGGACTATATTTTAGTATTCTAAATTTTGAACTTGAAGGATTAGAACTAAATTATTAAAAAATTAATATTTGGATGATTTCCTTAGGATTTACTGAGATTAAAAAGGCTTTTCAGTATCTTTCTGCTCAGTATCCACAGAAGGGTGGAATGGCATTGGATGTTTGAAGTCTGATTTCATCCTATAAATATGCAGTGTGTAACCTTCTGGAAAGAGGTTCCACCCTCTGACTTGAAGCTTTCATTCTCTGATTATCTAATATAGACTTTTACAAAATTCTTTAAGTGAAGAAATGCAGTCTAAATTGACAAAAGAAGAAAAATAAAGATCATCTGATAATCTCAATACATGTAGGAATAAAAGTTGACAAAATTCACATTATCCCACGATAAAAACTCTCAGAATGTAGGAAAAGAAGTAGGAATGAAGAATAATTTCCTCAACCTAGGAAAAAGACATCTACTGAAAACCTAGATGTAACACTGTACTTAATTGTGAAACACTAAATTTCTTTCCCCTAGAAAGAAAAACAAGGCAAGTATTTCTACTCCTACCATCATTTGACTGAAAGCCAGTGTGATAAGTCAAGAAAAAAAAAAAGGCATGCAGATCAGAAACAAAGATATAAAATCACATCTATTCAGAAAGAAATGATTTCTACATAGAAAATGTCAACTAATCTGCATAAAAGCTACTAGAACTAACTCATGGCTTTAGCAAGGTGGCAAGATGCAAAGTCAACACACAAAAATTAATCTTGTTTTTATATATTAGTAATTGGAAATTTTTTAAAGTACCATTTAAAAAAGCATCAAACACATGAAATATGTAAGTCTAGCAAAATGTGCAAGACTTGTAAGCTGATAATCATTAAACATTCATGAAAGGATCAAAGAAGACCTAAATAAATGGAGAAATATACTGAGAAAGACTCAATATTGTTAAAATATCAATTCTTCCCAAAATATGTCTAGAGATTCAGTGTAATTCCAGGAAAAATGTCAACAAAAATTTTTGGCAGAAATAAATTTATTCCAAATTTAATTTTGACATGCAAAGAATAGAAAATACAATTTTGAAGAAGAGCAAAGTTAGAGGACTCATTTTCTGATTTCAAGGCCTACTATGAAGCTACAGAAATCAAGACAGTGTGGTATTGGCAAAAAGACAAGTGTATCAGTGGAACTAAATAATGAGTTTAGAAATAGACATAAATGATCAATTGATCTTCTATGAAGCTGCAAACGCAATTTAACAAAAATGATACTCTTTTGAACACATGGTGCTGGAACATTGGACATCCACATTTCAAAAAAATGATGTTCAATCCATACCTTATGCCACATACAAAAATTAACTCAAATGGATCAGAAACTTAAATGTAAAGGGTAAAACAATGAAACTTAAAACATAGAAAAAAAATCTTCATAACCTTGGATATTGAAAGATTCCTTAATATGACACCAAAATCATGATCACTAATGGAATAAAAACTTACATAAATTGGTGTTAATAAAAATTCTAAATTTCTGCTTTTTAAAAGATGCTTTTAAGAAAATGAGAAGTCAAGCAACAGCCTGAGAGAAATATTCCCAAGAAAATGCTCTATAAAGGAATTCTATCCAGAATACACCAAGAACTTGCAATTCTCAAATTGAGAAAACACACAATCCAATTTTTAAAAGTGAGTAAAAGTTCTGAACAATTACTTGGTTAAGATGAGAAAAAAATGAAAATGAAAATAAACCCTCCTCAAACTTGACAATACCAAGTGCTGACAAGGAAGTGAAACAACTAGAACGCTCACCCATGGCTTGTAAGGATGCAAGATAGAGAACTCCTTTGGAAAATAGTTTGTCAGTTTCTTAACCTAAGCATACCACTCTCAAATGACCCATATAAAGAACGACATAAACTCTGCTTCTTTTCTGTATGAAATGATAATTTAACAATACCATACAAATATGGGGCTGCCATATAAACACACTGAACAGTAAGTTATTTCCATTATTCATTAGTAAAAGGAACTACCTTTCAGGGTTAGGATTATTATCCCCACTAATGTGCCTGATTTCTCATATAAAAATAAATAATATTAAGCTTTAAGTCATAAAGGACAGACCAATCTTTTTCTCAATGGAATAACTTAATTTAGATATCTGCTAAAGAGAGAGAAAGAAAGAAAGAAAGAAAGAAAGAAAAAGAAAGAAAACCTTTTACTTGCAAAACTGAAGTGCCGATGCCTTGGTTTCATGCATCCTATCTGGAGGGAAATCGCATGTTGTTGGGGTTGAGGGGATCATGCTAAATACTTTGTGGAGGCAGTTTTTAGCATCTGCAAACAAATCTTCCACACCACTGCAGATGGTCCTCTGGACTTAAAGAAAGTCCCCTTAGAGACACAGACTGATGCTTCCTTACCTAAATCACAGCTTCCGCAATTTAGCACAAGCTGTCTTCTAATAGAACAAGGCAACTCATGTACCAAGACTGACCAGGTACTGACTCTCATGAAATGTAAAAGTATTTACATTTTCCAAATAGCCTTCTTCAGAATGCAAATTTAAACAAGAAAGGATGCTTAGCTTTGGGTCTACTCCCCAGGATCTTTAGGACAGAAATTATTTAAGTTGTCCCATTTTCCCAAAAGATGGTTCCCAGGTCTTTGTCTGTCATGGTGTAATGAAAATTGCAGAGCTCTTTAAGGTCCAGGATGTGAAGCGCCCCCCTAAGGGTGTAAGACTCCAGGGAGGAATGCACTGGAATTTGTGATGCAAAGTTTCATTAAGGGACACTAAACAACACGTGTCTTTTCATACATGATAGCATTTTTATCATCTGACTTTCCTGTCGTGAATGTTTTTAGAGTTATTTTTATTCTTGAGTGTTAACTGATTCGAAACCTTATTGCACCTATGAAATGTCTTATTTCAACATAGCATGTCAAAAGTTAAACCCATTCTTCCTCCTCACAAATCTCTCTTGATTCTAAATTTTCTACTTTTGTTAAAGATATACCATTCTTCTCTTCATTTGGCCAGAGCCCTTGATCTTTGACCCCTCTCTGTGTCTTCTCAATACCCCCCTGCTTCTTCCTCTTCCTCCAATCAGGCTTCAAGTGCTCTCATCTCTCTCTCTCAAGTATCTCGGGTAATTCCTTCCCAATTCTACTGCTGCCATGCTAGTTCAGGTCCTTAACATCTTTCTTGTGAATTACTGCAGTAATCTAACTGATCTCTCTTATTCCAGTCTCTCCTTCACTTTTTAACCTGGGAAAAATATAGAATAGTAATTAAGTATAAGAGTGCCAGAAATAGACTGCCCGAGTTTGAACTTCAGCCTTGGATAAGTTACTTCGTGTCGCTAAGTCTCTGTTTTCTGAGCTTCCTGTGAGGTTGGCATACATTTGGTACAGTGTCTAGCACACAGAATTGCTAGACGCAGGTTAACTATGATCATTTACCTCCTCTTCAGTTCTTAACACAAGGTGGTATAATCACGTATGTACTGTTTTATCCTTCCATGTAGGCTGTGAACTTCTTTAGGGTAGATACCAGATCTCACTGTTTTTTTATTAAGCAACAATTGTATATGAACTAACACATAGTAAACATAGTAGGGTGGATTTTACTTATCAGGCATATGCTAATCCTGATCCAGATCCTAATAATATTTACCTGAAAAGAACATAAGCTTTGAAGTCAAACACACTGAGTTCAAAATCTGACTTGACATCCACACTGGGGAGACTTCTTAAAGATTCAGAACCTTTTTGTGCCTCCTTCCTTTACCAGGAAAACTTGCATGGCAATCTCTGCAACATAGCTTTTTGTCATTTTTACCAATACAAAATGTTATTTTCTCCCTTATTATATAAATCCCTACTACAAATATGCACTCAGATCCCTCATGTTTTGGGAACCAATGCATTTTTGCTTTATTATTCTCTAGGCATATATTGGCTGGTTTCACCATTTTCATACATGAATAACAATTTGGCAATAGTTTGGCTAATACTAATTTGTTAAAAAGTCCAAAAGTTAGAATAATTATAAAAGAGTTCTTCAGGGAAAGTTGGATGGATACCTCCTGTCTCACATTGAGTAATACAGCAAATCCAAGTAAATAAAAGACAGACAATGCTGTACCTACCAAAAAAGAGACTAACTGGAAAAATTCACTTAACATCATAATAATGGCGAGGGTGAGAAATTTTACCTTCTGTTTTCATAAAGATTAGCAAAGGCAAATATAGATCTATGTTAACAAAAGCCTTTCATTCATTCATTCACTCAGAAATTATTCCGTCTCTCAATCCTTCCACCTCCCTGCCTCCTTTTTTTTCTTTCTTCCAGAGCATATGATTTGAGTGCCTTTTATGTGTTGCGTGCTATAAATACAAAGCTTTACCTTTGCAAGGTAAAGGTGCTTTGAAACTCTTAGTGTAGTTTTCAGGGAAACTCACTCGATCATTTTAAGTCATCTCTCCATCCCACGTGAGACTCGAACTCATGACCCCAAGATCAAGAGTCACATGTTCTACTGACTGAGCCAGCCAGGTGCTTCTACACTTGATCATTCTAAAGTTCAGTTCTTTTTACACTGTGTCCTCTCAAAATGGGATTAAGAGGTGTCACTAATATTGTTTTTATTTAGCTATTTCTAAGACCAAATGTATTCTTTGAGATATTGGCAATGACAGGGCAATTTCTTTAAGGGGGATTCTTTAAGTACTGATTTCCATTACGGGTTTTAATGGGGACTGGAGAGGGACTATTACACTTGAAATGCAGGAGACTTAGGCAACATCTCTCCTAAGAGGTACTCTGTGTACTTCTGACACACCCACCTCCAGTCTGTTACTGAATGTCAAAGGAACTCTTTAATTGTCTCTGTACATTTGGGGCAAAGAAGTAGATATTCTAAGAAAAGGGCTGTGGTGTAAACTGTGATTTCTAGAGGCTAATCTGTCTTTTGAGGCTGTATAGCTGAGATCTACTCCTAGAATTTCACATTAGATTGGTCAGAGATGAACTGCCCAGACCAAATTTTTTTTAAATATTTTATTTATTTGACAGAGAAAGAGCGAGAAGGCACAAGCAGGGGAATGGCAGAGGGAGAGGGAGAAGCAGGCTCCCTGCTGAGCAGGGAACCTAATATGGGGCTCTCATCCCAGGACCCTGGGATCATGATCTGAGGTGAAGGCTGATGCTTAACTAATTGGCTGAGCCACCCAGGCACCCCTCCCCAGATCTATTTTTAAAAGGTTTAGCAGACGATCCTGATGTTCCATGAGGTTTGGGGCCCCCCGGGAGCATCCCATTGTGAACTAGAGCTGCCGAGTGTGGGCAGCCAGTTCAGAGCCCACAGGCAACAGTGGTCAATGGAGCATTCAAATAAAGGGGCTGCACTACTCTAATGATACGTGAGAAAAAAGTTCCCCTCTCCCTCCTTGAGGAACATCTGGGTTGAGGGGCAAGACTGCTGGCAAGGCTTGATTTCCTTCGATTGGACAAGGGATCAGAGAATCAACATTTGGTTTCTGTTGGTGTCACTTTCATCCTTTGGGTGTGGCTAATGGTCTGGTTACACCTTTGCTTATTTAGGTCATTGGTACGTATTTCCTCATCCTTCCATTTTGTCACTAGATAACTCTATCGAACACCATTAATAAGGCCCATGGTAGGAAGATCTCTTGCTGCCAAAATTATTTAGATGACTTTTTCCTACCTGGCTGTTGGTGAGGATATTTGTGGCTAGGAAGTGGCTTTCTTATCACAATCAACTTCTTAGTCTGGTTGTAATAACAGTGGGAAGTGACAGGGAGTTTATATTTGTAAGGATTCTGTGACATTCTCCTCCAATATACAGAAGGATGGTGCCTATGGACCTCATCCAAGAGAGAAATTTACTTAGCTCCTTGCTTATGCATTTTAAGTTAATACCGTTTGGAGAATCAATCAGGAGGGTTTTGTTTTTTTTTTTAATCCCAAGTCAAGTATTCCTTAGAAACAATGAAGAGATAAATTAGTATGTGATTGGATCAGCTCACTCACTACAACTTATCTGGGTTCCAACGCCTGCTCTGGAAGGAATATTTGAGAGGTAGGAGCTTTTCTTTCATTTCATCTTAGTACTTAGCTAAACTAAACAAGGTTTTCACAGGATCATTTTGAAACAATTTTATGTTTGTTCTTATATAGTCAAACTGTTTTCGCTGGTATTCGTGATGGCCAATTTCTGTGAACATCTGAACAAAAACTGTTTGCTTGTAATATGAGAGTGGCAACAGACAACTCTCTACTGTCCCAGAAAATACAAGTATCAAGAGTGTTTATCAGGCTCATGTTGTAATCCCACCAGACATTTCCTTCTCCTTTTAAAATTCATAAATATCTTCTCAGCATGCGCTGATAGGAAATGGATTCTCGTGAAGAAATTCTGAGTAGCACTTTAAGGACTCCGATGACTGTACATCTTAATGTTCCTCAGATACAACTGAACTTATTTATATTAGACCAGGACACACTAATATTTTCTAGTCTTTACACTTTGTATAATTGTGTCCAACTAGATTTAGTGTGTAATAAAGGAGCTGTGAACAAAGGCTGTGGCACGCATACTGAATCCCGAGGTTACCAACATGTCTTTGTGATTTTACAAGAAACTCTGTCCACTTTGCCTGAAATTGTGTACGCAATTACAACTGTAATAAACCATTCTATTCCACTGGCTTCTGTACGCAAGAAGGGGACCCTGGCTGTGTTATTGCACAACTGTGTTTTGTCAGAGTTGGCTGGCTATGTGCTCGGTGATTGAACACACCTCACAGCACAATCACACCCACGGCCACCTCATCAGAGTCCCTCACGACACCCACCGCTGCTAAACTAAAACTGGGTGACGACGACGATCCTCTGAATAGCAATTGTTAAACTAAAACTTTTTTCCTTACATTTTAATCAGCCTAGAATCTCATTAATTCTTGTTTACAAAACCTCCTCAGTCACCGGTTGCTACTCTATGGAACCATTTACACATATATATTTTAGCTTAATGAAATGGCCTTTCATCTTGTAATGCCTATTAACTTTAAGGACAAAGCAAAGAAATTGCATGTTAATAACAATGGCTATGATTTATTGAACTTCACACAGGGTGGCAAATACGGCATTAAGGGTTTTACTGGTATGATCTCATTTATTCCTCTCAACGACCTGTGAGAAGGACCTGTGAGAAGACTGACGGCAGGCAGGCTCCAAAACTTGCCCAAGATCGTACACCTAATAGGTGGTGAAGACAAACTAAATAATAGACTAAATAAATTTATGACTTGACAGCTTTTTAACCACAGGTTCAAAGTACAAGGCTGAGCATGGTTCTGACTCTTTGTTAAGCAGGGCAGTTGGGGAATCGATTTTTTCAAATTATGGGTTGTGTCAATACTTTGTATTTCTACTGTACTTTCCACTGTATTATTTATCCTAGCACGATTTGAGGGGGTGTATAGGTGTAGCAGTATTTCCTCTACTCATGGAGAGGACTAGAATCAGGACTAGGATCTAGGACTAGAATCAATCTACTAACTCCACGAGTAGGGCACTTTCCATGGAACCACACTGTTACCCTCTGTAAGCCAATCCATTCTTTCGCTATCTCTGATATTCAGTGGGCAAAATTCAGAATAAAGCAAGCTACAAAACAGTACGCTTTAATGTTGCTACATTTTTAACCCCAAATTTCCAAATAGCTCATAAGCATTTATCAAATTTGTAAAGAAATGTTTTATTTGTAACCATAACTAGATGGGTAAGTTGAGATGGAACTTTACTGAAAGACACTGAACACGAGTGGTGCTATACACTGGGGAAACGTCTATTCAGTTTCTACTTCTTCAAAGGAAATATGTGAGAAATCCAGATGAAGCAATACCATCGTAGGAAGATAATGAAGCCATAAATTTAAATGTATATGAATTGCATATGAATTGTAGTATCGATATTTTAGTGGTCCAAGGAAAATTTTCTTATCTGTCTATAAGGGGAACACAACTTCTCAGAACTTTTCATGAAACCAAGGCATAAGTAAAATTTATCTTATCAAGTCCTCACAATAAGACTTTTATAAAACGTATTGTAAAGGTAGTTCTAGACAATGACCTATGTAAGAAATCAGATGGCAATGATATACTGCCTAAATTTCCTTGGGTAGAGAGTTCTATGAAAGGCAACACCAGTATGGTTCACATATACAATTTTATGAAGGCCTGAATGGATCTAAGGGTAATATTAGAATATTCAGAAAATCACACACACACACACAAACAGCGTCTGTAGGGGTGCCTGTGTGGCTCAGTCTGTTGAGCGTCTGACTCTTGATTTTGGCTCAGGTTTGTGAGATCAAGCCCCGTGTCAGGCTCCACACGGGGCATGGAACCTGCTTAAGATTCTATCTCTCCCTCTCCTTCTACCCCTCCTTCCCCCTAAAAAATATGGTTGTGGAGCCACCTATCCTATTGAGAATCAGAGGACAGCTCTGATTGGAACTTCTTACTCCAAAAACATGGATACAGAATTACAGTTGCAATATGTTTAATGAAAAAAATTCTATGTAGAACTGAAGATCTAGTGGTATTCTTTATTTCCAGAAGCCCATTCCTCACATCTGGAAACCCTCCAATAGATAAATGGATAATTTTAATGTCCCGTGAATATTTGCCACAACCAAGCTTTTGATAAGAATTAATAAGGCTGGGGCGCCTGGGTGGCACAGCGGTTAAGCGTCTGCCTTCGGCTCAGGGCGTGATCCCGACGTTGTGGGATCGAGCCCCACATCAGGCTCCTCCGCTATGAGCCTGCTTCTTCCTCTCCCACTCCCCCTGCTTGTGTTCCCTCTCTCGCTGGCTGTCTCTATCTCTGTCAAATAAATAAATAAAATCTTTAAAAAAAAAAAAGAATTAATAAGGCTGAAATCTCTGACAAAAATCTGTATTTTTTGGTGATTGATCAAAGGGAGACCGAATCCACTGTAAAAAGGATGGAGTTAAGAGTCTTTATGAGGGCGCCTGGGTGGCTCAGTCAGTTAAGCATCTGCCTTCGGCTCAGGTCATGATCCCAGGGTCCTGGGATCGAGCCCCACATCGAGCTCCCTGCTCAGCGGCGGTCTGCTTCTCCCTCTCCCTCTGCTGCTCCCCCTGCTTGTGCTCTCTCTCTGTCAAATGAATAAATAAAATCTTTTTTTAAAAAAGAGCCTTTATGAAAATCAAGGAACACAACCAACATATGAACTTTCGAGGCCTCTCTCAGACTAGAAGTGCATAAAATGGCAGTAAAAAGAATAATAACAATGCCATTATCAAACACTTAGATGTTCCCAACTCAGGTTTCCACTCAACTCCATAATGTTAGTACTATCAATATATTCATTTTACATAAGAATAAACTGAAGAACAATGAGGGCAAGTAACTTGTATAAGGTATGACTCCAGATGTAATATCTGAATTAACAAAATTCATTTGGAAGGATTTCAGTGCTATACTTAAAAAAAATGCAGCATTTATTTTTCCTAGAGAATCAATTATTTTAAAATAAATTGAACTCATAAAAGGCAAACTTTTGTATAAAATGGATGTCAAAATAAAAAAGTAACAATCATAAGATTTATTTTACTGCCTGTCGCCTTGTCCTACTGTTCAAGGATTGTAGGCTCAGTGAGCTGGAAAGCACTTCAATAGTGACTCTGTCTGTCCCCTTGCAAATGCTTTGAATTGTAGAAAATGATTGTTGAATATTCCTGGTCCTATGGCTTTAAAAATCTACAGCCTTACCTCGCAAAACAGTCTACCAAATTTTTCAATATATTTATGTGTATTATATATATTAAATGTATATTTTGGTGACAGTCCTAATTAAAATTTAAAGTCTCAATTTCTGTTTGCTCCTGTGCTACGCATCTTCATCATTCATGTCAGATATTTATTTCATGCCATGAGTTTATCATATCCCAGGCGTATTTATTCTAGTATGTACTTATAATTCTATTATCCATTATTTATGTTAACTTAAATTCTAATCTCAGAAAGAAGATTCTCTAACTATTGCATGACTGAGTTCAGCTTTGTCAAAATAAGCATTGTCAGCCCATGTGAGCTAGGTCCTAATGGTAGGGTTAAATAATGTCTGTCAGTTTGGGCCTGTGTCCTCAAAGAAAGCTTCGGGGCCGGCTTATGAGAAGGTGTTTTTTGATGAATGTTTCATTGCCTTGCTTTACGAGAGCACACATTTTGTTCTGCTTTAAGACAGCACACATTTTAATTTTGATGTTTCAAGCTTAGCACAAGAGAAACCCCAAGACATTGCTGTATGAAGCATTATTGAATAAAATACTGCCAGACAGGCAGGTGGATAATTATGTCCCAAACTTAAAGAAATTAAATAAGGAAAATGTTAAAATATATATTAGGCAACGGTATAAAATTAATTCAGCCCTCTTCCTGTTCCTATTTTGCCATTCCTTCCTCCACCCCTTTATAAAGTTTTCATTGTAATTGGTGAGTGGATGTAGTTTTCTTCACAAGCTTGCGTTCCTGTAGCCCATGCTGTCAGGGGGAGGTGGGAGTGAAAGCAGCTGCGACACAGAATTAAGTTCCATCTTCCCCCATGAATAGTGGGGTGAAGAGCGCTCTCCTTTCTATAAGCAGCTTCCTGTTAGATTCAGATTTAAGATAGTGTGCCCAAAGTAAGTTTTGACCCTGGATTCTAATTTGAGGGACCCACTGAGGAGAGAGATGCTCATTATTGTTCCAGCAAGGGCCCTGGATACAAATCTTGGGACATCCAAGAACTAAACTAGCCCCTGAGGGCCTTTGCTCCTAGACGCAGAATCCCATCTCTTGCCATACTGGGCTTCATCGGCACCACTTCAGTTTTAACATACTTGATACAGATCAGGAATCATATATATAAGAGAGAGAGAGAGAGCACACCATTCCCAACAATCCCATTTGTGTCCCCTCCTGGTCGTCCCCATCCTTCCAAGGAAAACCACTTCTAATCTCAAGTATTCAAGCCTGAAGTTTAAAAAAGAAAAAGAGTTTCTAACATTTATAAATCAAGAACTCTGCATTTCTGCCATCTCTTGAGAAATCAGGTACGGCAATCCTAGGCCTCTGTTCTCTGGCGGCAGCGGCCGCTGCAGTGGAAGCAGCTGACCCCCGGGACTGCATGGCCTCTCCTGGCCCACCTGGTTCACATCCTTATTTGGTCACCTGCCTGGCGGGCTGCTGCAAGAGCCTGCAGCTCTTGCCTTTTTCTATCTCTTGATCCCAGTTTCAATGTCTTTGGAGTTTTGACCACTCTGAGCCTTTTGTGCAATAAAGTGGTATTAGAAATATAAGTAAATCAAAGAAGCAGCAAATATCACATGCACACACACACCTGCACAGTTACTTCCCTCTATTGTTATTCTTCGCTGCAATAAAAATCAACTATCGCTGTATGTGCCCTTCAAAGGGACACAATTCATTCAAAACATTTAATTCTGGGATCCAGCATTACAAAATGTGAGCTATAATGAGACAGGCTCTTTTAAATTACCTTCCAATCACCTGTTAGGATATAATGAAATAATAGGAAAAGCACTTACAGTCAGAAATGCCACTAATTCCTCACTTAACTTGGGTAAAAGTCTCATTATTTTAATGTGAATTTTTATTACATGAGGATGATGGAATCATGGACATTATAACTGTAGAAACATTCAGCTGAGGAGAGGGAAGCATCGTGGAAATAAAAACAGATAGTTTTGTTATTTACCGGGCAAACAGGTGTTGTCCTTTCTCTGACTGACATTTTTGTACTCACGAATGAACGTGAATGCAACATATATTATAAAAGTACATGCAAACTTCTGAACACAGGTCTCAGACTTGAGGATCTATCACAAAATCTATTGGAGGTGTCTATAGATTAGCATGTGTGAATACTAACTCAATTACTTTTCCTATTATTTGAAACCCCACAAAATTAAAGTGACAAGAATAAATGGGAACGGTAGTATGGACCACGTGCATTATTATAAAGGCAAGGTAATGCTTCATGAAAACGGGACATTGCGAAGACAGTAGCTTTTATAAAATTGAAAGTGCTTGTTTTTCATCATTATATGGAGAGAACAGAGTGACTGGCGTTACAAAAGAAATGTTGAAAGAGAAAGGCTATCTCATCTCTGATTCACTTAATTTTCTTTCTTTCCTTTCTTTTTTTCTTTCTTTCTTTCTTTTTTTTTCTTTTCTTCTTCTTCTTCTTCTTTTTTTTTTTTTTTGGTCCAAAAGATAGATAAATCTGTTAGAAAATCTATTCACCTGGAAAAAAAATTCCTATAAGTCAGGATATGCATTCCCTTGTCACTTATAACCACATGAATAAGCCATTCTTACTGATCATGAAACAGATCAAGAAGAATAGTCTATAGCTGCCTTCAGGCTAAAATTTTGAAAAATTATGACACCTTTGAAAAAAATTAGTATTCCTGGTGTCTACTTGGCTAGGTTAGAAATGGAATCTGGGAAAGATTTCTATTTCCGGTTTTCCCCTTCTGAATCTCTGACTCAATATATTTCTCAGCTAGATTTGGTATATTTTTAAAGAAATATCTGTGGCCTGAATTAGAGGTCTTGGAAACTTTAAGAAAAAAATACCATAGTCATCACTAGTCTTTTAGAAAATGTTTGACTAAAATTGCAAAAATAGATAGCAGCTTCCTGTCTGCCTTTGTAGAAAATGTTTATAGCAGTCAGGCATCAAACATGTTTAATTTATAGAGCTAAGATGGTGGATGTATTAAATATATATATTCAGACAGTGTCCCCTTATCTCTTAAAAAACTATTAATAATCCATGTTTGTATTTCAAGTAGAAGTTTAAAGTTAATTTAATAATGTGGTATAGTATTGGATCTGTTCCAAAATCAAAGAAATCATCTATATTTAGTTACTCTGGGGGCTTTTTAGGAAGTTGCGCTTGATTCTTTAATGAAAACAAAGTGTTATTTCACCATGATAAAGATCTTGAAGAAACATGAAAAGTAAGGGTAGTCCTGGTCTAAATGAAACCATTCAAGCAGGGCTATGAATGTGCCTTTGGCAGAGATTTATAACATCTACTTAAAATGCTACCCTGGTAGGAAATGAGAAGAAAAAGAAGGAAAAAAATCCTCTGAAAGTCAGGAAACCATTGAGAAAGCACTGAAAATCTTAACAATAAAATACTGCAAATCACTACTAATTTATCTTTAGCTATTTGACAGTCGGGCTACAAAATGCAAAACAATTGTATAGACTTTTAGAAGCGTAAAGGGAGAATTGCTTAAAAGTAACAGAATAATTTCTATGCCTGACAATTTCTAACATAGGTTCAATTTATAGTAATTTTGATAATAACACTATATCTTATAAGTTTAATTATGGATAAAGATTTTGATGAATGTTAAGTGTAACTAAAAATCTCTTTTGTCCTTTGATAAGAACAGAGACAAAAAAATAATGGTGAGAATTTCAGTATTTGAATAGAGAAAATGAGAACTGAAAAGCCTTCAGTAAAAAATAAATGAAGGACCATATCACTTTAACTTTAGAATATATAGGTGTGATTTTCTTTTTTTAAAAAAATGTTACGTGAATATAGCTGACACACAAATACTACATTAGTTTTAGGTATACAGCATAGGGATGCCACATCTCGATACAGAAAGCTATGCTCACAAGTGTAGTCATCCTGATAGGGGTGATTTTCATAGGAAATAGGTACAATGTCTGTATTTTGCAATTACCTGGCTTTTATGAGTATGTTTTATATTGTATGGTACCTTTTATGAGTATGTTTTATATTGTATGGTACCTAAAATATTTAGGAATCTGGTCATATAACACTCATAATAGAAAAAAAAACAAACCTCATATAGACATTAAAAAGAGTAGTCCTGGCATTTTTCTTAAGGATTATGAGAGTGAATTCAGAAGTTAGAGGCTCAGCTGGACTGAGCCATATGACTATTAAAAGATCGATCTTAAAAAGCTACCAGTTCAACCCAGTGAATCCTGAGGAATTTTCTCATTAATGAGGACTAAATGAATAGCCAGTGATGGCTCAGAGACACCAGGAAAGATGATCTAATTTACCAGAGAGGAACATACAAGAGACTAAGACACATTACCATTGCTTTCAAACATCAGTTTTGGCGTATAGGTCCAAATACAGCTTCAAAATGCACACACAGAGTTGTATCCCGGACCACATTTTGTCTATAGTCCCCTGACCCGGCTTCTTGAATCCCTGCCCCGCTTCCTGGAATTCATTCCTTACGTACTTATGAGGATGGCACCTGCCCTCTATTTGTTTCCTACCTTCCTCTCTCCCCTTGGTCCCTAGTGTGTGATTTCTTCTTTCCTTAATATACGGTGCAAACAAATCCTCTTCCAGTCTACTGAATTTCAGGCCTTGGATTCCTCTACAAAGTCCTGGCATGATATATTTCTCTGTATTCTCTCCTCTGTTTATCCCGTCTGCCCAAGGCATGCCTACCAAGCGAGCAAACTCACAGACCACTCCCTTTCCCATGTTCTAAGAATTTCAAATTGGACCACATTAACCCCTGTGTCACTATGATGCCTTTCCTTACTCTCACCCACTCTGCCTGTGCTTTCCATCCTTGTTTCCCTGTGAGTCCAAGGGACAGATATGTCCTCATTGAGCTGAATTTCATACTACTGTCCCGTTTTCTTTTTTGAGTGCCTACACTTCATGTGCACAAAAAGCAAGCGTGAGTACTGTCATTCCCAAGGAGAGGCACTATGCATGTATCAGGAGCTCAGAGGGACATTTATAGTTTGACAAAGCCCTGCTTAACCCAAATCTTCTCATTTGCTGCCAGCCTAAAGAGGGTATGCTCACCCATGTGGAAAAGTTGCTGATCTAACTCATACAAATATATATTTTAAAAAATCCTGGGGCACCTCGGTGGCTCGGTCGGTTAGGCATCTGCCTTTGGCTCAGGTCATGATCTCGGGGGTCCTGGGATCGAGCCCCGCATCATCAGGCTCCCTGCTGAGTGGGGAGTCTGCTTCTCCTTCTCCCTCTGCCCCTCTCCCCTGGCTCATGTGCTCTCTCTCTCAAATAAATAAATAAAATCTTGAAAAAAAAATCCCATCTCCCTATAATTTTCTTCTTTTCCTACCATTGAATTACTTTTCATTTCAATGCTGATATGAGAATAAATAAGGTATGCTTTTTCAACAAGCCCAATACAAATGCACATTTTCAGCTATTTTGTTTGTTTTAGCTACTATTCATCTTCTCCCCGGAGTGTGCATGTGCACGTGCATGCATGTGTGTGCACGCACGGTCTGCAGAAGGTCATACGTGGAGATGTGCAAGAAAGTGGAGCCATGTGCTTAGGGTTCCCTGCAAGGATGAGGACTGCTAAGGGTCACAGTATGTCTCTGTGAGAGTTTGGGGAAACCTGGGGGGACTGTCTTTCCAACACAAGGATGTTTTGCAGGCAACTACCGCCTAAATGGCTCCCTTTATTTTGTTCCCAATGTACCTGTTTCAAATACTAACATGTTCCATTTTTTGCACCGATAGTTTAGAATGGCACTGAACATAAAATTCATCTTAGCTGACTGAATGCTTTTCTTCTTACTGTTAAGAGAGTCAGTTTGGAAAATTACAACATGAGTCATCTAAGAAATAACAGCAGGGATACCAGCAAGGAAACTTTAAAATGTGCTGAAAGAGCCACCAAAATGCGAGACTAAAAATGATCAGTAAAAGCCACGCCGAACACAATCAATAAATGACCCGGGTCCAGGGACAGTTTTGGGAAATAGATCTGCATGCAATGCTAAACCCGGTGATCCACAAGGGCAGCATATGTGCTATGAGGTAATTCAAAATGTAACTTATGCTCCCAAAGAGGATGGGAAGCTTATTTATATTATTAAAGCATGCACTCCATATGTCTCTGTCGATTGTGCATTCCAGATATTTACCTCAGTTTCACGAGAATTTCTCAAGGGAATAAAAATTGATTAAGGCCCTCTGAAATTCCACTGGGTATATTAGCTACTTCCTTTTCTTTACTGAGACAGTGTTGAATCCAGTGACCTCCCTGATGTCCTGTGCTGGATGCCTTCCCTGCTGAATTCCTCAGACATGAGCCTGGATGGTTACATTTTTGTGTGGTTCCTTTTTTTTTTTTTCCTTTCCTTCAAAGCTTAAGGACTTCTGCATTTTCTTATCTTTAAATACATCTTTTTTTACTTGTATTTCTTTCACTGTACACACACACACACACACACACACACACACACACACACACAGTGAGTACAGGCTGAACTCTGTTCCCAGTATTTCAGAATGGGACTACTTGGAGTTAGGGTCTTTAAAGAGGTAATCCAGTTCAACTGAGGTACTTAGGGTGGGCCCTAATCCAATGACTGTTGTCCTTATCAGAAGAAGAAATCTGGACACAGCAAGGTACAGAAGGAAGACCATTTGAAAAGACAGGAAGGAGACAGTCATCTACAAGCCAAGGGCAGAGACTTCAGAAAAGAGGAACACTGCCAACACCTTGATCTTGGACTCCTAGCCTCCAGAATTGTGAGAAGATCAGTCTCTGGTGTTTAAGCCATTCAGTTGTAGTACTTTGTTATGGCAACAACTAGCAAAATGATATAATGTATAACATACATGCACATAATAACTCTGCCTGTGTGTATTTGCTCCAAATCAACAATTTCTAGTTCAGTTTCAAAAATTAAACAACATTATATCAATAATATACAACTCATAAGAAAAAACAATATTTTTGATTACATATTTGGGAAATCAGTGAACATGGAAGGAAAGAAAATGAATATTATAAAGAATAAAACACCTGCTGGGCCAGGACTGAGGTCAAGGATAAGACAGAAGTTGACCAAAAGATGAAGAGATGTTTTCAGAGAAAAATTATTTATATACTTACATGTATTTTTATATTTATATTTATATTATTTAAAGATTTGCTGTCACTTTGACTTAATCCTTGGGAGTCTGGGAGTGGATAGGATCTCTGAGGATGAAGGGGAAAGGAAAAAAAATGAGAACAAAAGTAAATATCTGGAGGGAAAAGCAGACTTTGTGGAATGGGTGGGTAGAGAAATTCTAGGGAAAGAGGCAGAGGAGTCATCGGAGGGCTTAGAAGAGAATCAAGGCCTTGGGTGTGACAGAATCAAAGGCATGGGGAAGCAGGGAATGGCTAGTAATAGAAAATGTGGCCAAAAGGTGAAGGAAAACACAGACTACTTTAATGAGCAGATGATCATTTACGACTTTAAAATAATCTTAGTACAGGATGAGGACAGAAACGTAACTGCACAGTATTAGAATGCGGGGGTCCATGTGATGGCAAAAAAAAAAGAAAAGTTTAGGTTTGCTAGAAATAAAAAATGGAAGAGGGGCTATTAGAAAAGTCACATGATTTTCTTTATCCTGATGGAGAGGTGTTGGGATCTCTGAGGGGCAGTGAGGAGAAAAGAATGAACATAGCTACAGTACAGGGGCTAGAAGGGGCCAGGGACAAGGGTTTTGAAAAACTCAATGAGCAAAGGTCAGGAGCAATTAATTACATTGTATTTTCCAGATGAAGAGTGATACAGATTATCCTTAAATATTAAGAGGATCGAGGGTTTTCTTTTCTTTTTCAGTTACATGAAGAGCTGTTAAGATCTACCAATTTTGGATTCGGGCAAATAGTTTGCTGCTTGTGCTCATCTTGCCCACTCTCTGAGCGGAATCCTAAAGCTACAAGCCACATTTTTCTTCTGTGAGGAAAAAATGTAGGTGGAGGATTGCTTCTCTCCACGCAGAGGGGAACTGAATTGCTGCTATTTTTGGTCCTTATTGTATTTTATTTGTCTTTTACAATCTAATTAGATCCCCATCAGGGTATATATTTTACTCCTCAGCGAGAAATAAGACATTTTAAGGTAGGATAGGATAAGGACTTTCTGTCTTAGGCTCTTCGACTCAATCCATATGCTTTTTTTGTTCTTTCAAGATTGTATTTAAATTGTAGTTAAGTAAACACAGCACAGTATTAGTATCACGATCCATACACTTTTGTGTAGCACCTCCTGGGGGCAAGGCACTGTCCATGGTAAGCGCGGACCATGATATAAACTTGGCAAGAGTCAGAAATTAAATATTTCCTATGCGGCTTCTATAGGCAAGTGAGAAACAACTATAAACGTGCTTTTCGAAAAAGGAACATTACACTGGCTCTAAAAACTACAATCTGTTGACATTGTTACACTTAGCGAATCTATTCAGAGCAACATAAATAAGCTGAGAAAACTCTACCCAGTGAGTATCCCTTACATTTTCTAATCAGGTATTATGGGAGAAATCATTTCATCCTGCGTTCTCAGAAGTTTTAGTTTCACATTCCAGTTTAGCAGACTTACAGTATATATTTTACTATTATCTCAAATAATGTTGGAAATAGGTATCATATATAAATTCTTAGCATTGAAATAACATGTAGAAATTATTTCATCCAGGCTTTTATTGAATTTAGGGATCCGTGCTCAACTATCCTTCACAAAGGTCATTTGGCTTTTTTTTTTTTTTAAGATTTTATTTATTTATTTAACAGAGAGAGAGAGACAGCCAGCGAGAGAGGGAACACAAGCAGGGGGAGTGGGAGAGGGAGAAGCTGGCTCCCAGCTTCTCCCTCTCCCACTCCCCCTGACGCGGGGCTGGATTCCAGAACTCTGGGATCACGCCCTGAGCCAAAGGCAGACACTTAAAGACTGAGCCACCCAGGCGCCCCTCATTTGGCTTTTTGTTTTGTTTTGTTTTGTTTGTTTGAGTGCTTTTAGAGGTGGAGAGCTTACTACCTTTTCAGGTTGATCATTATGTCAGAATAAAAACCAGCCCACATACTAAAGTGATGCAAGTTATTTTTCAGATTCTGACTGCATATTATAAAACAGAGAGCATATTAATGTAGTTTGTTGGATGTAGAAATGGCTGCTTATAATCTGACCATGTCTTTCTTAGTAATAGAACACAAGCTGTAAGAAAAGGTGAATTTTGTAAATGTGTTTAAGAATCAAAAGAGAACATCAGACATTTGGAGCAGGGGCAGGTGTTTGGAAACAACACAAAATGGCCTGCATAATTATCACTCAGGGGATGCGGATGCAGTGCCCTAATTCTGATTCGTGGGTTCTGCTGGGTCCCAAGTTGTGGGTTTGCTTTGCTGACTGTCTGGGGATCGAAGGGGAGAGGGAAGAGGGCAGGGAATACAAGGGGATGAGGAGGAGGGACAGTTCACTTGTCTTCTGTAACATCTCACCCTCTCTTCTTCTCTTTGTTTTCCTTGACCTACTGAGAAGGGTTAGGCTCTACTGAAAAGTGAACCCTGCTGGAGATAGCATGATTGGTTAGGATCTGCAAGAATGTTATCCATGGGCATGAGGATAATCAAGGGAAAACTAGAATATCTAAGACTCAGTCCTCAACCACACACTTCTCAGTATCCAAGATGGAGGCAGGGTGTCCAGCCTTAGGCCCCTTTGCTGGTGGATTCCATATGCAGGTCCTCTCCACCATTCTCTCAGTGTTTAACTTGTCTTCAGTTTTACTATACCCCCTGGGGAAACTTGCCCAATTTTATATTATACTCTTTCTACAGTTTATTTCTGGTATATTATGGTTAAAATAAATGTTTTTTATTTAAGTTGAAGTAAAATTAGAAATATATGAATTCTGTACATCTTGGAAAAACATCTTTATTAAAGTGCTCATTTAGGAGTGGATCTCTAGGGGTAGTTTTCATTTTATAAGAAGAATAAATGTAGATTTTATAAACTTTATTTCTAGAGTGGTATATCTTATTACTCACCTTGCTGAGGATGGAAAATAATTATGAAGCAATTATTGGCTAACGGTAGGCCTGTGGGGCAACCATAAGTGATAAGATTTAAAGTGCTAGATTAGCATTTTTTATGGCAATATAAAATGAGTTGAATTTTAACTTAGTGTTTCATTGCTTTGCAAGAGGATATTTTCTGAATGAATAAAAAATTTAACTGAAATGTTTTTTCTTAAAAATACAGAATTTTTTAGAGTCCAGGAAGGCATAGTTAACTTAGTGTTGCTTCCCACAGGCTGTAATGGCACGCAAGTAGGTCTCCATTCTTATTCCTGCAGCCATGAGAAAGTCACTTAACAGAATTGTAGAAATGATGTATGTTCCAAGAAAGACATATTTCACAATTGGCACATTCATAATAACTTATGAACAAAAAACTTGTATAAATCAAAAGGAAAAAAAAATCCAATGACCTTCCAGCTTTACTAGTACTGTTCTATCTTCTCAGATTTATCATTTAGTTTTTCTTAAAATATGAAAATGATCATTTAAAATCTCTCAACATTAAGGTTTTTAAAAAAATTTTTTTTTTTGCCTATTCTTCATAAGGATATTGGGGCCAAAATCCTTTAAAAACCAGTAAGCCATTATTCAATAAGCACATCAGTCTTTATCAGGCAGTAATCATCTGTGGTTCTCAGCTTCTACTACTGGCCTGACTGGAGTAGACTGTTTTTCAAGAGAATGAAGAAAACAGATGGAAGTAAATCTTCCATTCATGTATACAACTGAACAAAAAAGATGCACCATTTTAGTGAGAAGATGGTATCTAGGGCTCTTTCACATGCTGCTAGAGGAAGTTTAAATTTGTAAAAAGAAAAAAGGGGGGCAGGGGCACTTGGGTGGCTCAGTTGGTTAAATGTCCAACTCTTTATCTCAGGGTCTTGAGTTCAAGCCTCACGTTGGGCTCCACACTGGGCATGGAACCTCCTTCAAAAAAAATTGTTAAAAAAACAACAACAACACACAAATTGAAAACCAGTTTGGCAATATGCATAAAGAACTTCAAAACATTCATATCTTTTGAACTTGTAAACCCAACAATCTAGCCCAAGGAAATAATTAGAGGTAATCAAAGGCACAAAGTTGCTCCTCGTAACATTATTTATGACTACAAAAAAACTGAAAGCAACTGAAATGTTTGAGTAGGGTAAGAACTAAATAAATTTGTAAGATGGGACATTTTGTATTGATTAAAATGCTGTATTTTAAAATTGCATGGTACTGGAAAATACTTTCGTATTTTGTATTCTCATTAACGAAGAAAGAAATCCTCAAAATATTTGATTGTCATTGGTAGGATTATTTGTGATATTTATCAATTCACTCAATTCTTTTTATCCAACTTTATATCATGAACATTATTAACTTTTGTACATACAAACTCTATACACACACACACAATCTAGATAATTCTTTGAAAAATGACTGGAAAAGAATATGCCAAAATATAGTGGTGAGACAAGAGCCATCGCTGACTTTTTAAATAACTTTTTCTATTTCCGACAATGATCATGATGTGTTCACAATCAGCCACACTACAAAGTTATGGGAGAATTAGGATATAAAACTTTGTGTACATCATGATCCCAATTTTCTAGCAGAGCAAGGTGTATGTACCTACACAAAGGAAAAGAAATTCACAAAGGTGTGAACAAAATGAAATATAGAATCTGAGAATTGTTAGGAACTTTAATTGTGACTTTGTCAAAACTCATTTATTTTGAAGATGAGAAACCTGAAGTAAGAGATAAAAAAAATTCTTCCAAAGGCATGTGGGTTAGGAGTGTACTTGTCCATACGGTGATGCCACTGTCACCAGCTTGCTTCCGGTCCAATCAAACACAGCTTGAGAATCAGGGCTGAATACGAGCATATTCTCCTGATCTGTAAGTTTCCCAAACTCTGACCACCACACAGCCAGGTGCACAGACCTGGGGGAGGCAGAATCACTTTGTAAGTAAACTACTATAGGAGTAATTACTTATTCATTTGTTTAAGATAGCTCTTTGTTAAAAGTGGAGAGTGGAATTCAACTTCACGGTACGGATCAGCTTTATTTATAAATAAGGAAATTCTAAACAATTCAAAGAAAATAGCTACAAAAAAACCATCATAGAGTTCCCCCAAAGATCAAACTACTGCTATTTGTATTGTTGAAGTTGCAAAAACTGTTTGAGAGAGAGTGAGAGAGACAGGCACAGAGAAGAATAATCTAGAACAGTGGTTTTTAACCCTGGCTGCATATTAGAATCACCTGGGAGGCTGTAAAAATCCTAATGCCCAGGCTGCACTCCAGTCCAATCAAAAAAATCTCTGAGAGAAATCAGACATTGGTATCTGTTATTTAATTTTTTTAATGCTCCCCAGGTGATTTTCAATTTCAGCCAAGTTTGAGAACCACCAGTCTAGCAGTTTCTGATAATTTCTTTTAATTCTTTGATACTTTATCCTTTGCTGCAATAGCCCCTTACTAAATGTCCAGGTTCCCTCTTTCTTTTCAATGTTGGGGTCCTTTGTCAGATAGTATAACCCAGGGCACATTTACTGCTCTTTTTTCTTTGCATTTGTTTCTTCTCAAGTATAGTCATTGCCATTTTAAATCATTTTTCATTTTTATTTTCACATAGGATGTGTGGAACTTGATTGTTGGCAAGTATTTCTATTCCTATGCATGGTCACAAGACACCTGACAGTGATGGAGTTCAAGCTGCCTTGGTCAATTTACACCTAAAACCAACTCCTTCTGGAGGCAATTAAAAGAGTGTCCGTCAGCTGTTGAAACTGAATACATGTAACCGCATTTTAACCAACTGTCCACAGTGTCGTTTCTGCTCACATTCTGGATTAAATTCTGTGATGGAAAAATACAAATACTATCTTCTTTCTCATAAAAGAACAAAGAAAAAGCAGGGATCTTAAACCTTAATGCTTCCTAGGATTCACTTCAATTAGTTCTATTATTTTTTCCTTCTCAGAGGATCTTTAACTTAGCCTCTCTTGAAGTGCCTAATACTAGCACGAGAATAGAAGTGCAGAGATTTAAGTGTTTAACAACACACACATATTTATAATGCCCAAATTTAAGTCCTTTAAAGATGAGAACAGTATACAGGAAAGTGAAGACAGGATTTGCCACGGGATTCTAAATGCCCACTGGTAATGCATTTTCTGTTCCCTTGATTTCTTTCTTTCCCTTCGTTTCTTCGGAAAAATGTCTTTAGGTGCCCTGGATTATGAGGAGAAGCAGTCCACGTTTGGTGAGGAGAAGACAGTAACTGTCAAAGAAACTTACAGGGGAAAAACTGCAAGTTGCAGAACAATTGTTTCGGGGAAAAACCTCACTTTGGTTTGCAGTGCTGTGGGGACTTCAGATGGGCTAAATTTGGAAACGTGCTTCTTTCTGCATCTCTCATAGAGACTTTCAACACTTTAGTCAAACCTCAAGGACAATAATGGCAGCCAAGCTTCCAGTGTGGTCTTCACAATTGCATCTGAAGCCTGATGGAAAATATGTAATAAAGAACAAAAAACATGGGAAAAAAGTGAAGCCTTACAACACGAGTAACAGTTATTTTTCTCATATGTGCAAGCGTGAGTGTTGTGGGAGATTAAAGTACTCAAGGTTTGCTGCTCTAGCAGAGTTTTTAAAGATAGAATTTAAAGAACTGTAACTGAGAAGAAAATACCATAATATTTCAGATAGAATATTTTGAGGGATGCATGATGTAAAAAGAATTCTTACAGTCTAACAAATCATTTCTCATCAAAACCTGGAAGTATTTCATGTTAACCATATAAATATTTTATAAATCAAAAGGATAACAGTATTTTTTTAAAAAAAGATCTTGTGCGTTTGGTGTTGTGTGTGTGTTTATGTGTATGTGTGTGTACAATTATTAATCTATGTCTCTTTAGTTCTCATTTGAAACCATTTTATTAGACTGGTTACACAGATTATGCTTACCCTTTCCCAAACCGCCAATTGTAACAAATCATCAGAGTATGTCCCACTGAGTAAGGGAATGTATTGCTTGATGCATGCATAAAGCATTTGTATAAATAATAAACCGTATAGAAATCATATATGTAGAATCCATACAGCATGCACTGTTTTTGCAAATAGTGATAGTATAGAATGAATTACCTTTGAGATCCATTCTTTAGTTCCATACCACAATCTATGCACCTAGACATTTACTACTTTCATATTAATGTAGGAAAATATTTTTTGAACAGATGGGCCTTGTACCTTGTTTAAGCCAATCAATGAAGTCTATTTTAATTTACTTTGGGAAAAAAAAAAGCAGACATTTTTCTGATGAGAGAAGTCAACCAACAGCTCCAAATTCAGCTTCTGCCTAAACCTATATGGTAAGAATCAGGGAAATCATTCTTTTCATTTAAGCAGCTGATGGATGAAAGCTAAGCAGATAAACAGCACCAATAAGGAGCTGGTCACAAAGATTAACGTGGGCAAATCCCAGTTAGGAAGCCTAAGCATTTCTGTTTACTTTTGTTCATCTTTCTGTCACTATTTCCTTGTTTTATCACTCTAATCAGGTTTCTGAGATAAGGGAGTAAGAGTGAAATGACATCAGAAAAAAGAGGAAACACATTCTAGGTGAAAAACGCAACCACCAAATTCACACAATTATATTCGGAGTACATATATCTCACTTTGAGGAAGACCAGGCAAGTGAATCATATTGTTGGTAAATCCTGGTTTACTTTTAATAGTATAATTGGCTTTATTTAGCCAGATGTTTAGGCGATATATATTGTACAAGGTGGTTCACTGAGAAAGACTTATATAGCTTTCAAAGGGAAGACAGATGTTGAACAAGTGAAAGGACCCCAAGGAGTAATTTCTTGTCATTATGCTTTACGTAACACAAAAATCTAAGCCTAAATTGTTTCCTGCCCATTTTTTAAGGACAGAGTGAGAGAGGCATGAAATCTAGTCTTCCCTCAGTCCAGGAACTTTTTCCAAGAAGAGCCAGGCTGCCTTACCTTTCAGCCTTTTCTTTCTGTCCCTCCTTCCTTCCCTTTCACAGACCCACCATCTTGAATAACAGTCCTGTGCAAGGCTCGGAGCTTAAAGAACTGGGCCCAAGTTGGGCCGTGATTCTCTCCTCATTACTTTTCCTGGTTTCAGTTTTAAGTTCCTTAGTAAACGTAATAATATTTTCTTTCTAAATCCCTTTTCTCTCTTTTATTCATAGTTCAGCTTCTCTAATTCAAAGTTATAAAGCTAGATAGATTTATTAATCACAAATAAAGGTTAAATATAGTAAATGCTGAGCTAGGAAAAGCTGGTTGGGGACACATAGTCCATATATCAACTATATCCTAACTGTCTGCACGTGGGTTGCCCTGGAAAGGAACTCAGAAGCTCTGTTTTGGTGAAGGTGGGGTGCAGGTGTGGCTGCTAGAGGACCCGCAGTGGTTATAGTCCCAGGAAAAGAAAGGAGGTGAAGATATGGACAGTATGGCCAAAGTCCTCAAAATCAACAAAGTTTCAGTGTTATTTGTATCCTCGTGGCACTTCTATTCTTCAAACCTTCTTAACATGACCAATACAGGACCCATGTAATAAGTAGCAACTGTTTATACCACTTTGGATATTAGCCAGGAAAGGAAAAGTTATACCTAGTTTTAAGAACAGGACTGGTGTTGTTACATTTGTGAAAGAAATACTGCTTGGTGATTGGAATTTCAAGAAATGTGAAGATGAAGGTAACACTGGGAGAAAATTGTAATAGAAATAAAACTATAATAAATAAAGGAATAGTCAAATCCTTCATGAGAAGCAACATTAGTGAGAAGGGTAGTATTTATACATGCATATAGAAGAGGATAGCATGAGATTTAGTAAAAATTAGTTGTTTCCAAGAGAACGAAAGAGAAAAATGCAAGGATTACAACAAGATTATCTGTAATAGAAAAATTAAAGAAAAAGGGAATCTCAAATATCACTAGCATTCCATTGTCAATTTCCAAGCATCTGATTTCCTTATATTATGCAGATATTCTGAAATATTGTTCTAACAAACGCAAATTATTTACAAAATGTGAAGAGGTAAGAGGACCATCAATTAGAACAAGTAGTATTTCCACAAAGTGAAAGACTGACACTTCTCTAAATATCCTTAATGTATAATCTAACAGAGACAGGGCTTGGAGCATTTCAGTTATCTTTTTTTCAACCATCATTAGCATTTGTCAAATAAAAATCAATCCCCATCTGAAAGGTCCCCTGTCTCCATTACCGCTCAATCAGCCTGTCATTCTTGTGGCCCTGTGCAGGCTGCTCTCCAGTAACAAATCAACCTCAACTGTCCTCTATCTTAGAATCCCAATTTATAAACGAGACTTCACAAAATCATCTGAGAGAGAGATTATACTAAATTTTGCTGGAAAGATCATTTAAGCTAAAAAAAATTTTTTTTTTCTATTCTCCAAACTAGGTTTTCTTTAAGTAACACCTGCTAGGGATATAGTTGGCAAACATCAGGAAATTTTCCCTTATGACAATATTTTATATTTATTGATGCAACGTCAGTTTTGTGTGTGTGTGTGTGTGTGTGTGTGTGTGTGTGTGTAATATTGATTGTATTTCTTTTTGGTGATGCAGGAGCACTGTGTCCGGGGGTGAGTGGGAAGGTGGAAGAGCGCCTTGTAAGTGAGCGGAGCACTAAAGGCTTTTTTACTCCAGTCTGAGTTTTTAATTTTGTTTTTACTGAAGTACAGTTTTTACTCCATAATATATTAGTTTCGGGTGTACACCTTAGTGATTCAGCATTTATGTAAATAATGAAATGTTCACGATAAGTCTAGTTACCCCGTCTGTCACCACACAAAGTTATTACAACATTATTGACTATATTCTCTATGCTGTACTTTACATCCCCACGACATACGTATTTTACAATCGGAAATTTGTACATTTTAATTCCTTTCACTATTTTTCCGACCCTTACACACCTCTGGCAACCACCTGTTTATTTCTCGTATTTATGAGTCTTTCCCTTTTGTTTTGTCTGTTTCTTTGTTTTGTTTTTAAGATTCCACACATAAGTGAAATCAAAGGATATTTATCTTTCTCTGTCTGACTTATCTCACTTAGCATGATACCCTCTGGGTCCATCCATGTTGTCACAAGCAGCAAGATTTCATTCCTTTTTTTATAGCTGGTTAGTATTCCATTGTATATATATTTACCACATTTTTATCCATCTATTGATGGACACTTAGGTTGCTTCCATATCTTGGCCACTGTAAACAATGCAGTGAACATAAGTGTACATATATCTTCTTAAATGAGTGTTTTTGCCTTCTCCAGACAAATAAAACAGAAGTGGAATTAATGGGTAGCATGGTATTTCTATTTTTAATTATTTGAGGAACCTCCATACTGTTTTCCACAATGGTTGCACCCATTTACATTCCTACCAACCGTGCATGAGAATTCCCTTTTTCCACATCCTTGCCAACATTTGTTATTTCTTGTCTTTTTGATACTAGCCACTCTGACAAGTGTGAGATAACATCTCATTGTGGTTTTGATTTGTATTTCCCTGAGGATGGTGTTAAGCATCGTTCCTTGTGTCTGCTGGCCATCTGGATGTCTTATTTGGAAAAATGTCTGCTCAGGTTCAGGTTTTTAATCTGGTTTTTTTGTTGTTGTTACTGTTGAATTGTATGAGTTCTTTTTATACATTTTGGATATTAACCCCTTATTAGATTGATCATTTGCAAATATCTTCTCCCTTTCAGTAAGTTGCCTTTTCGCTTTGTTGATGGTTTCCTTAGCTGTGCAAAAGCTTTCTAGTCTGATACAGTACCAGTTGTTAATTTTTGCTTTTGTTGCCCTTGCCTGAGAAAACAGATCCAAAAACAGTATTGCTAAGACCAATGTCCAAAAGTCTACTGCTTACGTTTTCTTTTAGAAGTCTTATGGTTTCAGGTCTTACACGTAGGTCTCTAATTCATTTTGAGTTTACTTTTGCATATGTTATTTTTAAAAAGTAGTTCAGTTTCATTTTTTTTTTTAAAGATTTTATTTATTCGACAGAGATAGAGACAGACAGTGAGAGAGGGAACACAAGCAGGGGAGTGGGAGAGGAAGAAGCAGGCTCATAGCGGAGGAGCCTGATGTGGGGCTTGATCCCATAACGCCAGGATCACGCCCTGAGCCGAAGGCAGACGCTTAACCGCTGTGCCACCCAGGCGCCCCTACCACCCAGGCGCCCCTCAGTTTCATTCTTTCTGCATGTTTTTCCAACACCACTTATTGAAGATACTGTCTTTTCCCCATTGTATATTCTTGTCTCCTTTGCAGTAGCTTAATTGACCATATAAAGTGTGGGTTTATTTCTGGGCTCTCTGTTCCATTAATCCATGTGTCTATTTTTGTGAGTTCTTAATTTTGATTTGTACTAATAATAACATACCCCAAAGTGAAATAGATAATCTGGGATATTAAGTTTTATTTGTAAATAAGGGGTTGTAATCAGGATATAATTAGATAAATAATTCTCAGAGGCAACAATGAACAATTAAAAATTGTATTGTTAGGCATACAGCACTGGCGGGTATTGTGTTTCTCTTATCATTAGTTGAGGAATGAGATTCATCAAGGCATCAAGTCTGGAATTAGAGCATCCACTCATTTGTAAAGATTCTTTAGTAATACTGTGGTTAAAAAGATACTAACTGGAACATACAATGCAGTCACCTCAGAAATACCTTTATATAGAAAGGATGAGCACAACATGAGTGAGTTGAAAAATAAATGTACCTATTAAAGCAATCTTCCTCCTGGATCAACTTGAAATCAGAATTATGCCTCAAAGTTAAAATTTTATTTCTTATTCTATCCCTTTGTGCCTACCCTTTCCATCTCTGGTGGTGCTAGCGAGAAACAGGGTGACTGGAAGTGAAAGAGTCATCCACCTATTCAGCCAAAGTCATTGAGCATTTATTTAGAAAGTGCCAGGGGAAACAACAATTTTAAAAATGCGATACACCCCACCCACAGAATAGATGAACGTTCAGTTCCAAAATACCAAATAATTAACGATCCTTATCATCTTTATCATAGCAAACGCTTACACATGTTCGAAAGTGTAAATTAACTCATTCTGTCCTCATAAAAATTCTAAGAGGTAGATCCTCTTACTATCTTCATTTTACTGATAAGGGGATTGGAGATACAGAGAGGTTTAGTAACTTGCTGAAGGTAACAAATCAAAGTAATGTTAGAGACCAAGCAGGCTGGCCCAGAATCCATGTGTTAATTTCTTTCTCAAATATTAATTGTAATCCTGATTGTTCTAATCCTGATTGTTAATTGTACTTCAAAGCCACATTTCCATGTTTGGAATATTGCCACATAATCTTAAGTAACTCTTTTGAAAGTCCTGGTGTTTCATTTTAATAAAATCTTTGCCCTGGAGTAAGGTACAAATGTGTTTTGAAAAGAAGCATAATCCCTTAATTTTTCATTCATTTACAGTCATTTGAATTATTTGAAGTTCAGTAAGACTTTTTCTTTGATTAGTCTTTTGTCCCAATACTGGGAATGTACATTTTGCCAAGGATAAATAGATATCTGGTAAGTCTCATTAGAATCTCACTAGCTCTGGAGTCAAATGATTTTTAATTCATCACAAAATATTTACGGGGTTTTAGACCTGAGATTTTTAGTTTAATATATGGCAGTCTTTATGTAACCCCACTGAATTTTCTACATTAATTTTCAGTTTTAGAAAAGGGTGTATTTGCTGCCTGCCTCAAAGTCATTAAACTTAGTTCCTTCACTTGTGTTGAGAAAAAACTTACGTAAATGTTCCTGGATATTTTTTGCAATGCTTTAAATTGAAAACTGACTTGTGTCAACCATTTTTCTTATAGGTCTATTACCAAAAACATATGTAAGAAAGTGCTACGTTAATCCTTTGTGCATAGATTGGTTAAATTCAAAAGTAATACATGCATCATTGATGCAACACCTACGTAACTGCAAAGGTAAAAAAAAAAAAGGTGCTTACCCAGTGTGATCTCATCTAGAAATATTTAATTGTATTCCCTAAATATTGGTTTTCTTTACTAGCATGGTGGCATGCGTGATGTCAGAGTGCGAGATTTAAAATCTGCAACCAGCTTTGCAGGCAGAAATATTAATCTTAATGAAAATGTTATACTGCGTAATTATCATGTCAGGAAGCAATTATAAGCAGTGCTTTATACTGGGAGGAGAAAAGCACTTACTCATTTTAGATATTTGTGTTTCTCTGAAAATATTTGCATATAAAGACAAGCGATTGCAGAAGTTTATGAGATGTTCTCACCTTGGGAGCTGAAATTCTGAGAGTGCTCTACCATATTGCTCTTTGAAACAGAGAACTGTACCTGAAGCTTCTTAGGTATACCTGAAAGAAAATGAACTTCTGAGTTCTCAAGTGTGGGAAATTTGTTTTCTTCTCAGATCCTGGGCTATTTTCAGATGACAGATACATGGATTTCAAACAAGGAATATACTACTGGCAGCAGTGATTTGTATCGAGTGGAAGGAATAATATAACAAATATAAACAGAATAACATTTGTATTGCAAGTTTGGATTACCAGGGAATTATAATAAGCACATACAATTATATATGGCTGTTCACAGATTGAGTAGCTAGGCCAGACTATGGTTATATTTATTATAGAGTTTTTATAAAAGAGAACATTCATATTCTATGTGAAAGCATGGCAGTCACTGCAATTGCTGAAGAGATAATAAAAGGATTGATTCCAATAGTTTTGAATATAGTCACGTATAACAGAGGCAAGAACATGGAGATTCTTTTGCAGGACTTTTTTTTTCCTTCACAGAAATAAATCTGAAATAGATGTTCTGATGGAAAATAATTTCCTATTTCTAAAAATGCAAAACAGGTTTATACACAAACAAAATGGTGTTTTTCAATGCACTCATTAGTAAGCATAATCAGAAACTTCCTAAAGGAGCCAGCAACTTAGCCTATTGCTTAAGATTTAGATATGAATGTAAATATATTTAAATTTATTTGTATAAAGTTCTCTATGAAAATCATGTGTGGGGGCGCCTGGGTGGCACAGTGGTTGGGCGTCTGCCTTCGGCTCAGGGCGTGATCACAGTGTTATGGGATCGAGCCCCACATCAGGCTCCTCCGCTATGAGCCTGCTTCTTCCTCTCCCACTCCCCCTGCTTGTGTTCCCTCTCTCGCTGGCTGTCTCTATCTCTGTCGAATAAATAAATAAAAACTTAAAAAAAAAAAAAAGAAAATCATGTGTGAAGAAAAATGGATAACTTCAACATTAGGAAGAACTAATGTCTTAACGATGAAAACAAAATATATGGGAATGAGATTTGGAAACCATAGTTATATATATAATTATATATATAATATATATATCCTGTAGTTTATATATAATTATATTATATATGTGTATATATACATATGTATATTATATATATATATATATTCTGCTGTTATGCTGATTTTTTGGACTTCTCTGAGCCACAGTGAGTCTTATAAAATAGCAATAAATGGCAATTCTTGCTGAGGAGGTGACACATATTTTTAAAGATGTATTAATATCTAGACTATTTTACCTCAAGTAATTTTCCCAATTAATTCTTCCCCTTCACTCTAATCCACGCATTGCTCTCTATTTCAGAGTAGAAGAATACAAATGCCAAAGTGGCACTTTCAACACACAGGTCAGTAAGGAGACAAAAACCAAAAAACAAAGTCCTGAGCAAGCACTTTTATTAGGACCAGAAGTTCTCAGAGGCTCTTTCTGTCTATGACAACCATCAGCATCCCCTGTGGACAGGGGTTATGGTCTGTGTGGCCTCAATATGAAGTCCCTTGAGTTTGCTTTGATGAATAGGATGGTATGTACACTCGGGAATTAGAGAATAATTGTGTAATCCTTGTGTTAGATCATTGGCAAACTGACTAATCATTCCCACCTTGACAGAACTTCTGAAAGTTAAAAGTATTTGTCAACAATGCAGGATTTGATTTCCTAAGTAGGACAGAAGCAGAGTCTTGCAAATTTCTTCTCAGATATCCCACAAAGATATACAGCTATATTTTTATCCCTAAAGAAGGAACAGTAGGAAGAGATTTCTAAGCCTCTTTTTCCCGACTTAACTAACAAACATGCACTTCATTTTAAAAATCATAGCTGCTCAGGAACCCTCTTTCTTGTCCACAGAACACTCTGTAAGTTCACATTTGTGCAGAATGATTCTCACAAACAGAATTCCTTAAACCAAAGGTGTTAGGACTTACTGAAAGAAAAAGGGTTTTCAAAGAAAAGCTTTCAACACAACTATATTATGGCCTGATACCTTAACCATTGGGTGGATATCTGATAGGGCCTTGCCACCATCCCTTTACTGGACATACAATCTGAGAGGCGGTTACGGTCCTGGAATGACTATTTTTACCAAGTCTTATTCCCTCTTTTTTCTGTGACGGAGAGACTATAAGTAATACATAAGATATACAATGCAGCGGTGCTTTTGAAAATATCCCGTATTTCCTCTTGAAATTCAGATTAGCAACCATTCTCAGGCATAAAAAATTTGCTTCTATAAATTAAAATGATTTAACATGCAAGAGAATGTCATCGTCTTCAGTCTGGAAAGCATTTTAAAGAATATTTAGTACAAGCTCCTTGGGCCGATATGGACCTCAATGTCTACAACCATTAGGTGTCTTGTCTAAGGTCACAGAAGTGGTGGCAGGGGCAGATCTCCTCAAGTCCACTGTGGTCTCACCAGTCCATTTTCCAATATAATGCCAGTAATAAGAAAATAGTCACATGAAAACAATATTATCTTTGCCTATTCTGTGGGTACCTATTCATGAGGAGATAGAGTCTTAAAAGGTAAGAGAAATATATTATTTATATTACTGTAACTTGAGTATGTGTGAACACAGGCTTGAAAATGAGAACCTCACCCCCATTACAAATGTCTACAAATGTTACTTTGCGTGAACAGGCATGTTCAGCAATCTATTAAATATGATTAAAAATACAGTGTCTTTTGTAAGAAAATGAGAACGAAGATGGGCACATTTGGTAGAGGATTCTAAAGAGTGAACTTATTAAAACCTGTATCAGAATCATTTGAGGTTCTCATTAAAATGCAAAGTCCTCAGCCCTGAACTAGAGTACTGAATCAGAATGTCTAGCAGTGGGAACATTAATTATATATTTTATTGTAAGTCTTAGGGAATAATTAGGCTCAGAAAAATTGCGAATCAGATGTTTAAGGCTTATACAACTACATAAGGATTATTAGAGACAATTCTGGACATTTCTCATGCTTCATGGAAAACAACAACAAAAAAATGTGTTCCCTTGATTTTATATACTTTCCTAGAATGCGTGTAAACCCTTCTAAGGTAAAACTTCCAACCTACAGTAATTCTATCGAGAAGACCCCAAAGAGTTAATTAATTCTGATGGTTTTGAGGTTAAGTCTGATGTTATAGCACTCTATTAAGAACTGTACTGCAGAAGTATATGCATTTCTATCTTGTTGAGTAACATCTTTATTAATCAAACAGCTCTAATTTATTGAAGCAAATACTTAGTAACCAGTCATTAATTTGTGGACTACTATTGAGGTTTCCTCCAGGGAACCCTTTGACTGATGGGCTGCCAAAATGCAGATGGGAGAGCCCAGATCCACGGTATGGAGCCCTGCACAGATGAGCAGAGTGTGCTGAACCGGGCTGCTCACAAAAGCAACAGTATCCACGGCACCATTTCACAAGGAATCATTAAAAAGAACAAAAATCACAACAATATATATTATATATTTGCCTTATTATTATTCATCAGTTCTGGCTTCCTATCCCTTTTGACATTTTCAGTAATCCTGTGCTTTTATAGATGACAAAACAAAGGATTCTGGAGAAAAAGTTATTTATCCAAAAGTTTTGTAAATTACACACACATACACACACACACACATATATATATAATATACATTATATATATTATATATATATTATATACATTATATATATATTATATATATTATATACATTATATATATGTGTGTGTGTGTGTGTGTGTATAATTTAATTTTTTCTGCTAGATAACACCTAAAAGTAAAGAAGACACACTCATTATCCTTATATCCTATATCCTTTATCTTTATCAAATAGAAACACAGAGATATAAACAGGCAATGTCAATGTAGTTTTATAAATGTTCAAATGTGTTAAGTACAGGCTTCCAGGGGTGCATATAAGAGATACCTAACTCAGTTTCTGGGCAATGTAGGGGGATTCCTGAAGGGGAAGACACCCCCGTGGACAAATTAGAGAGTAGCAGTTAGCCCAGTAAAAAAAGTGGGAAAGATGGGAGTTAGAGGGGCACTTGGGTGGCTCAGTTGGTTAAGCAGCTGCCTTTGGCTCAGGTCATGATCCCAGGGTCCTGGTCAGACTCCCTGCTCAGTGGGGAGTCTGCTTCTACCTTTCCCTTTGCCCCTCCCCATGCTCGTACTCCCCTCCCAAATAAATAAATAAAATCTTAAAAAAAGAAAAAGATGGGAGTTAGGGTATTCCAAGGAGAGGAGACATGGCGGAGCATTCTCTATGGCCTGGATACAGAGGTGGAGGAAACCATCAGTCAGATCATTAAGGATTCCGTACATCAGCGTTAGGTATTTGAACTTCAATCTGTTGGTGAGCACAAGACACGGAAGATACTATATTTACATTTTAGAACGATCCCTGTGACTGTGGAAAAGGGATTGGGAAGAAGCAGAATTGAAAGCAATGGGACCACTTTGAAGCTTAAAAAATAATTCAAATCTAGGTAGGGACAGCGGGGCTACAGACGACAGAGAGGTTTAACATAGAAGGAGTAGAACTGAAAGAGCTTAGTGATGGGTGTGGGTGACGGGGAAAATGAGGAGTAGAAAATGCTATCTCATATGCTGGGTGATTGGGTGAAGAGCTTTGCCACCTGAGATAGGAAATACAAGAGGAAAGGCTTTCATGGTAAGAAAAAAAAAGCCCTTCACTATCTCAATATTTTTCTTCTAAATTATTCTTGCACTTGCTGTGTGCGTATTCTTCCTCACAGCGGAAAGGGAAGAAAGTTTAATTCGGTTTCTAAGGGTGAACTGGCTGTAACGTGGTATAGCATTCTTCAGCCAGCTCTTGATTGAACTCATGGAACTAGACAGGCACTCCTTTTATTTCTTTTTCACACCACATGTATCCTCACAGAATGTTCAACTTTTAAGAGACAGCATTTCCTTACAAAGCAGAATGGTGTAACATTCTTTGGTTACTAGGGAAAATGATTATGTTGAGTCTCCCCCCAACAGATATGCCAGGATCCTATTTTCGAAGAAACATTAATTAGAACCTCTAATTACGGTAAACAATAAATGGCTTGATCAGGGTCTAAGATAAACCAAGAATGCAAAAATTTCATACTGTTTGACATTTCAAATTCAAATTTGTTTGTACTGCAGATAGTCTGAAGGTTGTTCCTGAACATTATTATATCTTTCAAATACTTTTTCACAAAGATACTTTATCTCTTGAATTTATTAGTGGTATATAGTATTTTTCATAATCTCCCAATAATTTGACATATTTACTTGTGTTCACCAAGTCTTTTCTGATTGTGTCCATCTTTGCTCATTACTGATCTCTACAGTGACGTGATATTAAGTACATTTACTAAAATGCAACTGAGTTTTATTTTATGGAATTATGTTAGTTTATAACACATTTTATGGTCTCACATAATGGCAAAAATTGTCTTTTAAGAGTCTGTTTCGTTTGAGGGAAGTAGTTCAAACTTTCTGGGTCTCAGTTTGCTCATCTGTCAAATCAAGATGGATTTGTTATATTTTATGGTGTTGGTTTGAGGCTGAGTCTTTACAAATGCTTAGAACAGTGCCTGACACAGGTATATATAAGTAATTATTCATCTCCACCTTCTCTTACCGGCCTTAAATTCAATCTTCTGATTTTATTCATTGTGTTTCCTCTTCATCCCACCTTTTGTCCATCTTTACTTCTACTACTGTCCTTGACAACAAGGACATAGTGGCTTTGATCTCTTTACTTGCAGTACCCTATACTAGTAGGCTCTCAGTCACTATTAAGTAACAACTAAATTAATGTATACACGTTGTAAAATCTGACTCTGGAAAAGGATCTCCAGAACTCTTTGGTATTCACTGGAATGTCTGTATATCCTCTTAAAGTAATTGTTCAGAAAGAGTGATCATTGGGATATAAGCATATTGGTGTATTTGTTAATCAGTCCAACTGTTTGTAAAACTGCCGTGATGTCACAGTATGAATGGCCAGTTCACCAGCTAATCAACATTGAGTGCAGCAATGGAACATTTTGCTCCCTACTATTTTTGTGGCACTGGGAAAGTCACATACAACTTCCCTTGAGCTGCATTTTCTTTTCCTCTAAAATTAGTAAGTTGGACTAGAATTATCTTAATGATCCTTTAACATTTATAATTTCAGTAGATTTGAGCAATTATTCAAAATTTGAAGTATGAGACACTGAGAAAAAACATCATGTAGAAAATTTCAGGCAAGGGGATATTAAACTAATGACCTTGGCTTCTCAGCCTGTTGCTTAGTTCAATGAGACAGGCTGGTAGACAGGGTTTTCTAAAAGACAGCTTTTTAAATTTAATTCTGCGAGATCTCCCCTGTCTTAGCTTTCATTTGCATCTCTTTCAAATACCAAACCTTCTCTCCAAAAAGTGCAAAAGATTTTAGCTTAAGCTGGTTACCACATTAAAGTTTTGACCTTGAGCCCAGAAAGGGCTCTATAGAAACTGAATCCCTATCATTTAAGATTATATTGGCTCTTAAAAATGACTAGTTCCAATATTTTATTGTCACTTTTCTCCCTGATTATTTGACTGGAGGTTTTTCAAAAGGCAAAATATTTTAAATCAAATTTGATTCATCATTCCACTTCAAGTAGCAAGTCTTTTAAATGTTGCCTTTTAAAACTATTGAATACCTAAAATTTCTTCTGATTAATCCACGGCAAGCATTTTGTATAATAAAAATGGACTGCAAAAATGATTTCTGGGACCTGGGAAAAAGACTTTCCTGGGGAAACCAGCAGTGTTTATATCAGTGTTGAATTATTTATGAGTCAGTCATATTAATGCTAAATTTTAACAGAGAACAACCTAACAATTTTGGCCCACATGCACTGTTTGCTTAAAATTATAATTTTATGAAAGACAGTCACGTTATGATTTCGGTAGAGAAATAGGAAAGTCATTCCAGTTCTATCATAGTCCATAGAAAGTTGCTTTGAATGCAACATTAAGTCACTTATTTTACGTTAGTGTTGTCCTTCATCTGAGAACTTTCTGCTCCAAAGGACTGGTGGATATTTCACAGTGTATCCATAGGACATCAGAGTTACTATTTAGTAAGGCCTTGATTAATCATCTGATGGCTATCATTAGGAAATTAATTCATGAACTCATATTCTGATGTGAAAGATTAACATACCGGGTTTCGAAGACTGTAGTTAACTAAAGCCAAATGCTTAACGTATGGCAGCTCAGCTGCGTCACAGACCGGGCTTCATGGCATGCTCCAAAACACAAGCGATAGCACAGCAATACTTGTCCAAGAGAGTCTCAAGGTCAAACATACTGCCCCACCTTCTCCTGACTATACTTTTGTTCCTATCAGACCACTTGCCTAAGCTTTTTCATTTAGAAGATATTGCCATAACTAGATACATAATAATCAAACGGTAATCTCTAAAGTAAATCTTTAAGGGTGGTGGCTAATATTTAGCCCTGAGTCCCTGGTCTTCCCCTTTCTACCTTGATAATCTTGAGAAGATTCTCTAGTCTGCCTAAGCCTTCGTGTTCTTATCTGTAAAATGGGAGGACCTGACTACTCTTTAGTAGTGCTGATCACTTGGGATTATTTGTGAGATCCAATGTGAGATGGTATGTGCACCATGGCTGGCAAATAATAGCTAATTCTAGCTATTATTATTAGTAGTAGTGGTATATGGTTATCATCATGAAATTGAATTTAAAAATATTAGAAAATATGTAATTTTGCTAATGGCAGCACTACGGCTATCATTTAATCAAGGAATAAAGTTCTGCAATTAAGGCTAATCATGTTCTCATAAAAGGTGACTTGATTTCTGAGGAATATATTAACATTTACATTTTAAACCAGTATTTATGTCTACATGTCAGTAATGCAAAAAAAAAAAAAAAGGTATTTACTCTGTGAACTCTGGCTATCTCACTTATCAATCATTCACCTATTCAGATAATTCATAAACCAAAGGGTTTTGGACTACCTACCCCCTTCTATCCCACTGCGCCCTGTTGGATATAATGATTTTCTAGATACCTGCATTTGTTTCTTACCAGACTAGGTTGAGTCTACATAGACAAAAGGAGTAGATATTTTGAGGGAAGAGACAATTATATAGAAAAAATAGGAATTTAAGATCCAAATTATCCTGCAAATAAAGGACAAATTCATCAGCTCATCACTTGAAAAGCTCAGGGAACAGCTGACTCAATCTGTTTCACCATAGGACATAGACCATTATTTTCAATGAAAGAATCATTCAAGTGAAGATATTATAAGAAACAGAGTAGCTAATTAGCTGTTCACATATATCCTACAGATCCCATTTAGTTCTTCCCAGAATCCCAAGTTATGCACAGATAGATAAAATTAATTTAATTCTGAGCTGAAAATAAGGTGTTAATGTCCCCCTCTATCTCTGAGGGTGAACAGTTAGGGGGAGGGTGTGTCCATGTGTAGGAGGAATAGGTTTTCAGAGCTGTTCATGTCACCAAGTATGCTATAATTTAAGGGTGTGATGGTTGTCCTTCTCTGACTGTCTTATCCCAATACCTATGATTGCAACGCCTCTCCTCTTGTGATTCATCAGGGCCATTTATATTCTTTTTCCTTTGCACAGTTTTCTAGTTACTTTTATTACTTAAGCCTGGAATAAAACCTTACGAGAATCAGATCATAATTTTTTGGAGGTGTACCCTTTTGTTGAGTTCTAAACTATATGAAAACATAATTAGTTACAAAAATCTATGTGATAATTTCCTAAAGGCCTCTGAATATTCTGTAGAGCTACAAAAAGAAAATTAATAACAAAGGCATCAGGGGGAAACATTAGTAAAAATTCGAGAGGCCTATATTGTTAATTTTCTCAGCCAGTTTGCAGGAAGTTAGCCAATTAGGACAATTGTGAATATTCAGATCTTCTCTTTCTTCAGTTGTTTGGTACTTGAAAACCACAATAGAAGAATGATTCTTTTTTAATTGCTCATTATTTCTTAGGTGCCTCTACAACTGCCACAGTAACTAGGATTAGGCTGGGTGTTGATATGAAATTTAATGCACAGGATTTTTATTGAGCACTTATTAAGTGTTAATATTCATTACATGAAATCCAGGAACAACAGAAAACAAATCCTGAACCTCTTAAGGAGCTCAGGCTATAGTTGGAAAGATATGCAAATCCATTGAAAATATGGATGTGCTTTAATAGGAAAGCTGTAAGCATGTTATTATACTAAGTAGGTTATCAGTCATAAAAACAAGAAAAAATGCAGGTGTTGAAGAGGTTAGGGAGCACTCCTTGGAAAAGATGGACTTTGTACCAGAAGAGGGAAATAAAAGGATATTTCAAGTGTGGCCAACAGCATGATTAAAGTCATGGAAGAGAATCTGAGTTACTACTTAAATACAAATTGTTTCCTACCGCCGGTTAGTATACGGTTTTAAAGATATGTGTATATAATTTTTTTAAAAAGTGACACAAAATATTCTGGAAAGTATTTCTCATTGGTAGGAGCAAGTGATACGTTATCGTGCACAGGAGCAACTTAACACCAGCAACCAGAGGGCAAGATTCAGAAATAACAGTCTCGGTTACAAACTTCAAGTGGTGGGACCTTTTACAGATTAACACACTTGTTGTTTTAACGATATGCACAGTAACACCTGTAAAATGTTAGTGAATGACACTGCAAATTCTCCAACTGGGATGAAGGTAATAGAAAGATCTCTACCCAAGATAACTCTGCTTTATGCAATGTTAATATGTCACAAATTCCTTAGAATGATTTATATAACATGTCTATTATACAGGTAAATCTGTTTTATTAATATTGTAAGTCTAGGTCGTTTGCCAGCACATATTTTTTCAGGTAATCCTGTTTCTCTGTGCATGTGTGCAATAAATCTCTCTTCCAAATCTGTGCTTTAGTAGTGAGTCCTCATTCTGCATCCCAATAAAATGAAATGTCATAGTGAATAAAGCACTACAGCTACATTTCTGATGAGGTCCTAAAAGAACCTGCCAGAAAAAGACTTTGAAATAGTGATAAAAAAGAAGCAAATTCCCAGCCAGTGATCTGTCTGTTCTAAGGGGAGAGACTAAAATGTTGAAAGTGTCCACACAATGGGACCCCAGTGCTCTCCTTGAGCAGACTTCTGTGCTCCTTGAGGAGAGAGTCCTCATTGGGTTCTGTTCTCTTCTTCTTTTTAATAATACATACGAATAGCTGGGTCACCTTGATCTGGTTGAAATCAGAGGCTCTGGGTGTGTGTGCGCTCAGGGGCAGTCAGGCTAGCACTTGATTTAAAGATTATTCACTGTGAAGAAGATTCCTTCTCAATGGCTCACCAGAAGAATTTATTCATTTTAGTGTTCTCTGCATCTTTTACTTTTAAGGCATTGAGGGATAGGAAGACAACAAATAGTGTTGGAGGGTTCGGGGGTTTTTTTTGGCGGGGGGGTCACTATTTTTCGCTTAATGTCCATCTCTTTGCAGTCAGATACAAGAGGATGGTATGAAAGAATTTATCGAAGTCATTAGCACTCTACTGTATCTCGTGTGTGTCAATTCATGTTTGCTTTTAATTCACAGATTGCTGAAGAGCCAGTAATTTCTAATACTGTTCTCAATTTTAAACTCTCCCATGTTTAAACCAAAAACTATGATCCTTTAATACAAACCATATAGTATATTTAATGCATTTTAAGCTATTTCCTTTGAATTGTTTTGGTCCCTAAGGAAAAAAAAAAAACACCTCTGAATTTTGTTTATGGGTATACTGATTTAGCAACGATGTACTGTACTAAAGCCAGCAAATTTTCTGGTGGATCTGCTCATATTCGGGGATATTGAGCAACTCAATTGGAAACTTAATCTGACTTAAATGTTCCCTGAAATAACTGTCATTATCTTCACATTTGATTTACACCGTATACCTATTTAAATATGCCTTTAAATTACATTTCTTTGGAACCGCATAAAGCCTCCTTTACACCCAGATTTTAATCTCTACGGTTATATGACAGTAAATCCTGGGCAAACAGCTGGATTTTGTAGGGAGCTGTCGGTCTTGATGGCTTGACAGATCTGATTTTCATGGAGTAGAAGACTTTGTCATTGTTCCTTTTTACCAAGAAAGTACAAAAAAGGAAACGACTGCATGTCCATGTTTTCTCCCCAATTTGAAAATGATGGTCAATATGATGAATTATCCATTGTTACCGTCACCTCAACCCCCAATCCTCCCCTAGTTTTACAGTTTGTAAAAATCGACAGAGGAGTAGGGGATGGCACCGTAAGCCACTAGGGGTCAGCAGACACCGGGAATGCGTGGTATCCTGGTCCCTGTGAGGGAATCAAGATAAAGGACCTACAGATCTCTGAGTGGGTGTACAGCCCTGTCGTTCCCTGGCACACACTCCAATTTTAATTCAGGTTGTAGTGAAAGAAGAGTACCATGCATCTTAATGTGGGATCTATCAGGACTTTATAGATTCTCAATATTCCATCCTTAGATTCACTGCCTTTGAGTATGTAAATGAATACATGGAGGAAGATTAGAAGAAATCGAGAAAGCCAGTCAACTGCAAAACGAAGGAAGGTGGAACCTGCTATCTTAGAAGCACAGCGAGCTAGGCTGCATTCTGTGACTAAGTGCAAAGATCTAGCAGATGTTCTTTCTGTAATCCAGCGGGTCTCCCTGTGTGGTCCCAGGACCGGGAGCATCAGGATCTGGGAATATGAGAAACGTAAATTCTTGGCATCATCCCAAAACTACTAAACCAGAGACTGTGGGGCTAAATGCCAGCAATCTGTGATTAATAAGACCCTCCAGGTGTTTCTGATGCCTGTTAAATGTTCGAGAACCGTGGCTCTAACTTAAGAGTTTGTAAGATGATGTGAAACTGGCCAGGAGTAGCAGGAAGGACATACTGTATTTACTTTAAAGGGTCTAATTGAGTTGATTCTTTTAACTACTAAGTGAGTGACTCCCTCTTGGGTCCTAAGTTACTCTTTACTATTTGATACGTACTTGTGGCCAAGATGGAGCTTTGAATTCTTTCCAGCTCTGCTGGAAAGTAGGCTAACCCTGTTGGGAGTAATACAAAACACTAGGAATTCCCATGTGAAGCACATTAAACATAAAGGCCCATGAGGATGTGAGCTGCTTATCGAGGTCAGTAAGTCACAGGATGAGATGATGCCAAAAGACCTCCAGCTTTTTCTTAAGGAATCTGCTTAATAAACTTTTTCATGAAGGAAAAGCAGGAAAATTAGCAATGCCCAGGATGGGAGCTCAACTCACACCTGTCTCCAAATTATGTGATGTGGGTGTAAAAAGCTGCCAGACTCTCCTTTTCTCCTGCATTTAATTCCAGCCCATCTCTTTAAAAATCTCACTTCAGCCAATACATACTCTGAGAATCATTTTCCTTTGCCGGGTGATCTAATCTCTGTGCTCACAGGTTGGCCTAAAATCATCTCCACAAGATGCAGGGGGTTTTTCCATCCAGGAGATGGATTCAGATGATAATTTATCAATCTCGTGGTCAGCAGCTGTAGCAGCAGAAACAGCATACTGAACACCCAGTCTGGGGGATGTTGTGTATAGGAATGGGGACCACACCATCAAGGGACTTACTACTTAATTGTAAACACAAAGTATCAATTACAAAAAAATTACAGACAACAGTGTAAGGTGTTCAAAGGAATGGTAAATGCCAGGAATGGGTAGTATGAACTTGTAAAAAAGTGTGGATTTTAGCAATTTTCTCTCACTGTTAATTACTTCTTCACAATCAGTACATAAACTGCCCATTCTCTTCATCCAACAGAAAGTAACTTCTGTGAATTCTTTTGGTCCAGCATCATTGGAATTTTAATACACTCGGATCTCACTATAATTTACATATATGATATTAAAAGAAAACATTCCATTCTAGGATTTGCATATCCTTATAGGAAACTTTAATTTCCCTGGAGGGTAGACAGTTATTGCAGCCCATATAGTCTTAGAGTCTACTTCCCATTTGGTTTATTGTATCCTGTGTCTTGATCCCTGAAGACGGCAGAAGAGCGATGCATTATAGCCAGTACCAGCATTCTGTCTCTGGTTATCCAGTATCTTCCAGGAAGTGCTACGATTCGAGAGGTTACTTGAGGGTAAGGCTTTTCTCTCCTGTTCATCTTCATTTCTTTCAGTACCTGAGCACAGTGAGTGCCGGACTCATAATAAACATCACATGAATATTAGATGGATGAATGAATGACTGGATATACAGATTACACACAATGGCTGGCATACACTGCTATCCTGTTTAGAGCAGACACAGTGTGAAAGGAGGAAAGATAAGAATACCTCTAAAAATCTAGATTTCTTATGGCTTAGCTAATGAGGAGTCATGTGGCCTTTACACTTTTTTAAGTGTGAAAGAAAGCTGACTTTCAATAAAACAAATGTGATAGCATGTCCTTTTGTACGCTGAGAAAAGCTGATGAGTTCTATCCAGTGAAAAACCCTGACTCACAGGTACAACGCTATCACCAGACAGAAACGCAATTTCAGATTTCCTCCACATGCCTTGCTTGATTCAACTTCCTATCTCCATTACCTAGCACAGTGCCTGGCACACACAGGTGCATAATAACTACTGAACAATGAATGAGTAAACACATATGAACAAATAAAGGAAATGTGGGAGCTATGTGTGGAGCGTTTTCACTTCTAGGGGCTCTCAGGGACCTGCTTTTAACAGGTAAGAATGATTTATCATTGCGTAGTAATTTATTTTTTATTTTTTATATGCTTACAGACAGTGGGAATCATTTTTTCTTGAGTTTTTCAAATATTTCCAAGTAACAATTCTGTTCCCTTTCTTTCCTAGAGTCTATCTTTTGAAAATAGTATGAAGAAGAACTTCATTAGATTCCTGCAAGTTTAATTAAAGATTCTGAATGAAAAGAAAAGAAACTTACAAGCTTTCATTGTACTTAAATGCCGACTGGTGTTTTTCAATCTCCCGTTCTCTACAATAAATAATTGCGAATTCTCTTGAGTTTTTGCTCCTCTTTCCTTGTGGGCTTCCAACATAACACAATCTTCTCTTCGGGGCTGGCCCCAGGCTGATCATAACACCCCAATTTAATCTTTTCAGCGGAGGTACTTCCATTTGGGAATTGCAATGCAGAGGTTGTTTTCCAACTCCATTCATGTGTTTATTTAACCAGGAAAGTCCAAAGGAAGGTGAGGTACTACTTTGTCTCTTTCCTCAAAATTTGTTCTTCAAACTGATAGGAAGATTCCACAAACATCAAGGCAAATTGTTCTTACTCTAGGGGCAGGGAGTTAAGGCATGTTTTATCCGGAAAGGGCTCCCTGGAGAACATGAAGAGCATGTGTGAATACAAACAACAGGAGCTTCCTGGGGTTGACTACAAAGTGCTTGGTTGCAAAACCATTTCCTGTTTCTTAACATAAAATGGAATCAAGTACAATCAAGTACCATTTAGAAATTCTGCAGGTACGTCAGTCAGTGCACAATGGGATTTGACCAACCGAATGTTATTAATTCTGTGTCTTTAGTTCGGCCACAAGTTGTGGGTCTCCCTGTTTTAAATAAATATGAAATAGACAGATGGGGCAATTATAACCATTTTATTCTGATCACTGGGCCATGAGATAATAATCTCTGGTCAGCATGTCATTGAATCTCATGTTACCTCATTTTTCCCCCATTGGTAACGTGAGAATAATAATGCTATTCACTGTATGTCTCACTAAATCATCTTGGTAATATGCTTTGCTTTTAAGAGGTATTTAAATTTTAAAACAGAGGGAAAATTAACTCCAGTGTTAATACCTCCCGACCAAAAGGCTATAGGACGAGCAGAACCGGGGGGTGCTGTTTATGGGGGGTGGGTGCTGTGCAAACCTAAATTCCTGCTGCAGAGGCCGCTTCTAACTCCAGCTATGTGTGAGATTGGCTCTGCACTCAGGGGAGATTGCTAAATTAGCCACGCTTTCATCCATTCTTCCCAACTATCCGTTATTGTCTTTATGCCCTTTATTATAATCCTTTTTGATGTGGCTAGCTTCATTTTGTTTTGCCAATACTATAGGGAAAAAACCCCAAACCCAAACACGACAAATGATGTGACACTTCACGAGAGCTGAAGTTAAGAAACGAATGCTCTCCGAAAGAAAATATTTCCCCAAAAAGCAGCCTGAGCAGATGATATTTTCACTCCTTCATGGCGTACTTGTTCAGGCAACTCCCATTAATGATAATGGGAGCTAATCGGTGAGAGAATAAACACCTTATAACACATTACATTTAAAACTCAGCATGAACCGAAAAACAGCTATTTTACTCAGTTAGCAGGATGGATGCTTTTAGAGTAAAGGGAAAACCTGCTGTTGAGTTCACAATTCCTCTAGGTATAAAGGAAAGAAATTATTTTAAATGTTATTTGTATCTGTAACCCACTACAGTGCTCTAGCTATAATTTGCAGCAACATGTCAGTTAAGTAATAACAGATATACTATAACGCTGTTAATCAACACGCAAACACCGAGTGTGCAAAGACTGCAGCCTCGGCGGGAGCGTGCCATTATACTTAGAGAAAATGACTCTTCTCCATCTCTCTGCTTTCTCCTACTTCCTCTTCCCATTTAACTTTTCCCATTCTACACTTCACTGTGTCCTCAACAGAAAATGGCTGATTTCTGCACATTGTGACTGATTTATAGCAAAGAAAGGAATGTTTTATTAAATCAGATACCAGGATAGAAATCCCCTTTAAAATGGCACGCTTTCTAATTTCCAACTTTGCTCAATCACAGTACAGTTGGAAGATGACTTCGCCTCTGAACGTCCATGTCTAAAGCCAATGTGCTGCTTCTGCCTTCACTCCAGAAGGACCAGCCCTTGTTTCTCTGCCGTTTGACCTCGTAATGGATGTTGGGTCGGTCTTTCCTGAGATACCAACCTTGTTTTAAAATTCAATTCCTACAACTGTGTGCTTCTTTTGAATCCAAAGTCTAGTAAAGAGATGACATAAAAATGCCACAATCAAACAGAAATGGTCATTGAAACAAAGTGTTGCCATATGGTCAATGACGTCAATGCCCTCTTTGGTCAGTCTTGCGAGGTGCGTCCCTTGCTTACCCTCCGGTCCAGTGCTCAGCACCTCCCTTGCCAGCTTTTCCGGTGCCACCTTTTTACAGTCTTCATCAGCCACACGTAGCCATGGAGCTTGAACGGATACAATCCCCTTCTTCTTCTCCCACTCACTGCAACGTAACCTCCGTACCAGAGCACCTTCATCAGGCTCTGCTTCCTTCCTGAGGCAAAGCTCTGAGAGCTCCATTCTTTCTTTTCAATTCATTCATTCGACAAACATTTAATGAGCATGTACTGCTAAGGTACTGTTGTGGAAATATTCCTTTCACACTAAGAACTTGACGGAGGCAAGAGCTCCTTTGTTTGATCGAGGAGAAAGAAGAAAATCAGTCTCTTTGAGGAATATGGGCTGGCCAAGAGGAGAAAGCCAGGCTGGAAGGGAAGCAATTTTGGAGGACTCAAGGCTTTCAAATTCTCCTAATTCAACCCACATAGAAACTGAGGACACCATTTTAAACTAAGGAAAATCATGCTTACAGCCCTAGTAGAAGACAGCAAAGAAGAAGATGGTTTCAGCAGTACTTTTAATTAGTTCATCTAGTCATAAATAAGATTATCTGCCTCCTCCCTTCATTCCTTCTCCGCTACCCAACACTATGATTTGGGTCAGTTTCATTCTGACACAACATAATGCAGACTATGAAGAAGTCACAAGTGAGGCAGACTTCAACAACAGTGAGAGCGTGGCTGTTTGAATGAGTCTCCAGACAACTCCTATGGTTCCTGAGTGGGTCTTGATTACCCAGGTAAATGCATGCTCTGTTGGAAATCCTACCAGTCCCTTCTTTTAGGCAATCTCTGGAGCACCCAGTTGCTGGCTAGAGAAACATTTTTTCTTTATAGAACTGAGGAAACTACAAAATGCTCTAAGGTCAGATAGTCAGAACAACTGCTTCAATATACAAATGTGGAAACTGAGTCCTAAAGAGCTTAGATCTCTTAGTCACTGTCGCAGAACTTGTTTGTGACAGTCTGAGGCCAAAGCTCTGTCTGATAGACTTTTGTTTCTCTCCATCCTGGAAAAAAAGGCTGTATCTAAAAATCTCTAGGACATATAAAGGTGAACAAAGCTGACTGCATCACACTCCTAATATATTACTCAAGTCTCAAGTCAGTATTAATGTAGCATCAATCATGGGGTGACATTCTATACCTCTGACAATACAAAGAGCATTCAGGAAGCACCTGTTAGTCTTTTTTGCACTTAAAATTAAACATAGAAGAACAGCATAATTCTTAGTTGCCTAGAGTTATTTTAAGTAAAGTACTTTTTTAAGATGAGTGAATAATTTATCCACATCCTCAGGCTGACTGTGAAATCCATATCACCCCTGGATGTCCTGGACCCTTTAATAGCAACAACAGAGAGAAAAAGCAGAGGCAACTGAGAGTTCTAATAGCTTCTACAGGACTGCAACAAGCATATCCCCGAGTCTCTGCTTGCCATTTTGCCAGAGCAATAGGGGAAGAAAAAATTCTTTTGCAGTAAGAACTGAAAAGAAAATGGAGGCTCAGGGACAACATGACCCACAAAAATCCACTTTCCTAGAAAGGGAAATCAGAGGCAGAACTTCTTCAGATAACATCAGAGTAGAACAGAGAATGATTTCAGTCACCGAGCTCTTACTGAAGTTCATGACGCAAGCCCAAGGGATTTTTGGCCAAGTAACTCCAAGGCTGGCTAAATTTGATTCATTCACAATTTGTCTCTCTATCTTTGACATTTTAAGACTCATTTTAATTTAACAGAGTGAAGACTTACAGATAAGTAACTACTAGGCACTCAGATGAATTTCTTGTAACTCTATGTATAGTATGTACTTTATTTTCAATTAATTGTTTGATACTAGTGTCAGCGCTTATGGTTTATAATTGCTGAAGAACATTGATTATAAAATGATGGTTATCATTTCTGATTTTGAGAACGAAATCTAGACTCCATGGGAAAAATGAGGATGTAAATGGAAAAATATAAATATTAGTTTATACTGACTAAGAATTCATAACTGAAAGTGCAAACAATTTTTAAAACATGATATTTGTACGTAAGAGTAGCACATCATAGATAGCATGAAATATACCAGATACTAGTGTATAGAATGGATAACTTTACTTAAATGGTAAATAGAACTTAAAATCTGAATTGCATTCCTAGCTACACAATTACTTTTTGAGCACTAATGAATTATTTATTGTCCAAGAGTTTATCAACTCTCCAACTCACAATTTGGATGAGTTTGTGAGAGGGGATGTTTTCCAGGAAGCAGAAAGATTTAAAAGAAAATGCCGTCCACTTACAGTCAGAAGTTCTGGTGGATTCTAGTTTTGTATCTCTGACTTAATAGTCATTGATATGGGGAAAATCGCCTAAATATTTTGAGTTTTGGAATTCTAATTTCAAAAACAGAAATAGATAGACCTTCTTTCTCTTAAATCAGAGGGTTAGTAAGAGGACCATGTAATACAATGGATATGAATCACTTTGAAAATTGCACATAACATGGTTTCTCTCAGATGGCTTATATAGATCCTTTCTCTAAAATTCAAACAGAGAAGAGTATTATTGGTGATGTCCTTATCCTACCTATCTTCTTCTTTTCAACCCACATACACTGTTGCATTGACAGTGCTAGAACTGTGTTCAATCAGCAAGTACTGAGACTGACTAATAAATTTGATTTTCAAAACAGATTAGACCATTACTTTCCTGAATTGTTGGGCACCAGTGGGAGGAAGAGGCAGAGGTCAGATGATCACCATTTGGTGATCAAATGGTATTTATCTTGTCAAAATATTGGGAGGAAAATCAAACATTTCCATTTATTGCAAATAAGCTATTATATATTTTTGGCTTTCCATGTTTTCATTTAAATTTCTTGAGCAATCTCTCCTTGTAGACTATGATTTTCCCCCTTTGTTTAAGCATATTTCTTGATATGTGGTCAACTCAGAGTCAAGAAACTAACGCTGGATTCTGAATTCCATAATCTTTGAGCTCTAACAGCTTGCTGTCTAAGAAAGATTTATTTCAAATTTGATTTTTTTTGTTTGTTTATTTGTTTTTGTAAGAACAGTTGCTGAATGACAGGTTAGAACATGTTCTTCGTTTATTTTCAGGATGATATTTTTCTGTAACTCTATTTTTTTTAAACCACTTTAACACCAATCATTTCTATCTTGTTTTCAAAGTCATGCTTGCTAAACCCTACATTTCATTTCATAGTGGATCAATCCTATGCTGGCTGTTGATCTATTATTTGTAAACTATAGGTACAAAGAAACTCTACACAGATTATACCTGAAATTTCAATCAGATCAATGAGAAAAATTAAAAACAGAAAAATATTTCTGCCTAAAAGGCTAGTTTATCATAGGAATTGTTCTGATTCTTTCCCTTAACAACTTTCACAACTGACTTGATAAATAGTTGATATTCAAGAGTAAAGCTTTATGGAATCAGGAAAGGATGTTTTACTCATGTAATTTACATAATTAAACTCTTTCTATAGGTATTTATTCCCTACTTTGTTATTTCTGTAACCCCTGTAAGACACAGTTGAATACTCAAATGTGCCAATAATCTTCTATGAGTTGAGGCTCTCCACTTTCTTCTATGGGTTCTGGCTTAACTTCAATGAAGGTTGATTAGGAAAATGGACATCTGCCTTGTTATTTGATTGTACTCATTCTCAGTGCCTAACTACTGCAGAGGCAGGCACATAGAAATGCAGAGACTGACGGGTGGGAAGTAGAAGTAAATTCTGCATATGATGCCAGCATGAACCGAGTTACTTGCAAGACATTTTTCTTTTCAAAGATGTGTCTAGGATTAGAATCTAAATATTTAGTTTACATCTATGGCAATGTTTGGTGGGATATACGTGGCAGGAAAAGAGGGAATAAGTTTATACAGATATGAAAAGATCTCTAAAACAGGTTGCAAAGCCATGAAAGGACTACTAGTATTGAGTATGTGAGGAGGCTTTCTCTAAGTAGGAGCTATCTCATTTTTTTTTTTTTATATTCAGGTGAGTTCTTATTTCCAAGGTAACTGATGGAATTCTCAGCAGACTTAGACCCAGTTGCTCTTATCATCTCTTATTACTTGACTTCCCAAGACAACCAGGTGATTTTGCACTCCTACTTCATCTAACGGATTAGCTTTTTCAGTCACTGAGGAACTAAGACAGGAGCAAAGGTCATCGAGTCTGGCTTTTTTGTCAGCACTGGTATAATTATTTTCAAGGACAGAAATGCAGAAGAGCAAAATCTATCCTGAGAATCTAATTCTGGTGTTGTTGAATTGATGTTTGCAGGTGGAGCCATGATTCATAGGGTTTTTTTTTTAAAGCTCAAACAACTGCAAAGCTAAGGTCAAGAGACCACTGCTAACTTCAGGTTGATTTTAATCCTTCATGAAATTGTTTTCAGATTCTTGTGAGTGGTAACAAATTTTAAAATGTTGCCTTAGATAAAATTCACTTTGGGATAAAACAAATAAGATATTTTATTTTTTTATTTTTATTTTATTTTATTTTATTTTATTTTATTTATTTATTTGGCAGAGACAGACAGCCAGCGAGAGAGGGAACACAAAGCAGGGGGAATGGGAGAGGAAGAAGCAGGCTCCCAGCAGAGGAGCCTGATGTGGGGCTCAATCCCAGAACACTGGGATCACGCCCTGAGCCAAAGGCAGACGCTTAATGACTGAGCCACCCAGGTGCCCCCAAATAAGATATTTTAATGATGATCCTACTTTTTATAATTCCATCATAAAGAAAAATATTAAAGCACACATCTAAATTAAATTACTTCTTTGCTTCCAATTGTGTATGAGATAAGTTGTACCTATATTATACAATGGAATCCAAGTACGAACCATTCCTTAGAATTCCTGCTAATCCTCCCAGCTGTAGTTTTCCTGCTTTTTTGTTTCCCACTGCTCATAACCTAGTATAATTTGCCTTAATATAGAACATTATCCCTTTCACAAAATTGTTTTTCCACAATATACTCCTGCCTCAATTAGAACGTATCTTTCTTGGGGTACGCCTGGCTGGCTCAGTAGGTAGAGCATGCAACTCTTGATCTTGGGGTTGTGACTTTGAGCCCTGTGTTGCGTGTAGAGATTACTTAAAAATAAAATCTTAAAAAAAAACCAAATCTATCTTTCTGGGGAGTAGCCAGTTCAGAGAGGAATAAACATTTTCATATGAATTCTAATCTTTTTACGTGTCAAACATATAATTCAAATTGGTCATGGAGTAGACAGTAATATCTGCTTTCTCAAGAGTCACGTGATCATCACTTCCTTGTCCATTCTCTGCCAGTTTCTCAGATTAACTGGTTAGTGTGGTGGTCTATTCCAACTACACAAATAGCCAGGAAGGTCCTATAAGGTGACACCGTTTTTTAGAAGATTATAATTCCCTAAATGCAGGCATCCATCAGAAATGGGTAAGAGTTGGCTGTGTTCAATAATATCTATTATTCAGAGGGCAGATTGGCTGAGAAAAAAATTTCCAGCTTCTTTGCAAATTAGATGTTTAGATGAGCAATGCAACAATGGCTTAAAAAGGAAGATAAAAGGGACAGATAGATTTTTGAGAATCAACAGGAGTTTCAAATAAAAGATACATCCTGTATGTAAGACAACTATCTTTGGCTTTTAAAGCTCACTGATTTAGATATAATTTCTACCACAATAAGATGGTGCTACACAGTGGGGAAAAAAACCATAATTTTTAGAAATCTAACTACTTTATTCAAAATCTTATTAAAATATTACTCAGTATTAGTACTAAAATACTGAGTAGTATTTTAACTACTTAAGCAGCTGAACAAGGTACCTCACCTATCAGAACCTCATTTTTAAAAAAGATTTTATTTATTTTAGAGAGAGAGAGAGAGAGCATACAAGGAAGGGTAGGGGCAGAGGGAGAGGGAGAAGCAGATTCCCGATGGAGCAGGGAGCCTGGACCTGGTGGTCGGGGTGGGGAGGCTCCATCCAAGGACCCTGGGATCATGACCTGAGCCAAAGGCAGGTGCTTAATCGACTGATTAAGGTGCCCCAGAACCTCATTTTTTAAAAAAGATTTTATTTATTTATTTGACAGAGAGAGAGGCAGAGAAAGAGGGAACACAAGCAGGGGGAGTCGGAGAGGGAGAAGCAGGCTTCCCACTGAGCAGGGAGCTTGATGCGGGGCTCAATCCCAGAACAGCGGGATCATGACCTGAGCCGAAGGCAGATGCTTAACGACTGAGCCACCCAGGCCCCCCCCAGAACCTCATTTTTAACTTCATTTTTCTTATCTGTGATATGGCAACGTGACAAAGCATTTTATATTGTAAGAGTTTGAATCCTCTCCTTCTCCTATCTTCTAAACCAGAAAAGTTGCTAGTCCTTTGTTGAACTGGAAAAGGATATGTAAAGAGATAACAACTGGAGAAGACAAGGAACGTTTCGCTCTCCTTGAGAAAACTGAGGAAATCTTGGAGAGTATGAAAGCAGACTGAGAAGGAGACAGTTGAAGCAGCCAGAGAGGGGAGTGGACAGAACAGAGCAAAGCCAGAGGGACCGATGCTGGAAAAATAAAGAAAGAGGCTGGACTGGAAGTTATGGAGATAACATTGCTTAGATTTATTTTAAGAAGAATTTCTGTGACACATGCATTGGAAACCATCTATATTCTGCACAAAAACTTTAATGAATATATACAATATTTCTCAGTACTTTCAGAGACCAGGATGAGTGGTACACGTGTGTGTGTTTGTGTGTGGGTGTGGGCATGGTTGTGTATGTTATCTTTTTCTGGATGCAAAATAGTAAAATTGACTTTCTGAAGAGCAAGTAGGATCAAATGGCCCAGTTAACAAGGATAACCCTTGCCTTGCAGGACTGTTATAACATCTAGAATTATTTATTACATTGCCTGACATATAGCAAGTGAGCAATAAATAGTAGCTATTTGCTGCATCCTAATGCAAAGAGTTGCTACAACAAACATCATTTCAAAATTAGCCATGCTTTCCAAGCCACAGTGCTCAGGCTTCCAAATTGTATCAGATGCTATCAATAGATTATTGGAAAGGTAAAGATATTGCTACTATTATTTAGGAATAAATTCCACTGGCTCTTGGAGGGGTCAGTCACTTACAGGACACATTTCATTGAGGGGGAAAAAAAAGGAAACATGCTGAAGTGAACTGAATAGAACATGGAGGAATGATTTGGGCATTTCAATGAGAACAATGTTAGCATTAGGTCTGATTCACTAAATGTTGTTGCTGTGCTGGAAGTTGGGCCACTTTTCAGGGTAATTTTATTATTTTCCTCACAGTAATGCAGAATCAATACATTAGAAATCCTGTGCTATTTGGGAAGGAATAACATGAGTCAATTTCTTTAAAACTGCTTTATCCTAATAATACAACATGATAATTAGCCAAGTAAACACTGTCAAGTGTTGTGACTGTTTCTCCCAAAACCAGTTATAAAACTGATTTAAAAACACTTAAGAGGTGTTGGCACTCAAAAATGAAATAAAATTACCCAATGTATGGTAAGTGCTTACTGCAATGAATTGGACTCTAATCCAATATATTGATATTGTTGTTTGACAATTGAGACTGACACTGTCTTTGATTTATTTATTGCCTTTCAATCCAGAGAGCTGAGTCTTGAGGATTTGAAATTTCAGGATCTATTTCTAGCTCCATTAATTCACCAAGTTGTAGTAAGCAAATAATTGACTCATGTTCCTGATACTAAAGCATTAAAAAGTATTTAATAAAATAGGTCACAGAAACATCACATTAAACAAACAAATGATTGTAAAGTGGTATGTGCCTAAGTCAAACATTAAAATGATCTATTCCTTCATCATAAAGAAAGATGCTGAAGAAAGGACCCAAGATGACATTGGTTATTAAATACTTTCTAATGAATTGCTCTGGATGCATGTGAATTTATTATCAAATATACACATGTACATACAATTTTGATGATTAATGATATAATACGGTCCATTTTGATGATTAATAATATAATATGGTCCATTTCTCTTTCTTCCTGACCAGAAGAATCATGACACCATGTTTATACAAACCCCTATGGCCAAGACACTCCTCTCGCTCTCACATCATCTGGTGCTTCCAGGCTTGTGGCCAAAGACAGCTGCAAAGTAAACAGACTCTGACCTGTCTTGGTTGCAGCCAACTGAAAGGACTTCCATGCTTAGATGACGCATGACTCATTCATGAGCAAAGAAAATCCTTTTTCAGACTGAAGATTCTGGGCTTAGGACTTGTAAGCTCTGTGGTCTTTCTATATTCTAAGAGGTACGGTTGCAGCTATTTTTAGTGTGGGTAGATGATGTATTCCCCACCCTAGCCTATACGGGAAATTATTTCCATCTCCTCATCTTTGGATCTTAGAAAGCTTCACCAGTGGTGATTCTGCTGATCAGCCAGATTTGGGAACAAGGGATCTCTTCTATAGCAGTGGTACTCAAAGGAACTAGGGTTCACTCCTTCCCTCCCATTTAGGTTGAGAAAAGGACAGAAATGGAGAGTACAGGTTTAAAAATTTAATAGCAATTTGATGAGTATGTTTATGATTTTTGAATCTAATAATAGGTAGCATTCTATATGTCTTTGTTTATATTTCTAGTAATTTTTTCCACTACATTTTAAAAAGTATTGGGGGAAAACTGAAAGAGAGAATAGGGTAGACAGAAGATAAATGAACAAAATTGTTCAAAGTTCTGCCATCCCTAATGACTTTTAATTAAAAAAATTTTTTCAATAAATTGAAGAGAGGTTACAAAGGAATAGTCAGATCAATCTGAAACTATCAAGTTGGTAAATTAACCACTTTGCTCTTACAAAATATTTTTGAGTTATGTGGTCAGAGACTAACTCACTCAGCCATTCATCAGTGAAAGCTGTTATCATTTCTTTTCTAGTGAAACAGAATCAATCCCATGCAGGAAAATCAGTCAAGAAAGTCAACATATTATTTTGATGAATTTGATGATATTTTGATTGACTTTACTACAGTAGTTGAAAGTTGCATGTGTGGGTTAACAGTCATTCTCTGAGAAGGCAGCTTTATTGGGTACAACTTCTTTCGTAGTTGACCTGCTTAAGAAGTGTGTGAAATTTGAGCATTACTCTGTATATGAATATTTATCTAAGTCTTTGGCATCATTCAAATGTCCAAGACTAATTAAGAAAAACTGTAATGTCACTCTTAAATTTTGACATGTTTTAAAAACACAGTCAAAACTAGTGCTATCAACAAGGTATGACAATGCTATATATGGGTCTTCTCAAACCAGCTGGAGAATATTTAAGTAACTATATTAGGACATGAGACTACGCCTATATGAAAAATATATCATAAATGTATAGATGTATCAAGGTCTGATTACTCACATTACAATTTCTACAAAAATTTATACAAATAACCTTAAAGCGACTGACAATTTTATATCATAAGGTAAGCTTAAATAGCATTTTCCTTGTTATGTAATACCTACCACCTACTGCTAAAACATTTTACAAGTACATCTTATTTCATTTGATGTCCTAGCTACTTCCTTTTCTAATTCTCATCTTATAGGGTTCACCATGGTAAAGGCTTGCCCTTCTTTAGAAGAAAATTTTCTTCCAAGAAAGAAGCAGGGCCCCACCTTTTCTTGGTTTCATCTATGTAGTGCCACACATCACTGGAGCTGTGACATGAAGACTTCAGAGTTAAAGGGATTTCTAGCTGCTGTAGATATTATCAGGTTAAGACTTAAGAGCCAAAGCTTGTTTCTGGGTCTTCATCAGTGGGCTCCATTCTGGGTGATGCTTGAGTCATCACCTCAGGAATTACATGGGGGATGCCAATTAGCATCTCTAAGAGCCTCACGTTCCAATCTTCCTTCCAGGGTTCTGCTGCCCTGTGCTCTCTGTTGCTTAGCGAGCTCCAAGTGAGCACCCTGCTTTTCTATCAAATGCTTTGCAGACATTGATATCCCTGTAAGGAATCAGCAAACTGATTATAAGTCCCAAAGCTCTCTTCAGAGCCTTCTCTTCAGTGACTTTGGTTATGAGTTTGGAGGCTTTGGGCAACCAAATCCAGATAGTTGCCATAAATACCCCTGAACTCCTAAGGCAAATATGCCAATTAACAGACACAGACAATGATGCTAGGATTTCAGTGCTTCTGAGGAAGGATAAAGATAAAGATATACTTATATCCATCTGTAATATCTATCAATTGATTATCTATTTATTTGACTTTTTGGTAATAATCTCCCCTTCTGTTCTTGCCTATAAGATATCTTATATATGGATTTATCTACCCATAATACATACATATTTTAAATATATATTAATATATTAATGCATATTAATATATAAATATTAGTATATTATATGTAATTATTGTCTATTTTAAAAATAATTCAAATGGATGACTAGCTTAACTAGTGACCAAATTACCTAGAGATTTCTAGGACAAAAACAAGTAAATGACAAGAATTAGTGGACTGCATTTTCTTTTCAATTATCTTTCATCTGTGCCCTCTCCCCGTACGCGCACATATACACATGAGTAATTCAGCACGACAGACCATGCTGAAGGGCCTTCTGGGGATCATGGACTATTCTCCAGCTGGATCCCTTTATCCTGCTGCAGATAGCACAGTCATTTATTTCCTATCATCATCCACAAATGACAGTACAATTTTAAAATGGTTGCTCCATTTGTCAAAACATTAACACCAAATATTCTGTTGGAAATTATGAGAACTAGAATTTCAAATAATTTTATTAAAATCCAAAACATTGGGAAAATCACTGTTGTAAATACTACTTTGTGAGAAGTCTGTTAGAATAGTAGGAGTCAGGTTTCCAAGGACCTGCTTTGCAATTAAGTATGTGCTCTTAGGTAAATGATTTAACCCTCTCTACCTCAGTTTCTTCCTTTGAAGAATAAAGATTTTTGTAGCAAGTGAAGAGTCTACATTACCTTCCACCTCCAAAATAAGCTTTCCTAGTAACAAAGGACATGTCCTCATCTAAATATTGCACAAAATACTCATTAAAGTTTGTAAGGTAGGTTTTTTTTTCTGAAGAAACCAGAAACTGTAATGTAACTATAGAGAGAAAATAATATTAAACCATCTATGACTGAAAGTGTACAAATCAGAAGTAAACTTGCATTGTTGCACTGTGCATGTCAGATGAGAAAAGCACATAGAATGTGTATATATTGTTATTTGTGAAAGAGAATAATAACAGAACTAAGTCATACTTTACAGCAGAATGAAGACATTCAAAGGATACAGAATAGCCCATAATTCTCCATAAGATTGCTGTAATAGTAAGGTTTTATTGGGATTCAACCACTTTCCCTCTTATTTATGGAGACATGTATTTCAACAGTATTTGTAGCAGTTACAACTCTTTAAAACTAAAGATCATACATAAAACACTATCTTGGAGTGATAGAACGACTTTCTAGACTATATTCTTCTTCAACCAGCACACTTTTCATTTAAAGAATATTACACATCAAAGATCAAAAATTATTTCTTTTCCAGTCTATTTGATGTGGTATGTGGAGTATTTTCTATAAACATTAAATATTATCTTGTAGTGGACAGTACAAGAGACATTTTTAAATTTAAATAACCCTTAGATTTTGATTTAAAATAGATTTAGATTTATAGAAAAGTTGCAAGGATAGTACAGAGAGGTCCTATATACCCTATACCCAGTTTCTACTATTGTTAACAGGCTGCACTACTATAACACATTGTCATAAATTAAGAAACCAACATTGGTACGTTGCTATTAATGGAAGTCCACACTTTGTTCAGATCTTATTAGTTTTCCCCTCATGTCTATTTTATGTTCCAGAATACACCATACATTTAGTCATCATGTATCCTTTGGGTCCTCTAGGCAGGGGCAGTTTCTCAGATTTTCCTTGTTTGGATGACCTCGACAGTTTTGAGGAATATTAACTGAATATTTTGGAGACTGTCTCTCAATTTGGGTTTGTCCGTTGTTTTTCTTGTGGTGAGACTGAAGTTAGGGGTTTGGGGGGTAAGACCGCAGAGGGAAAACACCATTCTTAGCTCATAATACAATGGCTCATGCTATCAATAGGACTTATACTGATGATCACATGGCTGAAGTAGTGTTTTTCAGGTCTCCTCAAATGTAAAGTTATTCTCTGCTCCTGCTCCTTCCATACTCTACTCCTAGATAACATATCACCAAACACAGCTACACTCAAGGAGTGGGAGTTACATTTCACCTTCTTGTATGGAGAGTATCTACATAAATAACTTGGTTATCTTCTATGTAAGAGAGTCATACAAAAGACATTTCTAATATCCATTTTCCAGACTATCATGAAATGTTGCAAAAAAAACAAAGATTTTATTTTTTTTCCCTCCAAATCCTTGAGCTATGGATATCATAGTGCACTAGGGAGTTAGAGAATTTTTCTTGGCCTTCCCATTCCACTTTTATTACTGGGATAACTGTCAATGCTTCTTTAACCTGGTCAGTTTCTTACTTATTCTGTACCAATTATTATTTAACCAGGTCATCTTATGTAACTGATATTCAAAGTATTAACTCCCTTTACTTACTGTGGCTGAAAGACCCCAAAGAGAAATCTGTGGAAATATTTATATGTCAAAATGGAGGGAACAATGGACAGATCTTGGCAAGATGTGGTAAGAGTGGGATGTTGCAGATCCAGTTATCCAATTAATATGACCTATACTGATTTCCCGTAAAACCAACATATTTCCCATTTATCTGAGATTAAACATATATATGACTTAGTTTAATAGAAATTATTTTCAAATATTAGTAAAGGATTTATGTTAGTTCACACACATGCCATCATTACTAAGAGCAATACCAAAACTTGTTAAGGACCTTTGTAGGTAGAGCTCTGAGTTAGATGTAGGGTATTTCCCTGTTTCTAAAATCCTATCTCTTGTACGGAGGGAACATAATTACTGAAATTAAAAACTATGCCAGAAATATTTTATCAAGTGTGAGATGAACAATACAGAAAATGCTATGAGAATCTATGGAGAGAAAAATTTCTAAAAGGTAGGATGATTTCAAGGACCTCCCGGGGGAAATAAAATGTGAGCTGGACCTTGAAGGCTTTGGCTAAAGGTAAGAACACGCACAGTGCCTAATATCAGAAGGTAGAACTCTTTGGTTGGAATAGTGTTCACGTAACAGAGAGGACAGAAAAATGACTGGTAAAAGTTAAAAATGACTTTTCAACTGAAAAATGAAGTAGACATCCCCTTGAATTTAAGGGGAAATGAGTTATAAATGGATTGAGATTAAAGCTTTTAAAGATGGATGATGATTTATTTAAATAATATATTGACATTAACTTTTGCTGGTATTAAAATCAAGAATACTTACTGACTAAAATATAAAGAAGTAAAGAGAAGAGAGTAAAATCACTTGTCAACTTTCCACCAGAGAACTACTAAAAACATTTACTTTATAGCCTCCCAGGAGAGGGTGTGTGTGCTGTGTATGCTTACATATAAGACATTACAATAATATGACTATATAGTAGCTTATCCTATGTCTTCATTTTAGATTGCCTGTGAGAATTTTCCTCTATTCTGACTTTTCATAATTAAAGTTCTTTTGTCTTAAATATGACTCTTGTAAAAGGCATATATTTTTAAAATTAGATATTTTATTCCATTTGTTTATTTCATAACTGATATAGTCCATCTTACATTTTTATCATGTTTTTCCTATTCTACTGCTTTTCTGTATCATTCTTCCATTAAATTTTAGGGGTTTTTTGCTTATCTTTTGTTTTTGCAATGATTTGAGAGGAATATATGATTTTTAAATTTCAGCTAGGGATACTTTCATTTTCTGTAGTTAGTACTTAATCCTGATTTTCTCAAATTGTATATGTCACAATTAACTCTGAATATCTTTTTAAAAATTAAAATACGGGGGGGTGGGATGTGGTAGGGGGAAATGGTAGCTGGGTAATGGACATTAAGGAGGGCATATGATGTAATAAGCATGGGGTATTACATAAGACTGATGAATCACTGACCTCTACCTCTGAAACCAATAATACATTGTATGTTAATTATTTGAATTTAAATAAAAAGTAAAATTTTAAAAATATAATAAAAAATAAAACACAGAGTTTTAAAATTAGGATATAACAATTTAAATATTATAACATTGATTTTCTTAGGATATTAAAAATAACCATTGGGGGCACCTGGGTGGCTCAGTGGTTAAGTGTCTGACTAGTAATTTCGGCTCAGGTCATGATCTCATAGGTCACGGGAGCCCTGGCTCTCCGATTAGGAGGGAGTCTGCTTACGTTTCTTTCCCTCTACCCTCTCCCCCACTTGTGCTCTCTCTCTCTCTCAAATAAATGAATCTTTAAAAAATAACTATTTAGCTTAGGTTTAAGTGATTTTTGAGATTTCTTGTCTATACTTTAAATCTTACTTAGATGTGAGCTTATTTATTGATTTATTTCTCTGTAGCCTTTTCACATGTTCACAGGTATTGATGTTTGATTGATATTTTTAAAGAACATTGCCATGGATTTAATTTTAATTTAGAAGAAATAATAAAGATGCATTCAAACCACAGAGAACATTTTAGAATGTAATTGATATTGGTGCAATCACTGCATAGATTAACAAGAATCACCATTTTCCTTGATTTGTTTCTGATTTTAAAAAATAAAATTTAAAATTATGATTTAATCCCCACACCTCATACATCAAGAGTTCTGTTTGATATGCCTATTGGACAGCAGAGCAGAACACTGAGGAGAATCTGAAGCTTGAGGCTGAGCATTTATGCAATATTTAAAGCCAGAAGACTGGATAAGATCACCTAGAGAGTAAGTGCAGATTAAAGAGAGATGAGGCCCAAGGTCAGGTAGCTGCAGAACTCCAACATTTCTTGGAATGGGAAAAATAACCAAGAAATGAGACTAAAAGAGTAGCTATTCAAATAAGATGAAAACCAGAAAGGTGTTGTGGCACGGAAGCCATGTATAAAAAGTCTTCTGTAGAGGAGCTGGTAATTAACTATGTCAAAAGAAATTATCAAATACAAGGGGCTTGAGAATTGGCCGCTAGAGTAAGCAGCCTTGATGTTACTGGTGACCCAGAAAAGAGAACCTCCAGGGAGAAAGCGGGTTTGAAAGCCTGATTGGAAAAAATATCAAGGAAGAAGGTAATAATAGAAACACTCTTTTGAGAAGTTTTTCCATAAAGGGTGACAGCTGGAGAGGGATATTTGATCAAGAGGTTTTTTCCCTAAGGTGGGGGTATTACAGAAAGTGTATATGGTGATGGGAAGGATCAATCAGTATAGAAGAAAGAGAAAATTAATGACAAGAGCCAGGACTTTGAGTGCATGAGAAGAGGTGGGATGCCATTTAAACTGCTGGAATTCAATAGCTTCCAGAGAGTTCTTCCATTGAAACAGGAGTAAAGGGAAGTATATGGGTAAAGGTAAAGGCAGGTTGGTAGATCTGGTGGTGAAAGAATTAGAAAATTATCAACAGAATGCCTTTTTTAAAGGGATATAAAAATCAAGGTAAAACCCTTCAGAGAGGTAGGATGGGGGAGGAGACACTTGAGGTTTGAGCAGAAGAGAAGGTATCAAATAGTTATTTCAGAATATGGGAGTATGAATTGAGCGCAGAAATACAGTAGGATTTCTGGGCAATGCAGAGTCAAAAATCCGTGGCCATCAATTTAACATCAATAAGTACAACTGTTAGTTTTCTCCAGCTATGTTCAGGGTCACAGGCAGGCTGGTAGCAGGAGGAGAGCTAGATTTTTAGCCCAAGCTGGGGTCTGACAAGTGAATTTGATAAGGAAAAAACAGGCAAAGAACATGAAGTATATGCAAAGGAGTAATGATTATGATGATGAATCATGTAATCTACGTTATATAAAAGGGCAGTGGCTAAGGTTAAATGGGGTGAGGGATAGTAAGAAAATTGGTAGCATCAATAAATTGCAGGAACCTGTAGAATTAAATAATGTTTGAAATTGGTCTAGGAATATTTGATATTGGGATTTTAGATACGTCGCCTATGATGAGTGGTATTGACCAGGTCTGGGGCACCCTGGGAACAGGTACAGAAGGTGGGATGGAAGAGAAGCTAGTTTGAAGAGACGACTATGCATCTGAATGTTAGATGGAAGACCTTCACGGACTCACCAAGGATGGTGAAAGAGAACAGATATTAACTTTTCAATGAGCTGCCTTTGGAAGTGAAAATAATGTTACCTAGCTACTACAAAGCAGGGGGGCAGACGTAATCATCAGCAACCACATGCTTGGAATCATCTGCTTCAGAAGAGAAAGTAACGGGTTTCTAATAGAAGCCAGAGTAATCAAGGATGTATGACACGGTGGATTTAGTACTGATCACTTCTTCAGGGAAAATGGATAGCCTCCTTTTTGAGGCTAGTCTCCAGCAGTTCACAGTGGTGAATACAGTAGTGTTGGTCATACTGGAAGCATATGGAGCGTGCTGCTGTGAACCGTGTTCAGTCCAAAAAGACAGGCAGGTCATTTAAACTGCGTTCCAACTTGACTTAAACAATTGAACGCATCTGCACAAGAAAATGACTGCATTCATTAAAACTGTCTATGAAATAATCCTGGTGGTAGGGTGTCTCTTCTCATATTGCGGGTTAGCAGTCTATTTATTTAGGAAAGGCACTTTTGCTACTAGCTTGATTTGCTCTTTGGGATTTTACTGACATAGTTGAAATTTAGCCAAGGTAATGCAGCATTTCAAATTCAACTGGAAGAAAAGCGGCTGGAGGGCTGCCATGAAAAGCTTTCTAGAAGAGAAGAGGGCGAAGGTGAAATGGCCCAAGTATATCTGAAATGCTGTCATCGTTTACATTCTAATAATTCAGATACTTAGTTTCATTGCCGAAAAAGCCACTAGGAGAGTATCTTTCTCACTTAAACTCAAACTTAGGCACTACCTAATGTCAAACCTTAATACAGCTGGCATTATGGGAGCCTAAGAGGGACAGGGAATTAAGGAGACAGGAAGTATGCCCTAGACTTAGTTTCAAAACGGGTCCATGTGCTCCCAGATAAGCACTCACCACACACATTTGCTGTATACTACCTTCACTAGACTTCCTTAGTAGTGAAGGCTACCAACAACCAAGGAGGAAAAATATAAAGCAAAAAAATTTTCTAAGTATCGTTTTTAAGAGACATCAACACATCATACCTACCTTTTCTGTGCTGAATCCTGTATTAGTTGCTAGTGGAAAAAATTGTAGGAAGTAATTAGTTACAGAGGTTTATAAACAGGTTTGTTAATTTGGAGGTCCCCCAAATGCTATAGCTTTATCCTCTAGTGTGCCCCATTGGTCAATGGATTGAAATTAAGGACAGTGAAGCTGAGAAAAGTGGTCAAATTAGAACAAGAGTTATCACTACGCATGACTGGGAAAGAGCTAACCTCAGTATGGAGTTGAAAAATTCTGTGATGCTGTAGCCATGGCTGTAAAGAGTGTAATTGTTGCAGGGGAAGTTTGTGTCACTTTTGTGTTTCATTTACTTGGGTTATCTCTACAAGTTAGCCAATTTGTGTTCCATGTTCTGGAAGGTGCTGGTTAGCTTGAGTACATGAGGATGGACAGAGTCCAAAAATATAGAAAATATTTACTCTTGTCTTAATTTAGTGTTACTTTAGTTTACTTTTAAATGACATAAAATACCTTACATGACCATAAATTAACATTTTGTCCAAATTGTATATTTAATTAGATTGATTCAAGAACTCTAAATTAGAATAGCTCATTGCTAAGTGACCTTCTAAAACGTCATCAATTTGTTTTTTGTTTTTTTGTTTTTTTTTTTTTGTTTTTTTAATAATTTATCACTTACAAAACCTCTTCTACACATGTAACAAGTTTTCCTTGGCAATCTAACCTCTAAATCATTCCCCACAGCTAGGAAAAACTGAAAATTTAATTTTATATTGCAATCGAGAGTCTAAATTCTATGACTGCTGTCATTTTTAAAGAAGCTTTCCTGATTCAATTTAAAAAGCAGTGTTTGTATAAACTACTGTGAAAATCATTCTTCCTTCCCTGAGGGTCTGAGAGTATCGGAACAATGTTTGTCTTTGTAGCAGAAAAGTAATAAAATCACAGAGAAAAAGTAAGTATATCTGAATTGTTGTAATACATTATTGCATAGCACAATAACAAAAATCACAGCTACATTTTAAAAATGTATTTATTTTACCACTTTCCACAATTAGGTCACAGCAACTCTTTGTGATCAAAACAGATGGATAAATATCCCTGCTCTACACCCTGTCTGCTCTTTCGTAGACAGTAGTTACTCTATTTCACAGATATACATACATTCATCCATTTATTCATTTAATACATACTTCCTTGTATTTCCTGTGAGCATAGATTTCCATGTAAAGATGGATTAGTCATTGTCCTGATCTTTAATTAACCAAGGGCCCAGTGTGGAAAAAGAGACTCATACGCATACGATTATAAACAATGCAGAGTGCAATGAATGCTGTGGTAGAACTTTAAGCAAAGAACAATGGGAACACAAAGAAAGAAGTAAATTTGACCAGGAGGAAGATTAAAAAAGTGCTTTAGGGGCAGGTAGCTAGTTCCCTAAGCTGGGTCTTAAAAGATGCATAGAACCTTTTAAAATTTTTATAGCCTGTATCAACTATAAAGGTAATACGAGCTATTGGTTCAAGATGGCTGATTAAACATCTTTTCTTCCAAAAGCTCTGAAGTGGCAGAAGAAATATAAAAGTAAATCTATAGAAGAGCTGTTATGGTTTATTTATGTTGTGTTGGCCAGTTTCTTCCTAATTTCTGATAGGGTGGGGAGGATATGCCTTCAACAAGGGAGTCTATGAGGGGTTTCTGGAAGACATCATACCAGTGGGAACAAATTGGCTAAGTCCATCAGAGTTAAGAAACCTGCAGATCCACACAGGAAAATCAAGACTCAACATTTTGAGTTACCTGAAGAAACCTCAATATTGAAGTTCAGGGATGCCTGGGCAGCTCAGTCAGTTAAGTGTCTGCTTTTGGCTCAGGTCCTAATCTCAGGGTCCTCGGATTGAGCCAGGAATCAGGCTCCCTGCTCAACAGGGAGTCTACTTCTCCCTCTCCTTCAGCCCCATCCCCACCATCCTGCCCAAGCTGGCTCTCCTGCTCTCTCTCAAATAAATACATAAAATCTTTAAAAAAAAAAAAAAATGAAGTTCATAGCCTGGGAGAATGGGCTGGGGGCAGTTGGTAGAAAAAAAAAAGTGAAAAAGACCATGGGCTTTTTTCTGAATTATTAACTAAATGTCTTGGAATACCGAAGTAGGCTAATGCCGAGGCAATCTCATTACATTAAAAAAAAAAAAGTCTGATTGTTAAAAAATGTAAACTTAAAAAGAATAATCTATAAATACACAGGGAATTATAGATAAATTATGTATAATCTTGAGATTAGAATAAACAACCAAACCATTCACCAAAAACAGTGGTTAAATTATGTAACAGCATATTCATTCTAGGCAATAAAATGGAACTTTTCTAAAGACATGGTATATATATTATTAAGTTAAAAAAAATCATCAGAATAATCAGTATAATATAATACCAGATAATGGAGAATACATATGTAGTGACATAGAATATATATACATTCTCTCTCCACATAAGTCAACAGACATATTTCTAGAGAATACATAATAAACCATAAATTGCAATTACCCAAGAGGGTAAAATTGAAAAAGGAGGTTGGGGGAGGGTGGGAGCAGTGAAGACATTATACTTGGAGTTTTGCTTTGTTTTAAATGTGCATGATTTATTTATTTAAAAACATATTAAAAACAATTAATTAAAAACATTAAATTAAAACATAGCTATTTTAGAAAAGTTGAAAAAATATATAAATGCATACAGAAGCAATAGAAACCATCTACACTCCCCCAATCATGAATGAAAAGCAGGATCTGGATATGTAAAATGGATGAAAACCATTTCTAGCCAGGGAAACCTTAAGTATTTCGGGAAAACAAGAAGTTTCCTAAGTTTGATCTTTCTGCATGCATTTCCTACCAATGATATGTTAAATTCACACATCACTTGCCATGAAGCTTTCTTTTTAAAAAACTACTTATTTATTTGAGAGAGAGAAAGCACGAGCAGGGGGAAGGACAGAGGGAGAAGCAGTCTCTCCACTGAGCAGAGAGCCTGATGCAGGGCTCCATCCCAGGGTCCTGGGATCATGACCTGAGCTGAAGGCAGACACTCAACCGACTGAGCTACCCAGTGCCCTGCTGTGAAGCTTTCTCAGGCCCAATTTAATATATAGGGCTAATGCATCCCCGACAACCTCATTAGAGATGTGGTGTCCCTAAAGTTAGGAGTCTTCAGGTGTTTGGCAGTTTTAGGGATGCCCTTGAGCTGAGTCCAACTAACATGCAAGAAGTTATAAAAAGATATGACCCTTCAAATGTTTTATTGATTTCCAGGAATGAGGTCCCTAATCACCACTATACTTCACTTGCAACATGTTTTATAGATGTTTTTATTAAAGTTGATTTAATTTCCCTCAGTTCACGTGTTCTTGCTAATTGAATCATTTCCCTCGGTTCCCAGAAGACCATAAAATAGAGAATTTATTATATACTGTGCAACAATATACATTAGGGTAAATATATTGATGTGACTCCTCAGCCAGCACATTGTACAGATCTGATAAAGTGCCACCATAATTACCCAGTGAATCTGATGTACTTCATTATATTATCACGAGCTCTATTGGTTACAAAAGTTAAAATGATCCATTGTTGTTATTATTGAATTAAAGTCAAATATTTCATGTGCTCTCAGGTATAGGAAAGACATATTACCTTCTTCTCAAAATTGATTCTGGATGCTTATTTGGGGGTTCAGCTTACTGTACTTCTGATGATGAATGAAATGTCAATAGAAACTGAAAGATTGAAAAACGTCAGAGTTCTCTGTGTTGAAAGTATATCTAGCATGAATATCCTGACATTTAAAAAAAATCAGTATTAGAACCATTACAAATTTAGATAAATATTTTATATAATGGGTAATTATCGAAACTTGATCCTTAAGATTTAATTCCCCCCAATAAGTTTCATTGCTCAGTTATTTTGTTCGATTATTGGATGCTTGATACATTAAAAAATGAACAAATCAACAAAATACCAGGTTCCGTTTGTCAAGTTTCTGAAACTAATTCAATCTGTTTTCTTTGTGGGTACATGGGGTACTGAGAACTATATTTGAAATTTTTTGTTAGGTACAACTAGAACAAAAGAAGGTAATTAGAAACTTCCTTAAGAAGTTTATTGTAGATAAAGCTTACATCATTACATTTTTACCTTCAAGTACAATCTTCCTTCTCTATATGAGGAGACAACCTCAGGAGAGTTTAATGGAATTATTCCTCCCCAAAGCCACATAAATTTCATACTTGGGATTCATCCCAAACGTTGATTTAAGTTCTATTTCTCCTTCTTCTACACTCTGCCATCTTTCTGAAATGCGCAATCAATATTGATTAAATTCTGAACTGAATCAGAATCAAAAAGTAATGTCTAGTGAATTGTAGAGAAAAATTCATAAAAGAGAATGTATAGAACACCCTCATTTGTCAGTATGGTAAGGAGTATGACGTGGTGAGAACGTTTTGCATCAAGATAAAAGCCAGGGACTTCCATTCTCCTGTGGGGAAGATTTTAGAGATGGAGGGAAATCCCAGAATTATGGAGGGAGATTATCATTTGTTAAAGGAGAAGAAAAACAAGCTTGGCCAGACTGTGAGTATTAGAAATTCACAGTAAATAATTAGGGCATTGAGGAGGGCACATGATGTGACAAGCACTGAGGGTATATACCCAACTGATGAACCATTGAACACTACATCTGAAACTAATGATGTACTATATGTTGGCTAATTGAATTGAAATTTAAAAAAAAATTAGGATACAATGAGGTTATTAATATGGGAAAATTGATTGTATTTCTAAAGGAGAATTTAGGCAAGATTGAGGGCATAGAAATAAATATAAGAAGTCTCAATTTGGCTTTGCTGAGGTCAACTGAGCATTTATGATAGGTTTTCTTTTTTCACTCATTAATTTTGCAAATGATTACTGAAAGAATAAATGGCATTACAGAGGCAGATGGTGTTTGCTTGCATTCATAAGTAAAAGATTGTATAATGTTAATGTTGGAGAGTTATATGAAGGGTGTAAAAAGATGTGTGAGTCCTTTCAACCCTTGCAAAGGCATGAATTCACCAAGTATGTAGCCACCTGGGGAAAGACAGGGATTTCCTGCTAGATACTTTGTGCCCTCAGACTAGTAAACAGGAAGTCTGAATTTATTTCACTTACACCCGCTTCTATTATGCTGATTTAAGACTATACAGTCATAGTATTCTGAATACAAGTTGGTGCCCTAAAATTAAATAAAAACAATCCCAGAAAGTAGCAGTGTAAGTATTCAGAAACTAAAATTCCAGATACTCAGAGGGGGTAGATCTCATGCCTCGGTACATTTTATGACTCAGTTTTGGAATCTAAAAAATCTCAATCTTCATTCTGGAGCTCTAGCCTTTAAAAAAACTTCTTCCCCAAGTCATAGTTGGTAGATATAATTTTCAAGTTATTTCTCAAGTGGTTGACAACTTGAATTTAAGAAAAGCAAATAAACAATTGGGAAAAGAATTAATAGGCATCAAAGACTGGCATCAAAAATTTATCCTATCTAAAACTGACAATAATCATAACAATAACTAACATAAGATAGAAGTCATTTAGCCTAAAATACAGTTCAAGATAAATTATGATAATACTTCATTAATTCAGAACGACTAAAGAAGGGAATCAGGAATAAGTGAAGATTGCTGAGTATTTAAAAAGAAATACAAGTTTCGAGTCACACTATCCAGGTATAGCGTACAACAGCTTTGCTATCCTAAATGTTGAATACACTCGCAAGAAGGTAAACCTTATTAATTATCCCTTCGGAATATTTGGTATTCTAAACTAGCTAACCCAAGCAATTTGTTGGCAAAAAGGCATCTCGTGAGTATTTTAAGTTTCACAGAATATGCATTAGAATATTGACTAGTCCCAGCATTATCAGAATAATGAAGAGCTAAACTAAAATTGTCAAAATAAATGAATAAAGTACATCCTGAGATAAAATATCCGTGACTTTTATTGTATTTGTTCACATACTTAGTAATTTGCAAAATTCAGCAATTGTCTCCCTGTCATTAGCGTGAATTAACAAAGCCCTACCGTAATAGCAGTTAGGATGGTAATTATGGAAAATGAAATTACATTTCTAAACAAATGAAGGTTATGTTCATATTTAGTACTGCCTGAAGACTAAATGCCAAAGGAAAGGCATTTTAGGTTACATTTTAAAAGCTAGCAAGAAATTGAAGCAAAAACTTTAAAAAGCAACGTAATAGTTGCACATTTTATTTTACTGCCACACTCTACTCTTATTTCTCAAGCCCTGCTGCCCTATTATTCTTAGTACATCTCATTAGTTCTCTCTGACTTTGGCCTTTTTAGGACATTAGCTCACTCTCGGTTTTGTAATTCAAGAAGCATTGATTTGCAAAAATTTTCTCAGGAAACGTCTCTACTTCTCATATTTCACCTCTATTGATCAAACAATTTTTTTGGCTTGCCAAGAACAGAAATGTTTCCACTTCTCATTGAGATGTTTCACAATGTGGAATTGGTATGCTCTGGCTCATGATCATTTTTATGTAAAAATCATGTCAGCTTACCAAGAATCCATTTAAACCCTAAGTTGTCTGTCCGTGTAAAGATATATAAACATACACAGACTACTACACACTCAAATAAAATCCTCAGTATTGTAAACATTTATTTACTTTAAAAATGATAAGACTAGTATGTCTTGGAATTTTCATTTTTGGGGGCATATGTAGAATTTTTTTGTCTCCATGGATTTTTGCACAATACTTTTTCATGACAGGAAGCACAGGTAGAATAGAGTGGTCATCTTAAAGAACTTAGCTTCTAGTAACTGAAGGAGGTACCTGAACATGGATAGTGGAAACAGCACCATCACAATACTGTTCACCACAAGCGAAATGCGATGGGCTCATGTATACAACAGGTGGTGACCTTCTCCAAGTATCTCATTGCTTATCTCTTATTTTATTGTATTTTAGATTTTATTTTTACACAATCTCTACACCCAATGAGGGGCTTGAATCCACAACCTTGAGATCAAGAGTCACAGGCCCCACCAACTGAAGCAGCCAGGCACCCCACATTGCTTATCTTTTAACAAATTATTAAACATTATTGGTGATTCAGGGTATAAAGGTCATGAATGGGTCACTTTCAAGACAGTTTGAAGCCAAATTTGATGCCATATAATTTTTTTAAAGATTGATTTATTTATCTCGGAGAGAGAGAGAGAGCACGGCAGGGAGAGGCAGAGAGAATCCCAAGCAGACTCCATGCTGAGCATGGAGCCCAACTCAGGGCTCAATCCCATGACCCTGAGATCATGACCTGAGCCAAAATCAAGAGTTGGACGTTTAACCGACTGAGCCACGTAGGTGTCCTGATGCCATATAATTTAATGTTCTAGTTTTATGTTCAGATCAGAATATAATGTTTGGGTCCAGTTTGGATTAATTTTCTAAAATAATTCTTTTACTGAACACCATCATTAATTGTGTACTTACAGCAAGTCAAAAACTTTTTTGGGGAAAAAAATGATCAGAACCTGCACACAGTTCTGTAGGGCTAATGTCTTCTCTGAGAGTTGAAGAAAGAATTACGGAGAACTGCTCTTTTGGCTGAGTCTTGCACAGAGGTTTAGACAGGAACAAGCTCATCACACTTGTGGGCACTTCAAAGAATTTAGCATGGCTCATTTAGCTTAGTGTGGGTATGAGAGCCTGATGGGCAAATGAAGCCAGAAACTGAGGTAATGGTCAAATCATGACAAGTCTGTCTAACTACAATAACCATACACCCCAGTTTGCCTAGGACAAGAGCAGTTTACGCTGATCGGCACAAAAGTAATTAGCAACACAAAAAGGTGAGATAAATACTTTCTCTACTCAGAAGCTACAGTAAAGACTTGGTTGTTATCCTATATGCAGTAGGAAGCAACAATCTGGTTTTTGAGTCAGAGATGAATAAATTGTAGCACTTAACTTTTAGAACCTTATAGACCAGTGGGAGAGATCGGACCTGAATGCAGTAACTGTAGGAAGAAACGGGAAGTTTGTTGCTTCATCGGAGAACTATGGCAGTTCTAAGCAAGCCATTTCTTTCCCCAGATGAATAAGAGACGTCTTAACTCCGGCATTTGAGGACCTGGCATTTGAGGTGATTTTGAATGAGAGCTAGGGTTTGCACCTACATTCTCCTTGTATCCAGACAGCTCAAATTTACATACAGGGATAACTTCTTTTTTTTTTTTTTAAAGATTTTATTTATTTATTTATTTGACACAGAGAGAGCGCGCCAGCAAGAGGGAACACAGGCAGGGGGATTGGGAGAGGAAGAAGCAGGCTCCCAGCGGAACAGCCTGACATGGGGCTCAATCCCAGGACTCCAGATCATGCCCTGAGCTGAAGGCAGACGCTTAACGACTGAGCCACCCAGGCGCCCCATACATACAGGGATAACTTCCTAATCCACTTGGTTACTTACAAACATTTAAATACCCATATGAAATTAGCAGGCGTATAATGAATTGGTATCTTTAAAGATTTAAGAGCTGAAAATAAAGGTTCAAATAGACTTTAAAGCTACAGTTTACATCGTAGTATCCTTGATTAGACAGATCTGTGAAATCCATACATACTCAAATCACTTTCTGTGTCAAGACTTACAAAAGTGCAGCTGTGCAGGCAGGGGAAATAAATTAGCATAAATGATTAGGTTTATGATCCCACCAACTTAGCTGATGAAGAGGGGAGAAATAGATAGTAGCAAACCTTCTGAACTGTGTATCTGTTGCAAGATTTGCAAGGGTTCTTGACATCCTCGAGGTAATGAGGGGCTGCTCTCCACCCTTTGGATTGTCCCTGCCAATAAATTATTTTTTCATAGTCCAGTCTGATACAGCATGTGAAAATATTCCAAGTCTCTCTGACGGTTTTGTGGCTCCAGGAATCCAAGCCCTGCCAGGTTAGGGTAGGGACGGTTTGGCTTCCCTCCGCTTTGCATGTGGCTTTACGTCTTAAATGCATTTATGCACACAGCCTGCATTTTTTTTTTTTTTTAAGATTTTATTTATTTATTCGACAGAGAGAGACAGCCAGCGAGAGAGGGAACACAAGCAGGGGGAGTGGGAGAGGAAGAAGCAGGCTCACAGCGGAAGAGCCCGATGTGGGACTCGATCCCGCAACGCCGGGATCACGCCCTGAGCCGAAGGCAGACGATCAACCACTGTGCCACCCAGGCGCCCCCACAGCCTGCATTTTAAAGGCATTTCCTGATACTACAGCATCTGATGGATTGAAGACACTTTTACCCTCGTCATCTGTATCATTCACATACACAGGCTCTGGGTTTTCTATCTCTGGTTACTACAATTTCGGAATAATCTAGTGAAAAATACTATGAATTCAAAATAAGAATAAAAAAGACAGGTATGTCTAAGGAACAAAGGCAAGAAGCATTATGGAAAATTGGCAGAATACGAGGATTCCCTTCATTATTTAGTATTTCCATAAAATGAGCACTTTATAGAGATTAGCTTTATTATTCATGAAACGAGCACTAAATTTACCAGATTTCGGAGACACAGAACCTGAGACTTGTCACACTGTATTTGCCTAACATTATTAAAAACAACAACAACAATGACAACAACAACAACAACAACCCAACAAACTCTATCAAATTGGGGATTTGAAACATAAAGAATCTGAATATTCATGACTTTTATTTACCCTTTCTGGCCTATTAGAATGATTCCTAGGATTGTTATTATAACATGCTGAACAATCCCTTTTCTAGGATTTGTGGCAGTGTTTGAAAGGGAACAATTTACATGGCGATCATAACAAAGCACATTAGAATGGCTCCTTTCTAAAAGCAAGGAAAGGATGTGAAGAAGTCTTGTTTACCCCTCTGCTTCCTTGCAAAGACCACTTTGCATATATTATCCCATTGATCTTTCAATATCTCTATCTTGGAGTGAGTAACTAATGTAATTCCCTTAGCTGAAGCCTGATGAGATTAAGTGATTCATTCAGGGTCACGCCATAAGTCCTTGGTTGAGAAGTCAGTCATTGTGTATCCTGTTCTAATGCTGTACCCTGTGTCCAACTGGGGTAGATTAACTTAGATTTCGGAATAGTGCTTACACAAGACCTTTTCTGGAAAGCCCAAATGAAAGCTAACATAGAGAACCACAGCAGAAAACAACTGCACTTCCTAACAACAGGCTGAGGATAAGAAAGGCCAATGTAGGTATACAAGAGAGTGATTAGGAAGAATGGCAAGGAACACCACAAATGGAGGTGCAGAACCAAAGCTGAAAAAGTGGAAGCTGAGACTGGAAAGGGTGAATTGCAATTCTGTGTGTGAAATGGAATTCCATATCATTTCCATTGTACTTTTGCACAGAATAATGGAGGTTGATGGCACCCTGAGGGATCACTGGGTGTAATATTTGCCTTTAGGCAACTAAACAGCTGATGATACAGAACAGAGGGATGTCAAGACTCATTTAAAAAAGAAAAAATTGGACTTTCTTCCAATTTACTTAATAGATTCTTCTGTTATGTTCTATTACCATACTACATGTAATTTAGGTATGCCTGTGCATGTATGTGTGTATACATACAAACTACACACACATGTGTGCGCACGCACACAGATCCATGACAGATAGATATTGTATTTATAAAGGTAAACTTTGTGCCCAATGTGGGGCTCGAACTCATAACCCTGAGATCAAGAGTGACATGCTCTATTGACTTAGCCAGCCAGGTGCCCCTGAAGCATTTTTAATGTCCTAACAACTTTCACATCTTTTTTTCACTTGAATCTTGTAACAACAACCTTATGAGATAGGTAAGGTATACATTATTATGCTCAGTTTAGGGGTTGGGAAATAAGTATTTCCACATGTTAACTAAATATGCTTAAAAATTCAATTTTATCTATCCCTTTGCTAAATGTCATCCAGGGTCCAGATTTCAATATTTTCAATATTTAATCAAAAACAATCCATTAAAGTTTTTCAAAGTCCAAGAAGGATAAAAACGGTCTATAAATGTAAGATTATTTGATGATGCTTATAAAGTAAATCTGATACAGGTAAAAGATGCTTGCTCGATTGATTTAGAAATGACTCCTTTCATTTGCAATTCAGAGTTACAAGTCAAAATTAAAAGAAACATTTGTAATATAATCCTAGAAGTCATTTTTTGAAATTGGCCATCTTATATTGAACTCTAAGGGCAGACCTGTTCAGTTTCATGGTTTGTGGAAACTGGAAATTGTATATTTTAGGATGAAGTTATTTTAAATTAGAATATATTCTCCTCTCACTACATTCTAGCATTCTCATGTTAAGGTGCTAAGACTATAGGTTTTGCTTTCATGTGAATCAGTACGATTTTAACAGCTCTTCATTGGTAGAAAACTACTGTCATATAATGACCCTGTTTCTATAGTGTCATCTATAAACATTTCCCAGTCAGGGTACCTTGAATCCAACCTTGGCCCTAAGACTAGTTCCTACCAATAGTATACGTACAGATTATTGAGTAAGTGGGTATGTCTTCTCTATTCACTCTTTTCTCCTTAGCTACGTAGATGCAGAAGAGGATGGCATAGCCAAAAGATGGGTGAAACCAGGGTTCTCGAGTCACTACATGGAAGAAAGACACCCATCCTGACACATGAGACCTAAATAATCTTCTATGATATTGATGCACTAAAAATGTGGAGACTATTTATAATGACATCTAGGGTTACCTTTACTAATATACACAACCAAACATTCTGTCTGTCTCTCTTGTTTATAAGATGCTCTGAATTCCGTATTTTAATCTTTTCCTTCATTTACAAGTAACTTATTGTTAATAACAAATCAAATGTGTCATTGGCTGAGCTGATCATTTGACTAATACAATAAAATATCTTTAGCTTCATGGTTGTTACATAATCTAGTTACTACCACACTTCTTCATCAGGTCGATCCATTTGTCTCTATTTTTTCTCAGGAGCATCCCTGACATTGTTGGTGTTTTTGTTTTTGTTTTTTTTTTCACTGTTTTTTTTCTTTCATTTCACTGATTCACGTTTTATTTTTCCCTAACCTTCTCAAGGTCAAGAACTCTTTTCATCTCATTCAGGAAATGTTAAATGAAGATTTCTATTCTATACATACAGAGTTCTTTTTCTCTGATCCCGTGTAGAAGTCAATGATAACAGCATATCAAATTAAAAGGTACATTATAAATGACTATACATTGTTTGGAAACAATTAGTTTCCATCTTCAGTAAGAAGTTGTAAGGTACCTTTGTTCAGTACATTTTTCACAGGTCAGGGTTATAGCTAAATCCAGAAAACCCCCAAACTTAATTTTGTCACTATTTTGAAAGGGCCCCACCTCTTAAGGCTATATTCACAGCAACTAACATGTAAAACTTTATATAAAATCAAATGCTAACTAACTTACATGACGAACTGCAAAACTAACAATGGAGCCAGCATGCTCACATTTTTATAGCCATTACATTTTCCTCCTGTAAACCTAATCACTTCAAAAGGTAACTTGGAATAAAAAAGTTATTGAAGGAACATGAAGAAGTAACAATTTGTTGATTCGAATATTTAATGGATTAGACTAAGGTAGCCTGACAGACCCATTTATGCAATAATTCTAACTTTACCAATGAAACTCTAATACTTGAAGTCCATTGGCCCCTTCATTTGCCATATTGTATTAGCAATTTGATTTTTGTTTAAAGGAGATTTTGTTTTTATGTGTGAGCTAATTTACAGTATAACTCTCCTTCCCTCATTCACTCATTCAAAAATATTTATTAGGGGTGCCTGGGTAGCTCAGTCAGTTGGGCAACCTATTCTTGGTTTTGGCTCAGGTCATGGTCTCCAGGTTGTGAGATCGAGCCCCACATCGGGCTCCACACTCAGTGCTGAGTCTGCTTGAGATTCTTTCCCTCTCCCTCCCCCTCTTCCACTCCCCTTGCTCATGCTCTTTCTCTCTCTCTTGAAAATAAATAAAATCTTAAACAAAATATTTATTAAACACCTATTATGTCACTGTTGCAAGCACCAACAAGGGCGCTTGACCTCCCAGGGTTTGCAATATGTTAATTATTATGTTAATAAAATAATCACAAACATGAAATTATAATTATAGACCGATATAAAGAAGTGCTCCAAAGGAATGAGCATTATGTAAGTGAATAGTCAACACAAATAGATTCTGAACTATGATGGTGTTGGAGCTGATATATGAAGGATAACCGGGTACTAAGGACACAGAGGGGGAGTGGTGCAGAGGAAACATTAACAGCAAGTGCATGCCATATTTGGGACACTGACCGAAGGATGGCGCAGCTGAAGAAAAGAGAGTGAGAATGTGAGGACCCTGAAAAGCAGCTGGAAAGTCTGGGGGGTATGATGTAGGTCATGCTCAGCCTTGTTAGTCAAGTTAAGAATTTTATCCTTTAACCTCAGAACTCAGTAGAGCTATTAGAAGGTTTAAGCAAGGTGACATGGGCAGTTCTCCTACTGAAATCCATCATTCTGACCACAGTGGGATGTGAGAAATGGATTGGAGGAAGTGGAGGTGACCGTGGCAATAGTCCAGAAGAGAGCTGAAGCTTGGACAAGGATTGGTAAAGATGAACTGCAGAGAATGGATCTCTTAGTGATTTCTATGAGCAAAATCTCTAGGGCCAAAGTGTTTTCTGCCTCATTTTCAAGTTTGTTTGTTTTTTTTTTTAAATTTTACTGTAAGCATAACACAACAACTATTCCTGTCCAAATTTAGACTTCATCAAGCTGCTGAATTAGGTGCAAAGAAAGACTATAATTGGACTTGAAGGGTTTAAGAAATAGGCATGATGATTCAGGTATGTATGTATGTATGTATTTATTTATTTATTTTTTTAAAGATTTTATTTATTTATGTGACAGAGAGACAGCCAATGAGAGAGGGAACACAGCAGGGGAGTGGGAGAGGAAGAAGCAGGCTCCCTGTGGAGGAGCCTGATGTGGGACTCGATCCCAGAACGCCGGGATCCTGCCCTGAGCCGAAGGCAGCCGCCTAACGACTGCGCTACCCAGGCACCCCTCAGGTATTTATTTTTAATACATCTCAATAAAATCATAAAAGTCATATAACCATAAATTGCTTGAAAATACAGATGAGCTATCCCCATAATTCCATTATCCAAAAGAACTATTAATATTTGTATGTATTCTCTTCCTTTTCAAATATTAAAATTTTAAAATAATTATATCTTAATAAACTGGATTTTTATATATTTTCCATAATATCATAATCTTATGAGTTACTATATACTCACAACTATCTTTTAGGTAGGTACATTATATTTTGTTGAGTCTGTATCCCAGAACTTGGTTAAGCATTTCCCTATTGCCTAGTTCACTTCAATATTTTTGTTACCATAAATGATACTGTAATGAATATCCTTATGCATAACTCCTTCATATTTAGAAGTGTTTCATTAAAATAGGTTCTCAGAATTGGGATTACTGAAATAACAATATTTGTTAAGTACCATAACCTCTGCTAACTCATACTATGCATAAATAACAGATAAAACTATCTAAACAAGGATTCTTCCACCCATATTTTAATTATTTTTATTCTTATATGGTTATTATTATTTATTCATTACAAAGAACTATTGCTAATATATTCATTGTGAAAGTGTACTCACTAAATTAATGAGAACAACCGTTACTTTTGAAAAAATATTTTCACCATGCAAATATTATGATCTTAAATAATTATGATAATTTGTAATTTATATTCATGGCTTACCTGATAAAATCATTATATGTCTTAACATTAACTCTGATTGCATAAATATTACATTAACTTCAATCACATAAGAATTTTAGAAACTATTTTAAGTAAATATGAAGGTAAGGAGTCAGGCTTGAGTGTAAAAACCCCAATTCCTTGGGAGTAGATTTTATTTTTTTTAATTTTTATTTTGCCTGATGGTTCTGTTAATGAAGTAACACTTTCAGATGAAAGAGAATTGAGGAAAGGTGTATACTAGTTTTCTATTGATTTCATAATAAATTACCACAAAGTAAGTGGCTTAGAACAACATAAGTTTATTATCTCAGTATTCTATCCAGGTCAGAAGTCCAGATGGAAGATGCTGGTTTCTCTGCTTCTGGTCTCACAAAACTGAAATCAGGGTGTCAGCTGATTGAGGGTCTTATGTGGAATCATGAGGTATAATTCTCGAGAAGAAACCATTTGCAAGCTCATCCAGGTTATTGGCTGACCTTAGTTCCCTGTTGTAGGGCTGAGGTCCCTGTTTCCTTGCTGGCCATCAGCCAAGAGCCACACTTAGCTCCCCAAGGCCCCATGTATTCTTGGTCACCTTGTCCCCGTTTTCAAAGTAGCACATCCAGTCCTTGTCTGGCTTCAGATCTCTCAGACTTTCTCTTCTGTGGTGTCTCTTCTTCCAGCCAGAGAACGTTATAAGCTTGTAAAAGGTCATGTGACTAAATTGGATCTACCTGGAAAATTCATGATATTTAATATCTGCAATCTTAATGACATCTGCAAAGTCTCTTTGGCCAGATAAAGAAACATATTCACATGTTTCAGGGATTAGAGCACGGACATCTTTGGGAGCCATTATCCATTCTATGGAAAAATGCTATCCTATTGAAACAAATTGTTTCAGTTCTTCATTTCTCATCTGTTTACTAATTTAGCTTGGATTCCTTATTTCTTGCCTAAATATAATGAAATTTAGATTCATTCTAAGAATATTTCCACGTCATATCCACATGTTTATAGAATGAATGAATATAATCCGTATATGTATCTTCATTGTTGAACTTTATTCTAGCAGATGGTTTAGCGTATGGATGAGTTTTAGGGAAAATCTACTGAATTCAAATGAAGTTAAAAATGTGATAATTTTCCAGATGATTCAAGGGGAAAAATCATAAGAACTTCTTGATTTAACATCTTATCCTGTTTGATACCTAAGCTATTTGCTTCATTTTGCTCTTTACGTTACTTTTTAAAAAATATTTATTTATTTATTTATTTATTTGAGAGAGAGACAAGGAGAGAGCACACAAGCGGGGGGGGGGGAGCGACAGAGGGAGGGAGGAGCAGGCTTCCAGCTGAGCAGGGAACTCAACGTGGGGCTTGATCCCAGGACCCCGGGATCATGACCTGAGCTGAAGGCAGACGTTTAATTGACTAGGGCACCCAGGCACCCCTAGGTTACTTTATTTTTAAGAAGTAAACATTTACCTCAATGTCTCAACTGAAAATTATTTTAATGTTTTTATAATGAAAGTTATTGTGAGTCAACACTATATAGTCAGTCAAATTTTTCTTGCCAGGAAAGACTCCTTGGATGGATAGAATAGTATAGATTTGCCTTAGAAAAATGCTACAGCAGAATCTTTCTGATCATGACATAACACACATAAAGGGTCAAGTATCATGTTACACACATGCAATTTCCCATCCATTTTTTTTTTTAAATTTCCAGACCCGATGCTTATCATTGATAGAGAGAAAACCATACATCCCGATTTCACAGACTCTTTCTTCAGATGACTGCATACTCTCTAGCCACGGAGTGTCTACAGAATATGCTACTAATAAATGGCTGAAATAAGTACACCCCAGAGAAGTGTATAGGGGATAGAGGGGACAAAATGCATTCTCGAGTCTTCTAAGAAGGCTTGTAGCACATAGTCCTGTAAAATTTTAAAAATGTGTTATTTAACTAACACAAGAGGCTTTAGATTAAGAGTAGAATGAGATTGAAAACTGGTTATGAAATGAAAGAGGATTTGTATTTAAATGCACTCCTGAAATGAATATCCTTATAAGTTATTCATGTTATATATGTATTGAAGCTAGATAAAAATGGTTAAACCTGACAGCAGTGGTGTACTCATAATAGCTACCCTTCATGGAAGCTTTGTGCTAAATAAGCACTTGACCTCCTAAGTTTCTAATCGACATTAACAAATTTAAGAGATGGATATAAGTCTCCTTATTTTGTATATTGAGAGGGTCAGATAAGTTACATAACTTGTCTAAGGTCACATAGCTAGTAAGTTAAGGAGATTGTAATTTTAACACAAATCCTGTGCTTTTTGACTGCGATGCTGCACTGCTTCTCTTAGAAATCAGACCCTAAATAGTGATTTTGCTGACACTCCATGGCTTACCGATATTAATTATAACTGGAACTTCAGCTACGGACAGTATGAGTGAACAACAGTCACAAAACAGTTATAGAAGATGCAATTCTGACTCAACAACTATACTGGGAATAACGTTCTCCTTATTTTCTTCAAAAAGGGTATTGAATATATCATTAACAAAGTCTAACTCTCATCAGTTTTAACTATGATTGTGCCTCATGCAATACAGATCAAGTCACCAAAAAATCATTACCTGTGAAATTGTGTGCAAATCCAATTTTGATAAATGGAAGTGTTTTTTAAATATGCAATGGAGTTACTTTAATAAAAGTAATCATGTTGTCAATAATTTGTAAAATGAATAATCAATTCCTGGTTTACCTCTGTCTCATTGATTAGAACCTGACATGCTATACATAAAATTATTTCACTGGAACAAATGGTTTCCTGTGGAGCAAATGAAATTTTGACAACATGGTATCATGCTGATTTCATACGTCTCAGAACAATCTCCAGAGTTTTGTTTAGAATTCTATGTAATACTTTTTAGGGCCTGTCCAAATTAGTTGTTACAGAAACACCACATTGTAAAATCTTTCCATCCATTAAAAAGCCTTCCTATAGCTCTGAAGTGGAACGTATGAAGCCCTACATGGTTGAGGATATATATGTGTATTTTGTATGTGTGTGGATATGTATTTGCAGGTCACATCTCTGTTAATTAAATAAAGACTATTTATAACATTAATGAGGTTCAACTGATTCACCCCCATGAGCTCAGCTTACAGCACTTGGAGAGTCAGCCAGGACATACATAGACTTGTGTCAGTAAATCACTTCTGGATGTGAGCAGCACAGAGATCTTCACCCTGAACGTTTAGTGTCTTGTTCAGCTGTTTCTTGCACTAGACTACACGACTGCTTCCTTCAGGTGGCTCAGCTCTGGAGCCCCACCAGGGGCTCTTTCTGGGATTCTGTTCTCACTTTCCCTTTGTGGAGAAAAGGGTAAGTCTGGACTAAGAAATAATAAATCTTTTGAAAACCTGAAGCAACATTTGCATAACGATATAGACTACTAAAAGATTAATTTTAAAAAGAACACTCTCTTGTGTGTATTTGTTTGGATACATGTGTTATCATAAGCATACTCAATAAAATCCTAGCAAAATTATTTGAAGTGTCAAGTAAAAGAGAAACTAATTTTCTAATGATCTTCTTTTATAATAAAACATTCAGTACTTATAATTGAAAAGGAAAGGCCTTTGATTTTGGGGGATTTATATATTCATTTATTCAACAATATTAATTGAAATTTGGATCAGATGAATCATATCCAGATATTATTCTCAAGGATCTGAGAGACTGATAGGAGATAAGATACCACAGAGCACTACATTAGAAGGAAGAAAATGCTAAGCATCTGAAAGAGGTTTAATTAAAATGCTAAGGTGCTGGTTATTAAGTTATTATCTTTCAATGTCATAGTTCTACGCTGTTTTGTGATGCTGGAGCCAGCTTTTCTTTTGCCCGCTGGCTCCCTGTTAGATTTCTCCAACCAAAAGAGTAGACGGTTGAAGGAGGGAGTGGGATCTGCCACTCTACTGTTTTGCTTCCTCTCCGACCAACATTACCCCAGCAACAGACTCTTCCTCTTCACATTATCAGTTAAGTTCCACGTGCCATTTCTTTCTCAATCCCTGAAGCAGATACAAGCCCCAGAGAGCTGGGATGCCTCATTCTCAGAATTCCAAGTCCTAATTCTGTGGGGGGACCTCCACTGAGTTCCTGTGTCACCAGCAGCAATGGGGCATACCCCTTCTTACAGGTGTAAGTCCCAGCCCCACAGGGACCTTTCTCGGAGCTTCTAGGTTCTTGTAATCCCAACGTCTTTCCTCTGTTCTCCCAGCCCCAGGGATAATATTTCCTTCCTGCAAATACTGTCTCCATATAACCTCAAGGTTCCCCTCTCCTTTTACCCTAATATACCTGTTTAACTATAATTCTAAATTAAATTCTCTCTGGTAAAACAAGTGGCAGGGGATGTTATTCTCACTGGAGCCTGACTGACACTGCCATAAAAACTCAGAGAAAGGAATATACACTTCCAGATGCAGAGATCAGGAAAGGCTTTACAAAATATATGCCTTTCCCCTGGGCCATGACAGGTAACTCTGATGCGAAGTGAGACTGAAGGTCAGGAAAATAGAAGAGGCAGTGGCAGGAAAGCCGGAGCTTACAGAGGGAGGAAGTGCAGGTCAACTGGGCTGGAGTGGAGGGTACGTGAATAGGAAGAGTGAGAACAACTCAGAACTACTTGTCATTTTTGGTGTGCAAATAACATAAAGTACAGGTTGGAGGCCTCTTAATCTCATGAAATAATACAAGAGAGTAATAGGTTTTAAAAATGGAGTAAAATAAGAATGCAATTTAAGTAGGAGTGAACTTCTTGACTTCAAAATTCATTTGGAAGTACACGTTCACTATCTTATATGTCACAATAAAAATAAACTCCTTTATAAATAAGTAAAAACAAACAATAAAACAACAATAAAAACTCTCACAACTTGATATGATTGGGTACTGGAAGGTCCTGTTTAAATATCCTTTAGAAATATTTATGTTACATAGGGTTGTAAATTATAATTGATGAAATATGATGTTTGATTTAATCCATAAGAACTAGGTATCAGTCCCCCTGGGCATTGTGTGACATGTATTTGTGGGGTGCTTATAACATGGGTGTTTGCAATTTATATATTTGTCTTTGAGAAAACTGAACCATGACTTCTATCTCACAACGGACTCCATGTTTTTTTGACAGTTTTTTCACATTTTTGACAGTTACAAAGCATTCTTCGCGTGTGGGTTTTTAGTGTGGACAGGTAAGAATAGGAGCAGGTCATCGGTCATGAACAAAACCTTCAATCATATCAGTTTTTTAATGTGAGAATCAGATTCAACTTATATCACTTACATTTGCAACATTTTTCCAGGAAACTGTAAGTATGTGTATGCTATAGATTAAAAAATAAATCATTTCATTATTGCCTAGTCCTTCCAGCATATGTCCCCTTGACCTCAATGGAAGCAACATGTAAATACCCAAGGCCAGAGTTTGGGCCATAACTGTTAATGAATTCACATTTAAATGCTCATTAGTAGGTTTAAATTGTTATTAATAACACACTGAATCTTAGTCTGTGTGTTTTGTTAGAGTTGTAACAAGGTTTCAAACTGTCCTCAAAACAATTCTTGAAGTATACAGTAGTTGTAAGACCTTTGGTTGGATATTTTAAATCACTTTGGTAGTTTCTTAAAGTAATTGTTTTCACATTAAATGTGAATTTTACCTTAATGATTTATTTTTCTATACTTACATATGCAAACAGATAAACAAACAATTGGCAATTAGGAAAAAAATAACACCAAGTGTTACAACTATTTAAAATAGAACAAGATTTTTCCGTATCTTTATAATCATCTACTTACCTTGTATCTTTCTAAACCAAAGCAATTGGTTAATTCCATTAACTTTGTGTAATGAGAAGATCACTTCCGTGGGAGAAAAAAAATCACTCCAATAATTTGTTTCTAAAAATGGAGTACCTGGGTCTATGAAAATGTTTAATTCTTTTTTTAAAAGATTTTTTTTATTGGGGCGCCTGGTGGCACAGCGGTTAGGCATCTGCCTTCGGCTCAGGGCGTGATCCCGGCGTTATGGGATCGAGCCCCACATCAGGCTCCTCCACTATGAGCCTGCTTCTTCCTCTCCCACTCCCCCTGCTTGTTTCCCTCTCTCGCTGGCTGTCTCTATCTCTGTCGAATAAATAAATAAAAATCTTAAAAAAAAAAGATTTTTTTTTATTAATGAGAGAGAGCATGTGCAGGGGGAGGGACAGAGGGACAGGGAGAAGCCTACTCCCTGCTCAGCAGGGATCCTCATGCGTCCAGATGCCCAGATGCCATGCCCCCGTCCCCCCCCACCAGATCATGACCTGAGCCAAAGTCAGATGCTTAACTGACTGAGCCACCCAGACACCCCAAAAATGTTAAATTCTTTAACCTCACATAGACACAATCTAAATCTGTATCATAAGTGGCAAAGAGAATTTAAAAGCTAAATGAATTAGATAATAAAAAACAAAATTTTTTGTTTGTATAAGAAGCAAAATAGTGATGTAATGTGACTACTGATTGCCTATATTGGTTGGCTACAAAGTCTTGAGAGGTGAAAACCTTATAAATGTGCATTTCTCAAAACAAGCTTCAGAATGTGTGTGCACAGTCATTAGAATTTTGTGAGCTGCTCAGGTTAATAGATTAAGACATCACAATTACATTTCATTAGAAAATCGCTCCATTTATCCATTCTCAAGAAACTTCAAAGACATCTCAAAGCTGTTATTCTTAGTTGTTTTAGAAAGTCTCTATCCTTCTTGCTTTTATAAAAAAGAAGAAAAAAACCTCTCACTAATTTGTTATAATTGATCCTAACATGCCTGTATCATCTACAAATAACCTCATCAACATTCAGAAAGGATTACCTAAATGAACCTGTCTACATACTGCTCCTTATAATGAGCCCCCACAAGACTAATGACTTATTAGTGCCATGGGCAATGAATGATTAATTAGTTGATTCTAAAGCAAATTGTTAAGAGTATAATTGCTACCTTTTCTTAATTTCTGAAGGTTAGAAGAAGTTAATGTGATGCTAATACAGCCCAACAGATTCAATGAAATTTTTTATTAGCAAATTAAAAAAAAGTTTTGAAAAAACTGACCATAATATATACTAAGAATATTAATACTTATATTTAAGTAATAGTCAATATCTAATATTTACAATAAAATAAAGTATATTCAAAATGTTTCTTACTATTCTATCAGTTCTTTATTTTTAATTTATATTTTTCATCAATATCATTACCAATTTTCAAAAAATTGTGTACTTGCATTCTGTTTTTTGAAGTGGATTAATTCCTCTGTTCTTTTGAAGGTTGGTGAATTCTGTGCTTTGAAAAGTGAATTGAGCCATGGGATTGTTGATCTTCCTAAACACAATCAACTCTCAATTATTCAATGTCAATGAAGGGAGGCATTGGTATGAATAAATAATACAGGTCAGTAATTCACAAAATTTGGGTTAAGGCAGAGGCAGTTTATCTCTGGTTGCTCCAATCATCTGAATAAAAAGGAAGCATTTGTGTCAGGTTTGGGAAGTGATGGGGGAGGTGGGGCTGTTATGATACAACACAAATGGGCTGGTCTGGGATCCTATTCTGTTAGGGGCATAAATGCTTTCAATGAGGAACAGTTGTATATTAGCCTGACATTTCCTATAACTTTAATTTAGTACTTTCAAGGTATTCCTCCTCAGAGAAATCTGCAAGATAGGTGTTATCATCCCCATGTTGCAGTTAAGAACACAATCTCGAAAAAGTAAAAAACAACAAAAAACCAACCCTAAACAAAAAGCTCTCACACATAGTCGCTCTGATAAAAAAATGACACTATCAGAACTTACAGCCAAATGCCTCTGCTGTGCAGAAAATGAGATAGGAACAATTTACTGTATTCAACCAACGTAGAAATCATTCTTGGGATGTATCAATTACCCAGGAAGAAAAGAAATATTATTGGTAAGTGTATCCCACTACACAGTGTATCCCCCTACACACTTGATAAGTTATACAACACTTTTTAGATTCATTTACTTATTCAACAAATACCCACTGAATGCCTATACTAGACCAAGTGCTGGAGATACCCAGTAAACAAAACTAGTCTCTGCCCTCAAGAAGATCACATGCTTGGGGACTAGGACAAATAAAAATTAAAATATTAAGTGTATAATAATTTTAAATGGTGGTAAGTTTTTTGGGATAAATCAAAGCATGGTAACAAGGGTTTGTGTGTATAGGGTGAGGTAAGATTTATGGAGATTTCCTTGATAAGGTGATTTTTTAAGAAGAGGTGTGGGAAAAAAAATGAGAATGAACCATGGAGCTCTCCAGCTGAAAGCATGCTCTAGAGAGAGAAACCATAATGTCCTGAGTTGGGAGTGTTCTTGACATGTTCCAGAAATAGTAAGGAGACTAAGGTAGCTGGGAGCGAGTATGCAAGGGAGTTAGTAGTTAGAAAAGAATTTAATGCTCATTAGGTAGAGACTTTTCAAAATTTATGGAGGATTGCTAAAAGATACATGTCAAGTAGTTCCCTTCCCCTAAACAATCTTTGTAAAATGGTACACATTTATTAATCAATAAACTGAGATGAAGTGCTTTTAGCTAAAGTTGGGCTGGAATTTAGTTCTTCGAGTTCCCAAAACAACGCTTTCCTTGATATTTCCCCACATGGACGCGTTTCTGGGGGGCAGTGTGTGATGAGAATTTGTATCTACATGACCTGGGTTCAAAACCTGGCTCTAACACTTAAGAGTTGGTTATCCTGGGCAAGTGAAGTAAACTTTCTGGTCTCGGTTTCCTCTTCTCTAAAATTAAGTTAATAATAGTGCTAACCTCAGAGGGTTTGTTAAACATGAACTTTAATATTTGTAAAGTACTTAGAATTTTGTCCGGCCATCTCTGGCATCTAGAACATGTTGTATTTCATATGCTACCACCAACCTGTTTCGCTGACAAGGGGGTCATTGAGGTTAGCCTGAACATTGGTGATAGTGATGCATGCTACTGGGTTTTTGTCACATAGGAAAGCATAAACATTACTTCAGATACTAAAGCTCAAAAATGATAGAGGGGAAGGGACTGGCTTTCCATAGGGTTTAATGACCAGATGGTCCAACACAGGAGAGAGAATATCTTCACTGCAACAGCTATCGAAGATTTCCTGCGATCTGGCTAGTGTTTGGCTAGAACAAAGAAGTGCAACTTATCCTAGATGGAGGCAAAACATTGAGTCCTAAGTATTTTATAACTTACTGATGGAATTGTGGGAATTATTTTCTTAACCAGAGGTAAAATCTGTTTTAAGTTTATGACTGTAAGTTGGCAAATATTTTTACAACTAGGTTGTTTTATGATGCATTGAAAAAACAATAAAATTAATGTCCTGGTAGCAACTTGTTAATGTGTTAGGGTGCACTTGCCGTTCCATGAACAGATATTATAAACATGAAAAAATCAAGATGCCATTTGACTGTTAAGCCATTCGATTCTTCTAGTGTTTTGCCAAAAGAAGTAAAAAGTTTGATCTCTGTGAAGCTTGTAAACTGAAGTGACAGTTCCAATCCTGGATAAGAGATTATTTTTAAATACTTATCTCTGGATAACATATTTAATGTATTTTTTAAATGTATTTTTCATTTTGGAACTGTTTTAAGTCTACAGAAAAACTGCAGAGCATTGAGTTCCCATATACCCCATGCTCAATTTCCCCTATTACTAATATCTTACATTAGTGTGGCACATTTGTTATAATCAATGAAGCAATACTGATACATTATTAACTAAAGCCCATCATTTATTCCGATTTCCTTAGTTTTTACTTAATGTCCTTTTTCTGTTCTAGGATCCCATTTAGGATACCACATTATATTTAGTCGTCATTTTTTCTTAGACTCTTCTTGGATGTGACAGTTACCATAATATTTTTACATTAAAAATATAATTACAAGTTAAATAAAAATCTTAATTGATACATTCCTTATGCTGATTTGAAAACTTCTTGGCAGAAATATCTCTTCCATGTTTGCCAGTTTATGTCACATGCATATTCACAAATATGTTTTGTTTCTAATATTTTATCAGTGTTGAGTATTTCATCAGTTTCCAATATTTTATTTAATATTTAATCAGTTCCAATCTCTAGCAACAGTGGGTCTGGGGGCAAAGCTGGGGGAACTACTGAAGAAAAAATTAATCATAAAAGGTAACTTCTAAACTGAGAATGTGTATTTGGAGGAGGGTAAAAGTGGATTCATCGATTTTGCTTTGGTGATAGATAACACGGGTGGATGCCACAAAGTTGCCAGAAAAGAGATGTAATTCCTGTGTCACAACAGGATTTCTACCATTCAGAACAATGACTTTATGTATCGTTGGGGCCAATTTTTAAGGTAATTAATAGAATCAAGAGAACAGTTAAAATATGCATTTTTGAAACTTGAGGTATTTGTGTGTGTGTTTTTTAAAGACTTTAAGAGAGAGAGAGAGAGAGAGAGAGAGCCCATGCATGCACGGGGGTGGTGATGGTGGGGGCAGAAGGAGAGGAAGAGGGACAAGCAGACTCCTAGGTGAGTGCATGAAGCCTGATGTGGGGCTCAATCTCGTGACCTGAGATCATGACCCTGAGATCATGACCTGAGCTGAAACGAGTCCAACGCTTAACCATCTGAGCCACCCAGGCACTCCAAGGCATTTCTGTCTTTTCACATTGATTTGACTTTGGCTTCCTTTTAGACCATTAGTGAAAAACCATTAGAAAAGGACTGCTAGAGTAATAATTTGGGGAGACATAATTTACTTTTTTTGTGTTTTTTTTTTTAGATATAATTTAATTTTTAAAACACCGCTTGCTTGCTTTCCACCTTGCTATAAGTAAGTAGTGTGCTGCAGTCAGAGGACAGAATGAGTGACTGAACCATAGTCACAGCTACCTTTCTTGAAACCATCTTTCTAGCAACCTCCTTTCAGTATGGAATTTTCAAAATCTATCAGTTCATTTTAGATGTTACAAAAAAATAATAGAGTTTTTATTTAGAGTTTTAGATAATGTTAAATACTCTTTTCTGATTGGAAATCTCAGATTCCCAGATAACAGAAATATACAGTTGATTTTTTAAAAAATCAAGTTTTCTAGTATTATATAAAACTATGGATATCAGCAGAGAATATAATATTCATAATAAAGTGATTTTTTAATTATAAATAATTTTTATTTATACTAAAACTATTAAGAAATACATAATAAAGATTTATTTTTATTTATGTATTTATTTTTTGAGAGAGAGAGAGCAAGAGAGCATGCATACATGCAAGCTGGGGGGGGGGTGCAGAGGGAGAGAGAGAATCTTAAGGAGGCACCACATCCAGCGTGAAACCAAACACAGGACTTGATCTCACAACCCTGAGATCATGACCTAAGCAGAAAACCAAGAGTTGGACGCTTAATCGACTGAGCCACCCAGCCACCCCTTTTCATCTTTTAAATCTTTTTAAATCTTTTAAAAAAAGAAATAAATTTTAAACAAAGAGGGAAAAAACTCCAACCAATTCTTTCTGTTGATAATTTTTTTTTTATTGATTTTTTATTATATTATGTTAGTCACCATACAGTACATCCCCGGTTTCTGATGTAAGGCTCGATGATTCATTAGTTGTGTATAACACCCAGTGCACCATGCAATATGTGCCCTCCTTACTACCCATCACCGGTCTATCCCATTCCCCCACCCCCCTCCCCTCTGATAATTTTTGTTTTTTAATAAAAGACTATAATTTTGTAAATGTGCCTCAGCTAATAATGAACAAAACTCCGAATTTCATTAAAATAATCAAAGTGGCAACACAGACTCCTAACACCTCTTAACAACTCTAAAGAGAACAAGCTTATCATTTAATTAAGTACGATATGCTTTCAAAATAAACTTCCAAATATTTGACATCTCCCATCAATGAGCTCATGGAAATGCTCATATGAAAATCAACTTAAACATATATAATCCTACTGCCATGTCATATCAAAAATGCTTTTTAATGTGTTTTTTTAAGTATAATTTGGAATGCACATTTAAAAAAATCTAAAAAAACCCCAGTGCCCTATGTAAGATAAGAACATACTTCTTTTTTCACCAGAAAATCCACAATTAGGAGGTGTAGGGCTTAAAGGAGCCCATGATATAAGGAATCCAGACACATTCTATCCTGATATTCCATAAACATAGGCTCCCCTTCTCCAGGTCACTTTGTATTTCAGGACAACTCTTGAAGTGTTAGTCATCAGATATGCAGCCAACCAATAGGGAAGAGGAAAGAGAATGAGCATGCCCAGGGCACCTGGGTGGCATTAAGCATCTGACTCTGGGTTTCGGCTCAGGTTATGATCTCAGGGTCATGAGATTGAGCCCTGCGTCAGGCTCCATGCTCGGCGTGAAGTCTGCTTGACATTCTCTCTCCCTCTCTCTCTGCCTCCCACCTCAGCACATGTGCGTGCTCTCTCTCTAAAATAAACAAATAAAAGTCTTTAAAAAAAAAAGAATAAACATGCCCCCTCCCATAGGGGCGATTTCATATAAAATCCACACTCAAGACTCTGTTTACATCCCATTGGCCAGACTTCATCTCTTGGTCACACCTAAATGCAAGAATGGCTGAAAGATGTAGTCTTTATTCTAGGTGATCACATACCCAGCTAAAATTTAGGGCAAATATCAGTAATGAAGAAGGAGAGGACAAATAAATTGAGGATAACCAGAAATCTCTGCTACATATATGAGTACAGAAAAATCAACAGATGTCCCCATTCTCAACAAATTTGATAACTATAAATCCTGTTCATAAAAGGATGTTACAGATACAACATCTCTATCCTGCTCTCCTTTTCAAGTCCTTGTTCTCGAAGAACAAAACTAAGAAAAACGATTTTTCTAAAATGCTTATTTTAACTGATTAAAAGAGGAAGGCAATGGTCTATGATCACGTATGTGTTCACTAAATAACGCAAAATAACCAGTTTGGATGTTTAACTGAACCAATTAAATTAACTGGTTAATTTATCATTATAAAACAATGTATGTGTCATACGTATTATATGTATAAATACATAAACACAGCTTATGATATTTAATCAGAAATACCATCCTTGGTTTCTTCTTGTTTCCTCAGAAAATGAATAAATAAGATGATTATTATGATTCCAACACCAGTTAAGACTTATGCAAATAACGTAGACAGTAATTAAATAAGAAATTTAAACAGGACTTAACTGATGATTCTTTTGTGGAAACGTTTGTCTACAGATAGTTCAGCTACAACTAAGAAATCTCTCTATTCTGCGAATTGCTGTCTTTGTCTATTTATATCCTTTATTCTAAATCCACATTCTCTATTTAGGGCATGATTTCTAATAAATGAGTTAGGGATTTATTAAATTTCCTTACTCTATTAAAATCATTTTACAGTTTTAAATATTTTCCACATTACTGAGTTAATCAGTAATTTTGTTTTCAATGTGTTTTATAGGCTCAAGTACAAATAAACTTTTTGTATGCTTGAGCAGTCTTATGATGAAATACGGTCTCAAAACCTTTTCTATTACCTTTCGCTGAGGTTTTGTACTCTATATATCTTTGCTGTATGCCCGTTCAAATTCCTTTTGGCAAGAGATAGAGTACAAACGCACAAACCCATGAAAGTATCTAATCTGCATGCAATCTATGGCTATAGAACAAAGACGAACTAATTGGTCCATAAGTGGAATCTATGATCTTGCATCATTTAGTATGCTGCTCTAATCCAATTAACCAGTCACTGCCCTTGTCTAGCTGCTGCTCAAGGGTATGAATCATATTATTTCTGTGTACCTAGCATCTAGCACATTTCTTGGCACAAAAACTGACCTCAGTATTTATTAAGTAAAACTATAATCCCATACTATTCACTTTAAGAAATATCTGCTTTCTTCACGTATTTCTTCTTACTTCTAAATTTTAGGGGAGAAAAATTTAAAAACAGAAAGAGAAGTCAAGACTGCCATTTTTCTTATTGAGAGCTTCAAATCAACAATTAGTTCACATTATTGAATGCAAATATAATGTAGAAATTACTTTTAAAATTCCTTTGTTAATATCAAAGAAAACATTTAAAAAATTCATTTATTTAGTTTTCTTGATAAGAAGATAGATTTTAATGTCAAGCGTGCTTTTTTTCATTACAAGGTCAAACAGGAAGTGAGAGGTGATAAGGGCAAGTAACACCTGAACACTGAATGGTGGGTAAATTTAGGACTAAGCGGGTCTAGTCCTTGAGACCCTACTGTTCTCTATCAGTTCTTTTTTCTCCTTTATCTTTCTTACTGACTCTGAGTGGAGAATGTTTCCCACTTTTACTAGCTATTCATGTATCATTCTAATATCTCTCTGGGATTAGGTAAGCCTAGGGGGAACTGTCAAAGCTGGAGAGTGTATAAACTGACGTGGGTCCAGGGGCAAAAGACTTCACTGAAAGTTAGATTTTTGATTGACATGATAGAATTTGATTTTAGAAAAAAGAAAAATATTGGGGGTTCTTTTGGTTATTTTATTATAAACATGCACTTTCTCTATATTTTCCTAATTTCCCTCTACAAGAATATTGCTTTGCCAGAACACTAAAATAAAAACAACTGATTGAGTTTTTCAGAGTTATATTTGCAGCTGAATGCTTTACTTCAGCAAATGCAAGTTCTGTTTTTGTCTTGTTTTGTTTCTTTTGCTCTCTGCCCTGAGATTTGTTTTTGAAGATTCCTAAGATAGATGTCAAGGGGAAGAAGGAGAGAGAAGACAGGTCTTTTATTTCAAAAGGGTGCGGAGATTTTTTAATCTTCAGCCAGCTCATGCTAGTCTTTGCTTGACATATTTTTACTGAGTTTCAAAAATAAAAGAATAAAAATAAGATAATGTTTAATGATGTTAGTCAATGGTAGCTAGCAGAGCAGTTGTTTTATATTTTGTGAGAATGAATTTATGACTTTAAATACTGCCCAAGCATTTTTATTATTTTTTAAATTGGGTAAAACGTTCTCTTTAACTGAAGAAAATATTAACCAGAATTTGGGCCTTTTATTTTAAAAGCTAAAGTACTCCATATTTTGTAATGGGACAGTATTTCTTAGTGTCTTATCCAATATTCAGATGCTAACAATATTTACCCACCTACTCACCTGCTAAAAAAGAGTATATCAATATTCATGAGTGATCTAGAATTCTACCAGCAGAAGGAGCATTCATCAAAGTCTTAACCACAGGTACAAGAAGTGTATCTGTGTATTGTAATGATATTTAGAAATTAGGCCTTTGGCTGAACTCAAACTTTAGTAATACTTTGCAGAGCTTTCCATAATTTATACAACCACCCCCTAATCCTTAATTCAAACGTGTATACCAATATTTTTCTAATTTTAATGACAATTGTACCACATGGTCTTTTAGTATGGCAGGCTGCCTAGAAACTGTTTCAGTAAATTACACACCAAGATGATCTACTCTTTGGATTGTCTCCAGAACAAAGACTATGATGTATAATTAAAACCAACTAACAATTAACTGTCATCAAATATAACATGAGGGACAAGCATTGTAAATTTAGTTATTTACAATAAGAAGCAACATAAAGCCTTCTTTCAATGAATGATAAAAGTAGATCCATATTCTTGAGATTATAATTTTAAGGTTTATATAAAATAATAATGAAACAGTAGAAAGCTAACGTTCCACATTTCACTGTGTTGAAGTAATTTTGTTAGCATAATAAGAAACTGTCTAAGAACTCAAAAAATTATTCTATTTATTGCATGTTTTGAACTAAAGCATTATTTTAAGAGACATAGTAATATTACTTTGGCATCATTATTAGTTATATAAGGGTGAGGGTGGTGAATGAGCCAAAATTCTGTTTTTGTACACTATAATATATTTGTGCATACCAAAAAGAGTTACTTAATTACTGTGATGTAGCTTTTATATTTAACACCCACTTAAGAATCAGATCTGGAAGATCTGAACTAACAAGTTTCTTTCATTATTTATTCTTATATAACCTAGGGGAAAGACATAGGGAAGCAGCTATCTAATTATGACTGTTTTAGAAAGATAGAGGAGAGGAGTAAAAAATTTTTCAAGGCTTTTTATATATGGATGAAGAGGCGGATTTGCTGTAAAGCTAATGAAGTTTCAGAGCTCCTCTCTTGCAATGGTCCCTTCTAAGGTCCTGAACTGAATTTTATATTCATTATTTTCTATTCTATTTCTATTGTCTAACTTGTCTTCCTCCCCTGCACCATACTCTCCACGTTGTGTAAGGCCGCAGGCTTCATACAAAGTGGACCCGCCAGGATGTATGCATGAACATCTGGATGTCTTTTTGCAGTTTTGAATAGTTGGGGACCTCAGGACTGAGAAGGGACTAAATACAGAAATACTGAAGAATTATGAGGAGAGTTGTGGACAAGTTTTCATCATTGTCAGAAGTAAACAGAGAAGAGGAACGAAGGAAAGAATGGAGAAAGTTCAAGGAAACAGGATGGATGGTGGAGGAAGGGAAGAGAGTAAGAGGGAGGAAGGCAGAAAAGAGCAGAAAGTTTGACAAACCTAAGTGAGCCTTAGAGACTGACTAAGAGTACCCAGTCTCACATGTGTTCTTGTCCACAGCTTTCAATTCTCTCTCTTCCTAAGACACCAATTTGTAACCTCCGGCTCTTAAACACGAACTTTGCAATATTAGCATGGATTATTGTTAGTTTCATCCTGCGCATGCCATTTGATTTTATTTCATAAATAAAATATGAGTTGGTGAGAAATCACATGATAGGCATTCAACATATGACCCTCGTCTTCCTCCTCCCTCTTTTTCTCTTTGAAATTGATCCATTTTAGGATGTTTGTAAAAGAACTAAGTGGTTGAAAAGAGGTAGATTACATGTACTTTAACTTAATGTTAAAACAGATTTCAGCCTAGATCCTAAGGCAATAGGTAGTGGAAAAGGAGGGGGGTGTGCCCTGCAAGAATTTCGAAAGAGCTAAGTGGAAACTGGAAAACCACCTTTACACCTTGCCTACTGCAAGCCTGCCACTTGGCTGGGGAAGTAGACACAAAATGAGGGATTTGCCGAGCATATTTCCTGGAAAGAGCTGTGCTGTGAGCCTGTTTCCACCAAGAAGAGAGTTTGCTCCCAGGGTATACTTCATGTCAGGAGACAGAGCATTTAATGGGAACGCTTGGAAAACCTTTGCACGTTTCCCCGCTGTTGGGAGACACTAGAGTCCAGCTTCTATGCGGGAAAGAAGCTCACTAACTATTTTGATGATTAACTGAAGGAGAGTGGCTGCTGTGTTGGAATTAGCTTGCACTCAAGAAAAGGAACAGAAAGTCCTGATTGGTAAGGCCACCTGAAGGGGCAATGGATAGACACTCCGCAGACCAGAGCTGGAAGGGAACTGGTGAATTTCTAGTCACTGCTGAAGCAGTGAGCAACCAGCTAGAATAAAGAACCTTTATCCAGACTGAGGGAACATTAGGTGACGGACCCCAGTTAAGCAGTCTATGAGACAGCTTTCAATATCTGCAAGGCTCAGGGAAGGCATAGCCATCTTACCAGTCAGCTCTCCTACCTCTCTCCATCTTTCTGCAAGTCTTTGAGGTCAGAAACCTTACTTCCTTCACATGATGGTGGAAGAGGGGGTAAAAGCTTGGGGCAGGGGAAAGGGATAGGAAAGGCAATATCTTAAATTATCTGAGCCAGCAGCCAGCCTTTAGCAGCCTTCCCCTCCCCCACTCCCACCCTCCACTTTAGAAAGTGAAAAAACCTACCCTTAAATCAGAGTTCTGTTTATTACATAGAACTGAATGTTACATGGGCCTGTTTGCTACTAAACAAGGTAGCAGGTATGGGCTTCCTACATTTGTAACAGTTGGCTAGAGAACTCCCCCCCTCAATGAGGAAATTTTTTAAAGGGCAGTAGGGACAAAAATAAAGATATTTTCTGATTGTATCACCTTTGTCCAGCTTATTCAGAGTACGGCTTATACTTAACAGTTTTACAAATTGTGTTTCTGTGAATATGCTTTACTTTATTTATTTAATGAAACATTTTTAAAGTATATGTTTCTGAAAAACTTTAACTTTGTCAAGACATTCTACTTGTAGACACCCAAAAGCAAATATTTAATGGAAAATTAAAATTTAAACATGAATATTTTTAAAAATTTGAAACACCCAGGGGAATACAGAAAGCCACGGAAGGAAATATATGGTCACATGAACCAAGAGTTGGAATTCTCTAAACAAATCAGAATTGTCAGTATAGGCAGAATTTCTTACGCTCGTGTGTCTATGTATGTCTACAATTCCCAGACTAGAAATATATCAAAGAATATGTTGAGTTTAAAGGCTAAATAATTCAAATAGATTTTGATTTTACCTTTTCCAATAATTCTTTTTTCAAAATCATAAATATATATATATATTTGCAAAGGTAATACTCCGAAAGGGCAGAGGGGATTTACTTAAGTGCCACTTGTTTCTACTTCATTGGCAAATGTTCAACTTTTAGACTGGGCATGGAAGAAATATGATAATTAAGTGCACTGCTCGAGAATCTGAACCAAAACTCGTTTCTTTTCTGTATGCAGTTATTCTTTCCTACAATGTACAAACCTTAAGGGACCTGTCATATAAATATTTCTAAAGATCAGTCAATACCTGCAGCATTGTCATCCATCATTGCTGAACAAGTTCTGTTTTACACAGTAATCACATAAATCGAGTTATAAGAGATTATAATTCTTTAAGACACACCTCTTGGTCCTTGGCAAGGTCATTACTATGCTGTGAGTCTGTTTCCCAAGATGACATATGTCAAAGAATAAAGAATGGTGCAACGAAGAAACAAAGAGCATGGACTAACAGATTCTGGAGTAAGTAATCTTACTTAAAAAAAACCCCCAAAACCTCAAAACATAGCTTTAGGGTTTAAGCTAACATTTGATGAGTTCTTATGAAATCTAGTGAATTTAGCATTGCATTCTTCACACAAGAAGAACAAATTCTAGCCAGAAGTCAAACACAAGACTTAACCATTATTTGTGATACAACAGAATGGAAAGTCAATCAAAAGTCATATTATTTATTCACGGGCTTTGACATTACAGATAGAATATTATCTATTATGATACATAAATCCATATTAACCAGAACTCATAGAGGTATATCTGTTTTAGAAAAGCAAAGCTTAGGGGCTCCTTGCTGGCTCAGGCGAAAGAGTATGAGACTCTTGATCTTGGTGTTGTAAGGTTGAGCCCCACATTGGGTGCAGAGATTACTTAAAAAATATAAAAAATATAAATATGCAAAAATTGAAAAGCAAAGTTTATCTCTGAAATGGGGCAAGATATCAAGTTATGTAACTTAATGAAATTTTGCAAACCTTTAGAAATTCACAGAACAGAAACAGTTTCAGTTTTATGTTGCTGTTATTGTTTGTTGGATTGGTCAGTTTTGTCGGGTGTGGTCCCCCGGTCCCCCNTGGATTGAATTATTCCCTGATATTGTAGTTTTTAACATCTGGTCCTGAAAGTGTTTATTTGGAAGAATTTCAAAAATATAAGCACCTTGGAACTTCTAACACTGGAGATTGTGAGGATCCTCATGAATGTTGCAAGAATGTTTCAACAGTGAGGGCTTAGCATCAAGCTAGATGGCCTTAGAAAATACAATGTACTTTATTATCCAGTAAGAGAGAAAATAATAAGCACTATTAAAATAGTTATGGAAATCCAAAGTGCTTAGGAGACAAGAATCATTCATTTATGTTTAAGATGACTGGTGAAGATGATATCTTGAATGGAAACTTTATGTATCTGGGCCCTTCTTTGTGGGGCTTTAGTGAACCACAGAATAATCAGCCACTTCCTATTTCTGGACTGTGCTGTTAATCCAAATAACACCTTTTAACTCACGCCAAAAACTGCCAATAATGCAAGTTAGAGACTTTTCTGACCTATGAGAGCAGTATCTAATTTAGTAAAATGATCATAAGTGAACATTCAGAGCAAATCAGCTCTTTGGAACTAAAAAAGCCAGACAAAACATAATTTTCTGAATATGCCAACATAATCCAGGATTTATTTAAGTGTTGCTTTCTTTTGTATCCACAGCTATTGCATTTTTTGAGGATTCACTATGTACTGGGTACCCTATGGGGGCCATGGTGGTACCAAAACTAATCAGATGGGCGTTTGACACTGAACAAATAAGTCATCTACTAGTAGGGATAAAATGAAGACAAAGTACTATAACAAAACAGTACGTGCTGTATGATATCAGATCTGTACACGTGGAGAATAAAAGAGGGAGCCTTGGCTTCCAGACGGGGACAGCACCAAACATTCCTTTGATAGCATGTAAGCTGGGTCTTGAAAGTTAAGTAAAATTTGCTCTAAGAGAAGAGTGTATAATGGGGATAGGACATGGGCAGAAGGGACTGAAGAAAATTGAAGAAGGACATACTAGATAAAGAGACCAATATGATTAAAAGCCCCTCCCCACCTCTTAAAAGACTTTCTGTGATGAAAATTATTACTTGAAGATAGTTTTAAGTTCTTGGAATATAAGGCTGCACCTCTTTTAATGTACTCTTTACAGATTCCAAATACAAAAATATAATGTCTTTTTGCTACTAATGATGAAAATAAGGAAAATATATATAGTTTCCTCCTTTATTTTGGAACTTAAAATTTAAGATAAATGGGGTAATAAAAATTACTTATTATTTGTTTTTAATTCAGTTATAATATATTTACAATAAAACACACACATATATTTTGAACACTCATTAATTTCCATAAGCCTATAGGAACTGGCTTTGTAAAATTTCCCTTATCAGAGAATCCATTTAAATACAGCTCAGTATATAATGAGGTTTTCTTCCTTTTGCTTCAGCTGAATATTTAGCAGTATAGAAACTTGACAGGTTAGGCAATTAGAATATAATTTATGATACAAGGCTCATGCGGATGAACTGCTTCCTGCCTATAATTTTGAATGCAAGGCAAATCACAGATTTCTTATGTTAGTCTCAAAGAAAAATTGTCCTATGAACTGAATTGTATGATATATTAATAATTTTACTTATATTTTCAAGTGACCATGTTGGAAAATAGTATCTAGTGCAATTCATTTGGCTTCTTTAAAAGAAGCTAAAAAAAAAAAAAAAAAAAAAAAAAATATTAATAATTTTACTTATATTTTCAAGTGACCATGTTGGAAAATAGTATCTAGTGCAATTCATTTGGCTTCTTTAAAAGAAGCTAAAAAAAAAAAAAAAAAAAGATAAAAAATGTACACTAAGCCTCAGCCTAAGCTTCATGGACATTTATTTCCCGTGGGTAGAGCTAACCTGCTCAGCTTTCCACGGTGCCTTTTAATACACTGTTCTCACTTGGGTTTATTAAATGCTCTTCTTCTTTTCCAAAATATTTATTTATTTCTTAGAGAGAGACAGAGAGCATCCCAAGCAGACGCTGAGCAGGGAGCCTGACGCAGGGCTCAATCCCACAACCCTGAGATCATAAACCGAGCTGACAGCAAGAGTCAGCCGCTCAACCGACTGAGTCACCCACGCACCCCTAGTAAATGCTCTTCTAATAGACCCTGCGAGCTACTGTGCCTCATAATGTGCCTGTCTCAGTGAAAGGGATACCTGATATTTGTAACGTGTTGTTAAATGGGTATCTCTTTGAAGGGATATTAAATAAGGACCAGTATGGCAAACTGCAAAAATTATTAAGACCTTGTTTCTTCCTCTGCTTTTGTGTCATTGATTTATTTCTCTAAATACCTCCTTTGTAACCTGGCAGAGGCTATGGCAGAGGCTCACAGGTGTCCTCTAATATCCCTAATCCTCTTTTTCTACCAAAGTAAAAAATCTGGCTTTTACCTGAGTACATATATTCATTTGAAGTAAACCACTTTCCCAGACTCTTTTGTTTAACTAAGTTAGACTATGTGATGAATTCAGGTTAATAAAATCCAACTAGGAATGTTCTGTACTTCTGGGCTTCTGGAACACTTCCTTAAAATACAGTAGTGCTCCACATATGATTTCTCTCATCTATGGAACATAAGAACTAGGATGATCGGTAGGGGAAGAAAGGGATAAAGAAAGGGGGGGTAATCAGAAGGGGGAATGAAACATGAGAGACTATGGACTATGAGAAACAAACTGAGGGCCTCAGAGGGGAGGGGGGTGGGGGAATGGGATAGACCGGTGATGGGTAGTAAGGAGGGCACGTATTGCATGGTACACTGGGTGTTATACACAACTAATGAGTCATCAAGCCTTACATCAGAAACCGGGGATGTACTGTATGGTGACTAACATAATATAATAAAAAATCATTAAAAAAAAATACAGTAGTGCTCCAATCTTTGCCACTTTTCCATTGTCCATGGACCTTGAGTGTGATAGCTGGAGCTCCATTTGCCATCTTGGAACATAAGAACAATGGGCTACATCCTTGGATGACTGGAAGGTGCCTGGGTCCCTAAGGACTTTCTGAAGCAGAGTCCCACTTTCCTCTAACATGAAGGAAATATAAATCTCTACCTTTCTAAAACCTGTTAACATAACCCTAACTTAAATAACATGTAAATCTAATCTTATGAAATACAACTTCTCTGTTACCTACATTCTGAGAAGTCATCTTTCTCAGAAAGTCTTCCAAGATTGAGCAATATCACATACATGTCCTTATGAATATTTCACTTTTCAACTGTGGCCATACTGACCCTCTCAAGGGTCCTTAAGGCCAAGATGATCTCTTGAAATATACATCACATGAAGAGGACCTTGGGATCTTTCTGGCAATTGATAATAATGCAGTTAAAGAGCTCTTGATAGAATTGGATGTTCTTACATGCTTATTATTTTTATCTCTAAATGTTAGCAGTATCCTTTATTTTTCAGTCTAGTTAACAAAGAGAATGATTAATCAGTATTTTTACATGCTAATATAACACTTAGCAGAGAAAGGATATTATTACAGTCTCAGACATATGACAGTTCATGTAAATTATCTTTATCTTAAAAAGAACCTAGACAAATTCAAATGCCATCATCATCATCATTAAGCCAGATTAATATCTTTTCATGGGGTTGGGTAATGAAATTTGTTCAGCTCAACAAGTCATTGTACTAGGGAGTACACGGTGTGTATACAAATTACCCGTAAATCCCACTCTTAGGAAGGTTAGCATCTTACAGGGAAGGTAAGACAAAAATAATTACTACACAAAGCAGAGCATGATACCTGCTGCAACGTACGACAGAGATCTGGAAAACACAAAGGTCACAGCTAGTGAGCAGGGATTAGGAAAAGTATCAAGAAGCAGGTGGCAGTAACAGGATGTGCATGTCAATTTATAATATGTAGGCTTCTCATCTGACACTGACTGTGGCCTCAACTAAAACCAGACGTGACACAAACAGGATACAGAGAAAGGTTAGAATCTACCAAGTGAGTCAGGCTTGGAGATCTAAGTTCTCCAGCCTCTGAGTCCATCAGGTCAACTTCTTCAGGTAGACTGATGTAGGTTAATTGGACAGCTTTTGCCCATAGAGATCCCTGAGCTAGAGAAGATCCCTTTTCTTCTTCTTATTGAACTTTTGTTTCAAACAGCCACTGGTCCTGTCCTCTTGATTTCTGTGACTTTTAATAATTAATTTTGAAACTACCTGTCTATATTGGCCTGTTCTTTATTGGATTTTGCCTGTTTCTTGTGTTAATTCAACCTCCTCTAGCATTTCTTTGGCTAGGTCACGTGCCTGCTGCCTGCCACCGGTATGTTGCCTGTTACCAATATGGTAAATGAATATTTTACTTTTTCAAAGCCTAAGAAATACTTATCCTTCTCGTTGCTTTAAAGACAGAGTTACTGTTTAAAGATCTTGCTTTTGCCTACACTCAGACATTAGTCCTAAGGTTGGACAGAGCATAGGTAGAATACTTTAACTGTTGCCTTCACCTTTCTTTCTAGTAACGCACCTCTCAGTCTTGACCTCAACCAGAATATGTGAATGTAGATTCTATGACTGACCTTCAGTCTGTGAAATTTGGGAGAAAAGAATCTCAGCTGGAGATCTCACCATGACAAATCTGAAATTGTAATTTTCTACATTTTCTCTCCTTTCTGGGTACGGGGAGAAGTTAATGGCATTAAAATGCATTAAGTTGATCAGCCATTATGCTAATGAACAATCTGCATAGTTCTGGGTCAGCAACACTACAGCCCCAACTTTTCCTGATTGAAAGGGACACAGTGACCTGGGCAAGTTGGTTTGACAGGCTTGTTTCTTATCACACAATGATAAAGTAGGTCTCATTGAAGAGCTGAATCACACTGAATTGGGTTTAAAAAAAAAAATAAGTGGTCCTTCTAGCCTGCTTTAAAATATCCGAGACTGGGTTGCTAATATCTTTGGGTTTTTTTTTAATGGAATGTCTGATCTCATTTATTTTCAAAACAACACTGTGCTTAAAAACAACCCACATCATCTACTGCTCATAGAATACATTTGAATGTTAGCTTTTATAAAGCATAAACATGAAGGGTTTCCAGGTTAGTATGCTAGTGAGGAAAAAAATAAATAAAACTAACATGTTTCAAAGATTTGATTATATTTCCAAAGCATCTATTTATTTCAGCAGCTTTATTATTACTACTGCACATGATTTCAGGGGAGTAGAAAGAAGCAGAATTTAAATAACTACTTGTGGCAACAGAGCGCCAATTATACACTCCATGGCTATTTATGTCCTCTGGTGATCAACTAGCAGTGGGAAGTAAAACTGACAACACACTGGTACAATCACAATTATGGGTCAAACTTCAACAAGCCTGTTTAAATGGTTCCATTAGGTCCTACTTGAAATACTGATTTACATATATTTTGACTATTTTCAGACATGTTATCCACTTTAACATGCAGTGATATAATCATTTCCTATAAGGATGCATTAGTCTAGAGCACTGAAAAATAAAATAGCATGCCATGCACAGAAATTTCTGTAGAAGTTAAATTGCATTAGAATACATCCCCAACCATATTTTAGAAGGTTAAAATATCATTTTGGATTCCACAGCAGGTCTATTTAGTAGGGGATTTGGATATTTTTAGAATCACTGAAATGGGCTTTTGCTTGGAGCATGAATGCATTTCTAAGGTAAACAAAAACCATACATAAGACAGGAGAGGTCTTCTTATACAGACCCCTGGCTTAGCTAATTTTTATGATCTTTTTTATTAGTCTGATCTAAATATAGCTCTTTCAGGTGATTTCTCTCTCCACTACAACTGCAACTCCTTTGCAATGCTTTCTAAATATTGCTCTTTTAGAGACATGTTTTAATGTGACACAAACATCTTGTTTAAATGGTTTCCCTTTACACACGATGTCATAATATATAGGAAAGGACATATGTAATGCATATAAAACTATACACATACAAAACTATAGGGAAAATGAGAAAATGTACAAATTAAAACTCATCAACTGACTTAATATCTAGACATTACTGCTACTTGGAGCTCCTGATTTCTCCTCTGCATGACATCTTCCATTGCCCCCGAAAGAAACATGCTAAGCTTTTTCTTATGATTTTATTGCTTTAAAATATAGTTTGTACACCACATATATGTCTCTCTAAACAGTGTATTATTTAGTTCTATGATTTTAACATTTTCAAAAAATGATATTATTCTCCATATAGTCAAATGGCACTTTTTACTTATTTACATTTTTACTATTTTGTGACTCATTCATTTTGAATGTAATTACTTGTAGGTCAGTAATTTTTACTGCTTACTTAATATTCCATTGTAGTAATATATCATGATTTATTTACCAATTGGATATTTGAGATGTTTCCAGTTTAACACTATTCTGGACTGCGCAATCCTGTGGATACTCTGGATCATATCTCCTGATACAAACATGCAAAAATTTTAAAAGTGGTGGTATCAATTTCTATTCCCATGAGCAATATATGAATTTGCATTGTTTCACATCTTCACCAATCCTCGGACTTGTTAAAATTCTTAATTTTTGCAAATGTAGTGGGTGTGAAATATTATCCTGTTATGGTCTTAATTTGTATTCTCTTATTAACTGATATCATTGAGAATCTTTTTATTGGTTTCTGGTGTTTTTGTGTTTGTTTTGCTGTGAATAGGAAATGCCTATTTATATCCTTTATCAATTTTCTATGTGGCCATTTGCTTTTTTCTTTTGTATTTGCAAAACTTTTTATGAAATTGTACACTGTTTCTTCAGAAGTCTGTCTCCATCTATTTAACTTTAAATGCCTTGAAGGGAAGCGCCATACCTTCTTTATTGTTATCTCTCCAGCCATGAGCATCATGACTCAATTAGATAGTTCCCTCTTTTGCAGATAGTAACATGTCCCTTTTGCTAAAATTTCTACTTAAATCATTAAGGAAAGTATTAATCATTGGTTCACAAGAAGCTTATGAGATGAGAGAAGTGGACCGGGTGGTAGGAAGGGAACAGAAGTTTCAATACACACACACACACACACACACACACACACACACGATTCAGTGGAAAGATGGTATCATATTTTGGCATGGTACACAAGCTTCTCTACGAAGTGATTTCAAGAAATCCACCTACCTTAAGAATTTATAAATCCCACATTATGTTATGATTTTAAGTTACTACAGAGAATACATAATTTTTTGTGTGTGCCTGTGTCTTTTACTTTTTACTGAATTCTCATTCCACAAGAATGAGTAGAGATGGGAACTGAAGTGTTCCAATATCTAGAGAAATAAATTATTTTTATTTGATTGATGGCCATGAAATAGTGTGGTCAGGAAAATACTAATGTCTGGAATAAATTTATTCAAGGCATAAAGAAGACATTTTTTCATCAGAAAACATGAAATTTTAACTGCTATTTTGCACAGCATTATTAATAAAAAGTTTGATTAGACATGATTTAAATGGCCAAAGATTTAAATTAAAATTTCTACTGTTACATGAAATCTTTCAGCATTACAGATATTTTATTAAAAGATAACAAATCGTAATTGCCATGCTGTAATTATTTACATTAATTACATAATTGCACTAATCACATAAATGGGTAGTAGCACTTTCAAATATCCCCTAATTGCTTCTAAAATTTCAAATGCATGAAATGAGAATTAAAAGTAAAATGAAAATGAAGAGATGGCAGAATTCTGAGAATTCATTTTTTAAAAATAATGTGATTTTATTTATTTATTTTTTGTGATTTTATTTATTTATTTGACAGACAGCCAGCGAGAGAGGGAACACACGCAGGGGGAGTGAGAGAGGAAGAAGCAGGCTCATAGCAGAGGAGCCTGACGTGGGGCTCGATCCCAGAGCGCCGGGATCACACCCTGAGCTGAAGGCAGATGCTTAACAACTGTGCTACCCAGGTGCCCTAAAAATAATGTGATTTTAGTACTTAAAATAAATCCACATGTTTTGCTAAGATTGGTATTATTCCCATGTCATTAACACTTTAGACATGCCTATTTCCTGTGAATCTTCACAGAACTTGCTGTTATACCCTAGGAATCTAGACTATTATTCCCACCTGTCTTGGGTAAATCTTTTTACCATAGTTCCAAGAAACTTGAAAAATAGTTACCTTCAGCCATGACTGATAGGATACCCATGTATGTTATTTCTTCAAGGAAGGAAAGCCTTTCTAAAATACTAGAAAGCCCTTCTTTATGATTCTAGGATGTCTAATCATATATCTGTTCTGTTGCTGTAGGAATGACACAGCACCTCACCCATGGTGGGCACCCAGCAACTACTTGTCTCATAATTAATTGATACACATATATTTCAGGGACCACGGCCTTACCCAATAAGAAAATTTTCTTTCTCCTTTGTGGTATCTTCAACCCAGTGAACTCAACACTTTGTGCATGTTTATGTTTCTTAAACATGATTCAGAATCTAATTGTGATAAAGCTGTGTCATAAAAAATGTCCTCTTATTTTTGAGTGTTGGGAGGTACTTGATCACTCCCGTATTAGAAGTACGAAGGGCAGGTTTTCTTTCCTATGTCTCATCAGTGCGAAAGCCCAGTAGAGGTTGTTTAGTTATTTGGTCTTTAGCATTCATTAAGCATTCACTAAGTCCCTCATTGCGGCTTTGAGTGTGGCTCTACTGGGCAGGTTACTCTGCCCAGTCATCCTCTGGGTTTCAGTATAACTTCAGCAAAGAGAGGACAGATTTACTTGCTTAAGTAGAAATTTTACACCAGATGGTGATGACTAATGCTGATTATGAAGAGGAATATTATTTCCTGAGCTATCCATATCTTTTTAGCAAATAATTCTTTTATCCAATCACTCCAAAACCCTGTGCGACTATTTAGCATTTTTGCAATCCCCCGGGGAGTGCTTAGAGTGTAGACAAGAGCCACATAGGCATGGCATAAAAATCACGGTACATCCTAGACTTGTGATACGATGCCGCTGCTTGACCTGTGGTCTGCATTCTGAGCATCTGCACCATTTATGCACCATGTGCTCCTTTGGTATTTTGGTGAAATCTATGGATTCCTTTTCTGCATAGATTTCTACATGCATTAAATAAAATGTACACGGTTAAAATAAAAACCATGAATACTCCAGTTATGAATTTATTAAAATCTAAAATCATGATATGCTTTTTATTAACAAATCATAGAAAATAATAGCTAGGACTGAGTCTAATAACTACCTAGATCACAAAGTTATGATGAGTGGAAGTCTCTATGAGAGCGACTACTATAATCCAATAGGACACAATGACAGTATAGTGATACTACTGTGTCTGTTTCTTACATTCACAATGAGAGAAAAGCTAAATAATTATCAGTGAGATTTGAGGGAAAATTAAGCTGTAGACACTGGAGTATTACCGAAATCTCTGATTCTTGTAAGTAATATGCTTCAGGCCAGATCACCCTCCGCCCAAGTGAGCTGTGGAGACACAGTCACTCTGGCATCTACCCCCAGGGTTTAGGCTTCCAAGTCACCCTGGCAAAGCCTAAATTTGAAGCCTAGTTTAATAAAAGTGCTTCTTGGTTTAGAGTGACAGGATGACCTTCCTGGTTCTCCCTTTTCTTTTTGCTCATCTGGCCGACCCACCCACAGGGATGGGTGTTAGACTGAGTTATCCTCTGAAATGCTTCCAGATGGCCTCCATATTTCTGTACATTATTGTAGAGCACTTGTAATAGAAATTTAGGTAATCTTCATTAATTTCTTAAATTTACAGGATCCACAATACTTACTACGTCAGATCTGAGCGAGTCTTTCTATGTCCCCATGGGATGGGACATGAAGCCCAGTGCTTTCTCTAACTACATTAAATACCACTTTTCAAGATCAACACTGCTTCTGGAAAAGGGTGTGATTACGTGAATAATTCCAACTGAAATGAAAGCATTTTTATCTCTGTTGGAATCACTGTAAATGCAACACGGAAAAAAACTTGCCAAGATATGCTTCTGTCAGCAAGCAGGACAACCCATCAGGGAGAGAGGGAGATCTTTGTAATGGATGTGGAATTTCTGTGAAAATTATTTATTTAGAGAATATTATGAAGTCTGTTTTATTTCAGTTGGAGGTTTGTCGCTTAAGCTGCAAAACTGCATCAATTGAATGGATGCTTATCTTTCAAAAGGAAAAAAAAAGAAATTCACTAGTCAAATGATAGAATGAACTTTCTATTAAAGTTATTAATCTTTAATTTGTATATTATGTACATATTAACATATATAAAGTTTATTACATATTAATTATTTTATATATATTATATTATATAATATATATTTTATTATCTATAAAGTAACATATATATAAAGTTTAAATCCATATCTGACTCATTCATATATCAACTGAACAGAACTAACTTATGGAGTTATAATAATAACAGAACGATCTATAGATACATTGGTCATTTGTATTACGTATGAATTAATTCCTATTTATGCTAAATGTTTTTTTTTTTTTTTAAAGATTTTATTTATTTATTCAACAGAGATAGAGACAGCCAGCGAGAGAGGGAACACAAGCAGGGGGAGTGGGAGAGGAAGAAGCAGGCTCATGGCGGAAGAGCCTGATGTGGGGCTCGATCCCAGAACGCCGGGATCACGCCCTGAGCCGAAGGCAGACGCTTAACTGCTGTGCCACCCAGGCGCCCCTATGCTAAATGTTTTAGACGCACAAATATAAACTATTCTAGCTGGAAAATAGGATTATTTTGGCCTGTGTTTAATATACAGAATCTGAATATATATGGAGAAAGATTGAATTTATTTCTAGCAAAGTGGTAATTTTAATCAGGATACTTGTTAACATTTAGCCGTAATTGTCAATTTATCTGAATGATCTAATATTCTATACTTTCAAATGGTAGGGGAAAATCAAACAGATTATTTACAGTAGCTTATTAAATATGTGCTTATTTTTTTTAAGTCTGGAAAATATATTGTGGGTTTTATTAGCATACTAGATACTCAAAATAAGTCATAATTGATTATACTGGTTTTCCCATGTATATTACTCCTGTTTAAAGGATAATAAGGTTTTTAAAAATTTGCTTTTTTTTTGCAAATATACAAAAAGGGACCAAAATGCAATTCATAAAAGATGATACAAAATTCATGAATAAATATGAAATAAATAAAAAGAATGAGGGTAACATTTTTTCCAAATAAAAAATTATTTTACATTAACAAACATTAATTTTTAAATAATATAAGCTTTTACAAAATTTAAATGATAAAATTTGCTCTTAATACTTCTAAGACAATAAGGCCACTGGTACTACTTTCCTGACACACACACCCTTTTTAATTGCATATCTTTTGCATGGGTGTTGCCAAAATCAATCATTTCCAACCTCTTTTTTACTTCTTGTGTAAAATCTTCGGATTCTTTCCATATTATCTGAAATAATCTTACGTAAGGTGAAGGTTAGGCACTTGAGGTGAGGTGTGGTTACAGTATTTATTTACCAGGCCCTTCCAAGAAGTGACAGTGATGCTGTCCAAATATAGTCTTTCTCCACAACTCCAAGGAAAAGGAGGGTTTGGGGAGACCGCACAGGGCATTGCAATTGGTCCTCTTGTCTCGGTTCTGTGAAATTTGGTGACATTGGAGATAGTTGATGACATTCCTTTTTCTCTCTTCTGTATTCTGCCTCATCACTTCCCCGTCCTTCATTTTTCCCGATATTTTAAATAGTGTTCATTTTCCTCTACCTTGGACTTTGGTGCTTAATTGTACTCAGAAGAGTGATTAAGCTGTTTCTGATATTGAAAGCTAAACTGTTGCTTGCTCTCATATTAAGGGCACCTTTCTCCCCCTCCCCCCTTTACTTAAAGAACATGTCTTTTTTTCTAGTAAAAGCTGTAAGCCTATTTGGCGAGAAAGCCAAACTTGTTGAAATTTAATTTATAGAATCATGATGCCAGGCATTGGTGCGAGCCAGACTGGATCACTGGAGTGCTCCTGTACTGTGCTTTTCACATTGGCTTCCAGTAGCTTAGCATATTGATTTTACAATTTATGGCTTTCAAAGCCATTTGCAGCCTTGATCCTTCTTATAGTTTCAATTTGCTTATGTCAGTCAAGAACACTGAAATTGTTCCGTGGCAGCATGTTTCCTTTGTAGCTCTGATTTTTTAATAGTTCAATTCATTTAAATTGGAATTGAAAGTTAACATTGATTTTCTTTTTTAATGTCTAGCATTCCTCAAGTTCTTGTCCCATATATTTTGGGCTTATTATATATATGCTTAAAAGGACAGCATTGGTAGGTAGTAGTATTTTACAAATTCTCCTTGCATTGTCTCAATTATTATAACTGACTCAGATAATTGGTGAGCTACCTAAACCAAGAAAAGGACAATAAATAAGTGGTCCAGACAGAGAAAGAAGCCTGGGATTTCTCACCACTCAGCATGGACATTTTCACTCATTCTTTTTATTTGAATTTTGATACACTACCTACACCCAGAATTCATGAATCAACGTACGAGTTTTCTATTTTATTTTTTTCAGTAGGTTCCACACCCATTGTGGGCTTGAACTCACAACCCTGAGATTAAGAGTCACATGCTCTACCAACTCTACCAGTCAGGCGCCCCTACATACAGTTTTTCTTATTCAACGTTTGTAGAAAGCAAACTCTGGCCCTTTCCTCATATCCTGGTTAGCTGGCTAACTGCTCCCTATCTTCACTTTCTATGAATCTCCCTTACCTTCCCCCTCTAACTTCAGAAAAATTTGTTCCCTGCAATTCCAAGGGTTTCTGGAGTTCTACAGCATTTATTACCTTACGTCCTCTTTGCTTCCACACCCTGCAGGACTAAATTTCATTATTTTCTGCTCTGCTAAGTCAACTACCACTCCTCTGTTTGCTCTTGGTTTCCAAAATTTCTATGCTATTCCTCATTCAGCATTTCTCCCAACCACTAAAACTAATTTGAAAGGATATATGCACCCTTATGTTTATTGCAGCATTATTTTTTTAAGATTTATTTATTTATTGGAGAGAGAAAAAGAGCGCACAAGCAAGGGGGAGGGGCGGAAGAAGCAGCAGACTCCCCACTGAGCAGGGAGCCCCACCCTGGGATTATGACCTGAACAAAAGGCAGGCACGTAACCCACTGAGCCACCCAGGCGCCCCACAGCATTATTTACTATAGCCAAGATATGGAATCAACCTAAGTGTCCAGTGATAGATGAATGGATAAGGATGTATGTGTAGCATATCTATGCAATGGAATATTACTCAGCCATAAAAGAGAATGACATCGGGACATTTACAGCAACATGGATGGACTTAGAGGATATTATTTAGAGGATATTATGCTTAGAGGATATTATGCTAAGTGAAATAAGTCGGATAGAGAGAGACAAATACTGTGTGATTCACACATACGTGGAATTAAAAACAGACAAGCAAGCAAAAAAACAGAAACAGACTCATAAATACAGAAAACAAACTAGTAGTTGCCAGAGGGGAAGGACAATGGGTGAAATATGGGTGAAGGGAATTAAAAGGTCCGGTTATAAAGTAAATAAGCCAAAGAGATGAAAATGGAATATAGTCAATATTGTAAAAATGTCATACGGTGACAGGTGGTAACTATATTTACCATGGTGAACACTGAGTAACGTATTGTTGAATTATGCTGGACACCTGAAATTAATATGACATTGTATGTCAACTATACTTTAATCTTTAAAAAATACATTAATTCTTGAGTGAATGAGCTCTAATAGTTTAGATCTGTACATTCATTCATTTATGCATTTAAAATTATATATTGAACACATATGTACATTAGGTGCTGGTAATACAGCAGTGAATGCCAACAAGCTCCGTTCTCTCACATAGCTTACTTTCTAGAGAAAGGAGATAAAAAATACAAAAACAAAAAAAGTAAGTGTGGTATTAACAAATGCTAGGAAAAATAAGAAAACATTGTAAAAGGTTTGCAAGTTACTCTTTTAGAAAGAATGGTTAAAGTAGCTTCTTGGATGAGGTGGCAATTGTTATGAATTTTCTTTTTTATATTTCCTGTTTCATACAAAAAATTCTCTAGTGCCTTCCACATATATAGTGCATGGTTTTATCCATAGAGAATCCAGTAGAGGCAGGACTTCTGTGAAACACTTCAAGGTCAATCTTTTGTCTGAGCAAATCAAGGACTACTGTTCTCCTCTTTTGTGCTTTGTGAAAAGCTATGGTCATGTCTTTGTCCTGCTTCCTGGGCAGGCACTGTATATCCATTCCTACACTTTGATATTTCATGTTGCCATGGAGTCGAGTCCTTCTTGGCATTGAGGGGACAATAGAGATTTTTTTACTCTAGGATAATGAACTCTAGGCATTTCAAGATCTGATATTTAGATGAGAATTTTCTAAGTCAAAGAAATAATTCTAAAATACCAGCTCAGTCATTTCATCATTAATATAATATTAACCATATCAGTTATTGTAACAAAATGTTAATGGTTATAAGTATTATGTTAAATAAAAGATCATATTCTAATTCATCCAAAACTAAAAATGAAAACATTAACAAATTAGAAGTTTTTACGATGTTATTAAAATGCTAATAAAACTTATTTTTTAATTTGTTTTAATTTGTTCTTACATGCATAAAAACACATATATATTTATACAAAATATAGTTATATATAAATATGCAATATTTACATATATAAATATACATGTAATGTGTACATCTATGTATAGATATAATGCATATAAACCTGGATCTTAGAAATAGTGTGTGTACATGTGTGTATTTAACTTATTTTATTACAAAGGAAAAAAAACCACAATGGTATAAAGCTCTCATTTTGATAGCTTTTCTTGTTCAACAGTAAAACCTTGATAAGTTTTTAAACTAAAATGAGGGGCCCCATAAATGCTAGATTCCATCTCTCAGCTGGAGGTTCTGTAAGAACTTTGTATTACATATTTGATATGTTACATAAAAAACAATTAGCCAAAATAAAAGCAGAGTAGAAAAAGTATTAAAAGGTATAATAAGCAAGTTTAAGTGGAAATGTTGCAAACAACCTTTTTAATCTTAGGGAAAAATGTATTTGTTAAAATGTATTTCAATGTATGTTGAAATACATTCCATATGAGAAATTTGTTGCTTTTTGGAAATGGATATTTCTCTTCTTATCTGTGTAATGAAATAGATTCCATATCTGCATAATAGAAAGTAAACGAAAGCCTTTATATAATTATGGAAAATAACTCCACAATGGGAGGCATCAAGAATAGAAGACAAGACACACCTATCCACCACCCTGAAGTATTGGGTTAGCTGTATTTTTAAATCCCTTTGTAAATCTAGAAGAAGAAACGAAGGAGTAGGTGACAGTCACAAAAACTACTTAATATGAAATAGATTTATGACAGTCACATCAGTGTGTCCTCCATGCTCACCTGCCTTGCCCTCACTTCCTGTCTCCAAGGCAGGATTTCCTCCTCATTCCTAAAATTCACCTCTGTCCATGTTTACTGAGGTTTTCTGTGCCTGTGTCTCCTAGGATCTTGCTTCTCATGAATCTCTTATTTGTCTTTATCTTAACATTCCTTTTTTTTTTTTTTTGCCTAATTTTTTCTCTTCCGCCATCACATACTCAAATTCTTCCATGCTAAATTTTACAAAGCAAAGCAAAATAACAACAGAAGAATCTTCTCTGGTTCTTCCCACTCAGGTACCTGCACATATCCATTCTCCCCTCTCTTGTCAAACTTCTAGAAACAATATTCTATACTTGGTGTGTCTAATTCTTCATCTTATATTTACTTATTAATCTGACACAGCCAGTCTTTCATTATGTTAGTTGCCTGAAATTGTTTTCTTCAGGGTTACCAGTCCCTTTCAAGTTTTCAATTTCCGGATCCTTGCCCTATTGAATGGATCTGTAACATTTTCTATTACTGTTTCTTTCTTTGATTTCTAACCCTTGCTTGCTTTGACACATCAGGCTCCTGATTCTTTCTCACTGGGATGAATCCTCTCAGTTGCCACTGCTACATTCTTTACTTCCTTCTCTTTCTAAAGGCAAATATTTTCAGGAATCCTTCACCAGTCTTATTTTTTATCTTCCTATTTCTCTTTTCAGATAATCTCAGATATTTCTATTGTTTTACCTATCACTTACATGCAAGTAACTCGGAAATCTCTATGTCTAGTTCTGACTTTTTAAAATGCTAAAGGAGGGGCGCCTGGGTGGCACAGCGGTTAAGCATCTGCCTTCGGCTCAGGGCGTGATCCTGGCGTTGTGGGATCGAGCCCCACATCAGGCTCTTCCGCCATGAGCCTGCTTCTTCCTCTCCCACTCCCCCTGCTTGTGTTCCCTCTCTCGCTGGCTGTCTCTATCTCTGTCGAATAAATAAATAAAATCTTTAAAAAAAAAAAAAAAGCTGAAGGATCCAGACTTGTGTTCCAATTGCCTGTTGAGTATTTCCTCTTGGTTGTCATTCTGGCATCTCAAACACAATAGCACAAATTCTAAATCATCATGTTTCCTTTTCTTGTGTTTCTGTCCTCAACACTCTCTTTGTTGAAAGCCACACACCTTTCAAGACCTGGTACCAACACTACATTCTTCTTAAAGTCTCTGATAGTGTCAGTAAAAAAGGGTAATTATGTTTTTTTAAACCAATCCTTAAATAAAATATAAACCCTTTATGTCAAAAGCCCTACACCACAGGGGTTGAGAATCTAAGCTTTCAAGTCAGGGAGCCCTAGGTTTGCATCTCAGGTCTACGTCTCAGTAACTGTGAACATTCTCAAGACACTTAACCTTGCCAAGCCTTGTTTTTTTTGCCTGTTAAATGAAGATAACAAATATTCAATAAATGTTAGCCATGATTACTATTACAAATAAAATGAAATTCTTAGAGTATAGTATATGATTCTCAATGGCAGCTTGAGCTGGAGGCATCTGGTCTACCTTCAGAGCAGCAGGAAAAGAATAACAAGAAGCACATTCTCTCTCTTTTTAAAAAGACTTCTTAGATGTTGCCTAACTTTTGTTTCTCAAAACACAGCTACAAGGGAATCTGTGGAATGTGTTCTTTAGCTGGGTGCAAGGCCATTGTGAATAAGGTAAAGGAGAAGGAAGAATGGATTTTCAAACAGGCAACTAAGCTTCACTCCCCTAAGGACTATGGTAGTTAACAAGTTTAGCAAGATTAACCAATTAAACTTAATTATATTAGTTATATAGCTTAATTAATGAAATTAATTTATCCAGTGATTACTTCTGAGAGAAGAGCAGTTATAGATAAGTTCATAGATAAACTTGAAAAATATGATGAGAGACTGATTTCAAGGGTCCCTAGATTCACACTTAGAACTAATTTGAATAGAGTATGGACTGCAAGTTTAGATGCTCTGTAGAATGAGAAATGTATGTGAATGTGAAAAAATATCAATTTGGCCTTTAAAAGTAAGAAGAAAAGATTTCTTTGTCTTATAGATTTCTAAGCGCTTTCAAGGCACAATTTTGTAGGCGTCTAAAAAATGGCACAAAAAAGTTTACTTTAATGACCAGAAAGAACTCAAAACATACTTTCCTCATATAATTCTGAAGCTAGTAATGTTAGAATTAGCACAGATATAAGAGAATTAAATCTGATTTCAAATATGACAAATGCTTGCATATTATCAATTTATGAATTTTAATGGCAACTTAAAATATATCTTCTAAAAAACTTTATTATGAATAAACTAAACATAGAAATGTAGAGAGAAAAATAAACCCAACCCTCATAAAATTATCAAATTCAAAAGTTTTCATGATTTTTGCCCCATTTACTTTAACTACTCTCTCCCAATTTTTCTGAAGTATTTTAAAACAAATCCCTACATCATGTCATTTTACCGAAAAACTCTTAAAAATATTTATTCAATCATTATTCTATTATTAATTAACAAACACTGTGTGTCTACCATATGTCTCTTAGAGGTTTGGCAACATATGTCAAAAGTTCTCAAGTGATGCCTTTATCAGAAAAGAACATTTTGCATACACAAATGCTCTGTAATCTCTACTACACAGCTCTTCCTATACGGCAGCCATGCACAGATCTTACTGCTAAAATACCTTCCTTTTGTATGACGGATGAAGAAAATTTAGCATATGCACAGACCCAATTACAGTCAATGTTCAACTTACTCTAATCACCACATGAAAGCTGATCTACATAGTCAAAGAAATACATTAGAAAAAGTGTTATTTAAGACATGTAAAATTATATCACTTTAAACTTCAGAATCTTTTTTATAAATAAAATTCTTGATAACTAAACACAGAAGTTTATGTTTTAAGCAGGTATCAGCCTTCATCACCACCCTGTCACCACCATGTATTTCTGGATTATATGTCCCTTCTATATTTCAGTATTCTGATCTCTCCCTTTAGAGGAATATGTATACATATCAGATAGAAAGTACATGCTGAGAATTACCAGAATCAACATTTTAGAAATCTCTGGAAAAACACCAGAAAATATTTTCAAAATATTTCTTGAAATTCTTCTCTTATAAAAAGTAACTACTGTTGAAAATAATGATATATATTTTGAGGTTCATTACAGGTTCGTTTTAAGAAGTAAAATGTGGTTATATACATTTCTTTTAGTTCTTTTGTAACTCCAAATGCTTACACTCCTTTGCTGTCTTTTCAGTTCACAAATTCACTAAAGCTAAAAAGTATTTCAAAATCAAGCTAAAAAATGGGGACGCCTGGGTGGCTCAGTCGTTAAAGCGTCCGCCTTCAGCTCAGGGCCTGATCCCAGGGTCCTGGGTTTGAGGCCCGCATCGGGCTCCTCTGCTGGGAGCCTGCTTCTTCCTCTCCTACTCCCCTTGCTTGTGTTCCCTCTCTCACTGGCTGTCTCTCTCTTTGTCAAATAAATAAATAAAATCTTAAAACAAACAAACAAACAAACAAAAAAAATCAAGCTTAAAAAAATACCATTGTCCATGAACTGATAAAACAGATATTTGGATGTTTGAAAACATACCTCTTTTTAAAGTATTAGGTTAATTTTATTATGCAAGAGAGCTGATATTTTATAAACACTCAGTATAATTTTTGCCTTAACCTTATTGTTATAGAGATGTTTATGATGAAAATACTCTACTCAAATACATATGTTGGTAAAATTTGAGTGGAGATAACAATGACCTATTAAATCTATAATTAAAATTGAAATATTACTTTATCTTAACTCTGAGTATGTTCTGTATTTGAAATGAAAAGAAACAGGAATCTGTGACATATATTTGTATTTTTTCTAATAAACAAAAATCAATATAGTTTCACTTTAATAGGATGTAGTTTAAGCTTCTTAGGAAAAAAGTTATGAGGTCTTGCTTTTCTTTTGTTTCTCGTTGATGAAATTGTATGCAAGAAGCCTCACAACACATCTGCAACACTACAACCTTGAATTTTAAGTTGATATTGCCTGTAGTCAAGTGTGAGTCATGAATTTCAATACATTTGTTTCAATTGTTCCCTACAGCAAAGATGCAGAAAATACTTATTTCCCTGGCTAGTATCAAATTCAAATGAATTTTATCATTTGAGCCAAGGAGAAGACTCTAAGGTACTATCCTTCCTACAAAAATGCATAATGAGGGAGAAAAATATTAATGGTTTAATACATTATTAAATTAGAGAGGCTCAAGTTTCCTCTATTTTACTTGGATATAATTATAAAATCTCCACTATGGTTATTTTCCCAGCTTGTCTAAGAAAGAGATAAAAGATTCTGTCTCTTGAGTCTGATAGAAAACATTATAGCCAGAGGCCAGTACAAGAAATTGTTATTGAGTCAGAAACATGAATTGTTAGTAAAGCTTTTTTTAACTCACTTTTTTCTTATAGCTATAATTATATTATTAAAAAATACTTAACCAAATCTTCACCCAGACCATCGGAGCCCTAGAAAAATTTTTAACAGTTCTTTATTTTTCATATTTCATCAGGAAAATAAATATTTTTTTTCATGATTCATTATCTAAGTTGAGGATAAATTAATTTCCACTCTTTCCATGGGCCTCTGGCATAAAGAAAAAATGAAGACCATAGCAGAACTTGGTTCCAGTAACATCCCTTTAATAAAGTGAAAATGTTACTTCATTGACAAGGTATTTTTTACCTGAAAATCATCAGAAGTTATTATTGATTATCCAATGGGGTAACTAGTGTGACCAAGTGATAATTTATGAGTGGTATAAGGTCATTTAAATGTGTGACATAAGTGAAAATTTATGAATGATATTTAGAAGTGTCATATATAATATGATAGTACTAAATCTTTTATGTTTGTACCATGCTTTTTTAAATGTTAATTTTTTATATTCTTAGAATATTTTTTAAAGTAATCTCTACACACAACATGGGGCTTGAACTTCCAAACCCAAGATCAAGAGTTCTGTGCTCTACCTACTGAGCCAGCCAGGGGCCCAAGCAGCATACATTAAGTAATACAAATGTTTTGGGACATATTTCTCATTTCGGCTGCATTTAGGGCTCATCCTAAGAGTTAGCATAGAGATTATAAAGTAATTGACTTTATAAGGTCTATTTCGTATTAATTTTTGGTATAAATTTTTGACAAATTAATGTGATGCACGATGAATGATTAAAAGATTATTATTATTATTATTATTATTATTATTATTATTATATTGTTAACATATAAAAGAATCCACTCTGAGTCCTTGAAAGGAAAAGCTGGTGATGAGAGATAAAATGAGTTTTGTGAACAGTAGTTTGATATAGAAAGCAACTCTTATTAGTTTTAACTCCAATTTGTGCATCTTATAATAATTATAGGTATTCACGCTGATCTTACAAGTATGAAATCCAAACATCCAACGACTGCTGCTATATTACTCTAATTTACCTATATTAGTTGGCCCTATATTACTCTAATTTACTCAACTCCAGATAAATGCCACCCCAATTTGTCTGGAATGCTTGACTGCAGCGCCTTACTCAGACCACCTGTCTTAGTAGATAGTTCTGCGCAATTCTATCTTTCCCCTTAAAGTTTTTATGTTCTAGTGCTTCACTGTTCAAAATGCCCATCTCAGATACTTAGTACATAGTCAGATTGTTAGCATATACTAGGCTAGGTAGCTTACAGTAAAGCAGCCATAGATAGTAAGAGCTCTTCTAAACAAATGTGAGCTGTTCTGTCGCTGTCAACCTCACATTTGTATCTGAACTGCATATACTGATGCTAGGCCAGAGGGAGAAATATGCTGGGGTTATGGTACAATCTAACTACTTCTCAAAAACGTCCCGCGGTGATGGCTACCTAATTTACCACTTTGGTCATGAGATGAGGCCAGCCCTGCTGGTTGGCTTTTGGAAAGGTTAAGGATTGTGCAAAAAATGTAGCGCCCATTGTGATGCTCAAACACAGCAACTGCTCTTGGCGGTTTAGGTATTTCTTTCTTTTCCTTTTATTCGCTGTAATTTCCTATTTCTATTTTACTAGGTTGCATTTTTTCTAACGTAAGTCAGCACACATCTCTTTCGACAAGAGAGAGGGTATAATGGATTTTTTTGAAAGGCGTAAGAATAAAACTAGTGAGGTTAGGTATAAAAGCACTATTTCTTTCCTACCCCCCTCTCTCCTCCCACACAGACACACACGTACACACACCATATAGCAGAAAAACAAACAGCAGAATAAGAGCAGGTCATAAAGAATTAACTGACTTAGAGAGTTCATGATATCAATAGAATGGGGTGGGCTGGTTAGCATCATGTTGTCTAGTTTGCTTATTTGGTTAAATGAAAGTATTCAGTTCATTGACAAATATCTGAAAGTAGCTTGCTAGACCAAGCACTCTTACAGACTCCGGAAATACAATAGTGAAGAAAACAGACAACAATCTCTGGTTTCAGGAGCTTACACTCTAGTAATAGCTGGAAATTTCTTGCTCCATACCAGACACTGTTTATTTTTCGTTTTAAGATTTTATTTATTTATTTGAGAGAGAGAGAGAGAATGAACGAGGTGGGTGGGGGGAGACAGAGAGGGAGAAACAGGCTCCCAACATGGGCCTTGATTCCAGGACCCTGAGATCATGACCTGAGCCAAAGGAAGACGCTTAACCGACTGAGCCCCCCGGGCACCCCCCAGACACTGTTTAAGTTGGTTTATGTGCTTAACCGTCACAACAACTCCATCAGATAGGAACTATGGACACAGATGAGAAAACTGAAGTACTGCAAGTTTAGTGACTTGCCCGTGGTCACACAAGTGGAAAATGGTACTGGGATTTGAACTGGGTTAATTTCCTCCCAGGGTCTGTGCACTCGTAGCCAGGCCTCATGGAAGCTTTAAAAGGTTACCATTAATAAAGCAACTGTTTTCTCAAAATGAATACCATCCTTTTCTAATGGAATGAAGAAGCCTTTCTTAGGGTTGGTTATGATGATGAGTATTCACCTTGGAAACCTGGTGCATTTTCCATCTTCCCATTACTGTTTTCGGGCAATTTTCAGCATTCGATTTGAGGCACCGGGATTTGATTTAGCAGGAACTTGATCGAATTTTGTCTCTTTGTCCTTAATTTTAACCAAATTTAACCACATTGGTTCGATTTCTGTTAACTTAGTGTTCAGCAAGGTCACGTAGTCATAGCTTATGCAATTTATATGTAAGCACATTAAATATTCTGTCTCTTACTGTAAAGCTGTATTACCATATGATCATTGTGAACATGAGAAAACCTGGATGTGAAGAGCAGGATGACTTCTCCTCCACACATTCTATTTGTCAATTCATCATGCTCTGTTACTTGACACTGGAACCAGTTATCTGAGCTCTGGAAACCTCAGTTTCCACCTCCAAAACAGACAGTTACTAACGACCTTCCTCCACAACACCAGTACTGGTGTGAGGAGCTGATACAGAAAATGTAAATAAAAGGCTTCGTAATTTTGAAAAATTATGCAAATTTTAAGTTGCAAATAATCTGAAGGAAAGGGATAGAGCATTTAGCGTTCTGCACTGCAAGCATTATGCAAGATCATTATGAAGATCCTTATTTAAGGGAGGAGGAAATAAAAGGATAAAGAGAGGTATTTTGCACATAGCAGTCACTCCACAAATGTTAGTTAACTTTATCTTTTCCCCTGATATAAAGTAGAATGTATTTCTATCTACTTATGTACAACTTTCAGAGCTAAATTAAAGGATAGAAATCGAATTACCCTCTTGCTTCTTAAGGGTCTAATGTTTAAAAACACTTAATCCCCTTTTTCTCCTTTGCCTTTCTAAGACTTTTCCGAATAAAAATATCTGAATGGGATTGGCATTTCTTGTAGCTACAATTCTCATGAAGTGGAAGATACAATGCTCAGTTTTGGTGTCTAAATCCAAGCCTGTAATGGTCAAAAACGAAGGCCTTGAGGAGAGCAGATGATTGAGGACCTGCTTGGCAAGGACTAGAATAAGAACATGTAGACAAGCTCATGACTTCACATCTTCTACCCTCCTTTCCTGGAGAGACTAGATGAAGATCACCAGTGCTGAGATGCCGAGATGGTAGTCAGTGCTGCTGGATGGCAGGGAAGCAGCAAGGGCCAAGAACACTCACGCTTCCATTCCTCATTAAGGACTCTGAAATGAATGACCCCACATGCACCTCCGATGCCCTCCTAGGAACTTGGTGGAGAAGAATGGCTAGACACTGTGGGACTTGAGTCCCCATGTGGATGGAGTCCATGGCCCCCACAGAAGCCACAGCTAGGGAATTTATGAGAGGTGGGCACTACAGAAAAGAGTGGGGGTAGGTAGCTTTGTAAAAAAGATGGTGTTGCTCAAGCTGACAAGAAAATGCAGCAAGATCACAGAGTGACACAGTGACAAGTAGGACACAGGCAAGGCGCCTCATTAGGCCACATCATAAGTTACATGACTTCAGATTTCAGTCAGAAGAACAGCAGGACAAGCAGCAACTGGTTGGATAAATAGTGCTACCCTGAAGTCCCCAGGGGCAGAGGACTGCTCCCAGGGATCCTGAATCTTCCTTCTCAGCACGTGGTCACAAAGCCTCCTCCCTTCCTGAATATCCCCAGTGACTAGCTAAGGGAGGGAAGGAAGGTGAGGGGAAAATAGCTTAGAGACTAAGCATTTCATCCGTGGGAGTTGAATATTCCTCCACGCTGTTACAATTATTAAATTAAATTTGAAAAACACTTTTGATTGGATGAAAAGTTTTTATTTTTCCTCGTTAACCAGTGCACAGAGTACACATGAAGGAGGCCAGGTTAATTATAGACATAATGAAGAACTTATATTACCTCCAAGCATGAGTTGGTGTTTGAGTGACATGTGTTATCCTGAGACAGGAATAACAGGGCGGAAGAAAGAGGAAGGGTTAGATGGGTGATCAGAGGAGGCCTTTTTGAAGAGACAGCACTTAAGCAGCATTCCCAGTGATGACAAAGACTCAGCCAAATAATCACAGTGGAGAGTCTTTGCATTGGAAAAAGTGCAGAGACCCTGAGTCATGAATCCTGACCTGGATGCCTTCCTTTAATGATGCTTTTTGTTGCTGTCACCGGATGCTTCATTCCCTATGAGAGGGGCTATAAGCATTGAGGTTACGTCCTTTATTTTAAAATTTTTATTTTATTTTATTATTTTTTTAGAGAAAGAGCACAAAGTGGGGGGTAGAGGGAGAGGGAGAGAGAAAATCTTAAGCAGGCACCAAGAATTGCTTTTTTTGCTATTCACTCATTCATGAGTTTACACGATCCTGGCATATTCCTTTTAGTAAAAGACCTCCACCCCCTCACCACTTGGTAGCAATATAACCTCAGGTAAATTGCATCACTTTCTTGAATTATGTTTTCCTTATATCTAAAATGGGGATAATAATAGTTATAGTGAGGTAAGAGTAGACACATTAAAAATGTTTATTCTCATAGTCTAGTTGTTGTTTTGTTATTGGGCACATGTTCTTTGAGGATTTCACCATTTATGATGCCCTGACATCTCTAAAGGTATGTGACTCCTATCCCTATTTGCTTTACTGAATATTACCTTATTATTATAGCTTGCTCTGACATTTTACATTACTCAATATTAGTAAGTACTACAAAGAACAGTTGATGTTCACTCTGATATTTTGTAACTGATGGCAGAACTGAGTATCCTGTCCAATAGGGTTAATTTTCAAAGGAATAATGTCTTGTAACCATCAGTCTCCTCATAACATAGATCCTGAGGACAGTGATTGTGAGGGGGTAGTAAATTAAAGTCTTAGAGAGATTAAACAGCTTGACTATGAGTGAAGTGGATAGATAGTGATAGTAAAGAGTTCAAATTTCTAGACACTCATTATTAGAATGCTACCCAAGTAAAAACGGTATACCTTGCAGTATCAAATGTGAGTGGTTCCAGATTTATGATGTCAATATTTCATACATGTATTTTCTGTTTAGAGATAATGTTGAGATACGTTTAGAAGAATCTTTTCCTCAATTACACATTTCGAGGAATGTAGAATTCTAGTCAAAACAATCATAAATTGCTACCATTTGTACATCTGTCACAATTAATTATCTCTGAGGACTTATAATACAAAAAAATAAATGATATCTTTAATTTGAGGACAGGTAGGCAACAAAGATAATGACTTTACATGTGACTCTCAAGAAGTACTACTAATAAAGAAGAAAGGTAGTCTTTCCTATAATATTAAAACAAAGTAGCTCACTCAAAAATTTCCTTATTTACATGTTATATAATAGTTAAGCATGATTTGCCTAGAATTTGATGTGATGGCTGATTATATGGAATTTCGGTCTGCACGTTAAATAGCTCTAATATCCTCCATGTCTATGAATTGGTGGGTGGTTCACTTGTAATTTATAATGGTTTTAATATTACATAGATACTTTTTTTTTTCTTTTTTCTTATTTAAGTTAATGGATATACATAGGGGGGATTTTTAAGCTCTATGACCAATTCACACACTGGCTTAACTGTGGGGCCTAACCAAGAATATTAATTCAATCCATAAATGACGATTGGATGCATTTTACCCATATGATATATTACATATATAATGTCATATAATAATGCATGTATAATGTTATAACAAATGTATTGAGTTACCATGACATCTATCTATTCCTCTCTATTCCCCCTTGTCTACTATGATAGATCCCATTCTATGCCTTTCTAGACTGATTATTAATTCTTATAGAATCATAAACTCTTTAAGCTTTGAAAGGGAAGTTAAAGCTCACTTAGTTCCTTCTCATTTCTATTTACAATTCTCTCTGAAAACAAAACCAACCAAACAGCAAAGTGCATCCTCTAGTTAACAAGTTTATGGAAATTGGATGAAGAACTGGGGGTGGGGGGAGTCTATGAAGGGAAGAATCGCCTTTGCATGGTTACCTTTGAAAAATGTTATTGTGGTTTGAGATCTAGGACATAAAACATGTGGATCTGCATAAAAAAGGAAATTGACATAAGCTCACCTAGTAAAGAGATAAATACGCAGGGCACATGCAATGTACTTACATTAAAGTGCTTGATAGCAGAGTGGAAATGAAGTAGGAGCCTACAGAAATACATGATCCAGACTTACGGACATTACTAGTTAGAAAAAAACTTAACAGTGCACAGCTCATTTAACAAAGCGAGTAAATTTTATCCCTTTTGAACAGATATAGCTCATGGCAGTAGTGGTGGTGCATGGAGCTCTAGAAATTTGAGCTTCCTTAATTTGTTATAGCATGAGTGTTTCTTGGGAAGAGAGGTACTATGAGTATTAATTTTCATACACAAGTGTGGAATAAATACTAATATTGTTTTTATTAAAAGGACAACAATTTCAGATATCATGTCACTCTAGAATTCTATGCTCAATACTAAGTAAGAATATGAAATGAAATTCTAGTATATCCTCCTATCATCAGAGGTAAATTACTAGCGAGAATCTCAAATCTCAAAATATAACTCAACCAATATTCTTATTCAGTATAATGAACCAATAAGCCAAATATGACAATTTACACTACTAACAGGACTTTGATATTCAGTCTTCTTATTTTTTTTTTTATGAACCAGAAGATTGATTTTTAGCATGTGATTTGGGTAACACCAATACTAGTATCGTGCAGTTAGTTGGGTAGTTTTCAACCGAACAGACTCATACCAGATTTGTAATTATTTCAATCAGACAAACACTCACAATTGGTCTAACAGAGAAAATGGGAGAAATTTGTGCTGATCTGTATTTCACCCCAGTTCATGGCCACAGTCCAGGGCTGCTAATTTGGTTTTTGACTCTGTCATATTTCACTGAACCTTTCTGTGGGAATATCCTATGCATCTGGCAGATAAAAACAGACAGGAATGGAACTGGGACTTGAGCTCCCAGTTCTCCACTACTGAAATAGAACATTGGCTAATAATGATTTTCTAACAATATTAGTGTTGTTAGACTCTTCTATATCCTTTTGTTGAAGTTTTCTGGCACCAGGGAGCTAAGAATGAACACACAGGACACATTTAATGCTAAAAAGCTACACATCCACTGAAGATATTTAAAATTCCAAAGTGAAATTATATGTAGCACTTCACTGTGAAACAGAATTTAAATATGCCACTCATGGACGAAATCATGAATTCCATTTTACTTTCAAATATACATCTTTATAAAATTACATTCGGCTAATAACTAAGCCTGTTCCATTACAGAGGTATGAAAAAGATGAAGTGCTGAGCTTCACAAATGAGAGGAGCCAATTCATCTATGTTTTGTGAATTACTCATGCTTGACATTTGAGGAATTTATACCAATAAAATGCATAATGGATCAAAAGTTAGTAAGTTTTCAATTTCATTTTTAAATACAGGGACTCTAAAGTGGGGAGTGGCGCTTTGAGGATGACAGGCACTGTGTGTGTGTGTGTGTGTGTGTGTGTGTGTGTGTGTCTATATGTATTGTATTCATAAAGCTCTTTCCAGAATCTGCTATTATCATCCAGGACCATGCTTCCTTAGTAAGTTCTAATATGGAAACAAGTGGGATTTCACGGTCAGCAGTATCCCTGCCTTCAGTTAGGGATCAATGAAGAATAAGCCTGAAGCTGGGCCTATATCCTGTGCAGTCTCATTATGACAGGTTTCTAGGAAATCAATCTGTCTGCTGTTTATTGCACATTTCTCAGATAGATCACATTGAAATTCAGCCCTAAAGTTCCTCAACTCTCATTCCATAGAAAACAGCAACAGTGGAACCAATTCAGTGTTAAAAAATACATAAATATGTAAATAAAATCGTAGCATATAGATAGGCTTGTTGTTGCTATGGCTTTTTAAATATCCATAGAAGGATACAATTTTCTAAAAATATCCTATAGAAAATTAAGTTCCTAACTAGAAGTCACTTGACTGTTTTCCAAAAAAGAATGTTACAAGTATAAATTTGGGAGTTTTTGTACAAATTATCAGTAGAAAGAATCATTACTACAATACCTTCTGGGGATGCCACACATCAGTTTGTGGATAACATAATGACATTAAGAAGGACACTCCTTATGACAGTGTTCAGACAAAGCCACCCTCATTTCCCTATCTGCTTTAGAGGAAATCATATTACAGCAAAGAGACTCCATTTGTTTTTATCTTAAAGCTGCAAATAAATACTAATTCTCTATCTCTTATTCATATGTCTGTGAAATGAGAATGCAGAAGAGAGTTAAGTAAAGTACTTAGTTAATATTTACGAGGGATTTAAATGGAAAACAAAGAGAAATGTCCTAATACATGAATGCTGTTTTCTGAACTAAAATACTTAAAAATATGGAATTAAAAATTTTCACATCCCATTTACTAAGCCAGCTACATGCATTCTCCCGAATACCAATTACTTTGCAGTATACTTTTACTTTAACAGAGGCCCGAAGCTTCTAGAGCCTACCTTGATGAATGCAAGTTTGTATATATATGCATAATTGTCATTTATCAACACTAATGTTAACAGTGAACTTCGTAAGTGGCCATTAAAAATTCTCAGTAAGGCCTGATTTTTCATTGCAAAAATACTACAGAAGTACCTTTATGGATTTATGTTCCAGATGGTAGTACCATCTGGGAGCTAACTTTCATTGTCTAATAGTTTCTTGCTACATTTACATGTATTAGGCATCAACACCCACTTCTGCTTACAATTGCTTTCTTTCCTGAGTCAGTGCTTAGTAGAATGTGTTGTGTATAGCTTATTATGAACTGATCTCAGGTGACAGAAAGAAGTAAACAGACTGGAAATTTCATATTGCTAATAATAGAATGCATAGCAATAAAGCGACCTCCATTGACCATTTCCAGACGTGGGATCAGTAGCATTTGTGCCTAACACATTTGCATGAAATGTGTATCCTAAGCAGGTTGGGTCTGCCACTCTGTTCCCTTGTGAATGTAGACTTGCCAGATGGTTCCAATGAAACTTTATTTTCTTGAGAGGCTGCATTTAAAGAACACCTGATGGCCTCCAAATGCACCAGAAATTAAACTGCTAGATTTTCTAGTACATTGATAAAAATGAGAATAAAATGGAGCAAACAGCAACTACACAGCGCATTACCTTTGCTTAGGGACACTGATCCTATCCTAGCTCAGTCTTGAGAATCAGGGAACTGATGGATAGGTCAATCTCTTTTATTTCACATATCATGACTAAGGTTTGAGTTATTTTTAGTCAAAATGTCTACCAGATGTAATTTTTCCTCCCCAATCCCATGTATTTAACTTCCATAATTCTCATCATATTATCATAGTAGGCCTTTTATGATACCATGGTAGGCCCCCCAAAGATGTGCATATCGTAAGCCTTGGAACCTTGTAGTATGTTACCTTATCTGCCAAACAGGAATTTGGAAATGTGATAAGTAATCACAAAGGTCATTCTAAGATGAAGGCAAAAAAGTCAAAGTCATAAAAAGGACACAAGATGATGGAAGCTGAGATTGGAATGCTTTAAAGATGGACAAGGGACTATGAGCCAAGGGATACAGGCACACTCAAGAAACTGGAAAAGACAAGGGGATAGATTCTCTCCTGGAGCCTCAGAAGGAGCAAGGTACTGCCAGGCAGCTTCAGTTCAGCCACTTAAGAATCATTGCTGACTCCTGGCCTCTACAACTGTAAGGCAGTAAGTCTGTGTTGTTTTAAGCCCTAAATTTGGGGGACTTTGTTACAGCAGCACTAGGAAAGTAATGCGCATAACCTTAGAGTCTGTGGGCTCAAGCACTGTTTTCACAGAATTATTGAATCATTTTACTATAGGAATACTCTCTAGAGAGGGACAATTTGTTACTGAGGGAGAGTAAAGGGAGCATTGCCAGAATAATAATCTTGGGAAAGTAAGAACGGCTGGAAGCCAGGACACAAGTGGGAGGATTGTATTCAGCTAGGAACAGAGACAGTTGGTTTCATTTTTTTTTTTATCTCTAATGATAAGAATACCATAGACTGTGATATCATTGGCTGACAACCTCTCTTAGTTTTCTTCCAAACCCTGTGAACAGTATTACTCTCCATTTTTTTCCTGGGTTTATTTTCCTCCATCTTTGAATGTTTTCTATTCCCAATGATCCCATCAACAGACTGCTTCTCCTTCCTCATTAGATGTCTCAATATTCAGTCTTATCCTCTTTTAATTGCAGTTATCTTTGTGGATTGTTTAATTAAAATGAACACCTTCTAGAGCAGTGGTTCAGAAGGTATGTGGCGATGCCTGGAGACATTATGGTCGGCACAGCTTGCAGGGGGTGGGGGAGATGTGCTGCCGGCATCCAGTGGGTGGAGCTCAGGGACAGCTGCCGAGTATCTTATAATGCACAGAATAGTCCCTCAAGCAAAGAATTATCAAGCCTCAAATGTCAATCACGCCACTGTTGGCTGTTGAGAAACTTGTTTTATTATTATTTTTTTCTAGAGGGAGAGAGGAGGCGGGGAGGGTTTGAGGGAAAGGGAGAGAGAGAGAATCTTAAACTTAAGCTTAAGAGATGGACTCCGGACTCGATCTCACAACAGGACTCTTTCACAACTAAATCTCACAACCCTCAATGACCTGAGCCAACATCAAGAGCTGGATGCTTAACTGAATGAGCCACCCAGGTGCCCCATGAGAAACCCTGTTTGAGATGAACACCATTCTTTATGTTATAGCTCTCCTTTTCCTTTAAGTCCAGCTTCTTGAAAGAGTAGACTCCATCCATATTGTCTATTCTCTCTACTTCCTATTACTCCTTTACTATACCACATGGGCTTTAACTTCTCTATCTTTATCCTCTCCTTTGGGAGGACTCTTTCCAACCCATAAGTTTAAATATTACCAATATGCAAATGATGCTCACATCTTTATATTTTGCTAATTTTACCCCCAAAGTCAAGACAAATTGATCTCACTGTTAGGTACCCCCAACTTCGTTTCAAACATCTCAAACTGAACGTATACAAACTGATCTCATCAGTTATCACTGAAACTTACTCTTCTTCCTACATTTGCCACCTTCTCCCCCTCTAAATTTTTCAAGTCTTTGATATTTTGTTTTTCTTCCTGTGGTCCATTCATTGCCCCATCCACTTACTTTCCAATTATGCCTACTCTTTAAAATTCTGCTCAAGTTTCTTCCTGGAAACCCCTCCTGACATCTCCAACCACCAAGAGCTGAATCAGATCTCTCTCTCTCGGTTCATCCTTTATGGTCTTATAGCATTCTCCTGTGCTACATCAATCACATAATTTGCCATACAGTAAATTAACAATTAACCACATAGAAATAAAAATCTATGAAATTGCATATCTTCCCATAAGAATCCAACATGGCTATCTCTTGCTTGTTTTGATACAACCACATTGGACTTTCCCAGCTTCCTTCACAATATGACCTAAACTTTAATGCCCCATTGTCTCTGGCTTTTCACTCCAAAATGCTGGGGTTCAACCTTAGCTCTGCAAAAAAAAAAAAAAAAGATTTCCCTTAAGCGTAGTGTGCAGAATTCCATAATGACCCCCACGATCTTTGCCCTCCGGTGTTACTCCTGTGACTATGTTACCTTACCTGGTGGCATAAGGGATTTTGCAGTTGTAATTAAGATTACTAATCAGTTAATTTTAAAATAGAGAGATTATCTAAATAGGATTAATTTAATCGTGTGAACCCTTAAAAAGCAACAAGTTTTCTCTGGTTGGCAGCAGAAGTAAATGTCGGAGACATTTGAACCATGAGGGCTTCAAGTGCCTTTGCTGGCTTTCAAGATGAAGAGGGGAGGGGCCAAGAGAAAGAAGGGAGTGGCCTCTAAGAGAAGACAGTGGCCCCCTGCCAACAGCCACCAAGGAAACTGGGACCTCAGACCTCTATAGTCTGAGGTTCTGGATTCTGCCAACAACCTGAATGAGCAGGTGGCAGATTCTTCCCCAGACCGTCTAAATAAGAACTGAACTTTGCTGACATCTTGATTTGAGCCTTGTGAGACCCAGACAAACTCAGACTTCTGACCCAGGAACTGTGAGTAATTTTGTGGTCATTTGACAGGCAGCAAAACAAAACAAAACACAACACAACACTAAGCAAGGCCCAACGTTCCCTCCACCTCAGGAAACGAATCGGGCCTTCTCCTATACTACAGTTCAAATAGCTATTGTGATTTCAAAACGGACTTGCTTCTTTAACCTTGAGCTTTTAAGCCCCCTAAAGGTAGGCACTGTGTACTATTTACATCACATCTAAAGAATAAACAGATGAGATTAAAAAGATTCATGTGACAAATAATTAGTCATACCTTGGTTTGGCTCTCTGGAAATAAATGTTTTATAACCTTGAACAGTCAAATCAAACTATTCAACTAGGATGTAACAATGGACTCAGCCAGAGGCGGGACCCCTGACAACCTAATTTCATACACCAGTATAGTCCAATTGACAGCTAGGGGAAAACCAGGTAGTCCTGTCATATGCTATGGGGTAGCTTGGTACATGCTCTCCTTGAAAAAAACAGTCTCAACTACAAGAGAAAGATGAGAAATGTTTGCCTTATCCAATGCATTCAGTCAGAGTATTTACTGCAATATATAGACCTCAATTCTTATCCTTCAAGAATGGGCTAGCATTGTTTTCTATATGTGGAGATTTTGCTTGTGTAGTAAAAAGCCCAACCCATGACCAGCAGTCCTTTTCTAAGAGTAATATAATTTGCAGTGTCACCTTCGATTTTGATAAACCAGGATATAAACGGTAGAAGATGTAAGAATCAAAGATGCCTCCTTTATTTCTTTCTGCATATCAACTACTGCGGCTTCCAGCAAATTCAGCCTATAATTTACAACCAACCCAAGAGTATAAAGAGAAGACCAACAGCGGAATGATTTTAACTAAACAAAAGCTGAATGTTCATTTACACATGTATGAGTCTGACTTTATAGATTACAAATGTGAAAAATCAAACTTCTTAACATAACTTTAAAGGACAGCACTTTTAGAATAGCATTGATTGCATTTACTTTGAAAGACCTAATTATTATATTCTTCCAAATTATATGAGTCAATTTGAAAGGGAAAAGCATAATTCTTCTGTCTTGAAGGGTACAATACATATGTCAAAGTTTAAACTAAGTTATGATTTAATTATGTTAGCCTATGTTAGAGAAAGATTACATTAAAAAAGTAGATATCAGAACAAACTAGTAAGTTATATGCTACCTTCACCAGTTTCCATAGGATTTCACAAGAGCATAAGTTAGCTGTTGTTGTGCTAAGCTCTGAGGTTTGGCGATCTGTTACTAGTAGTAGCATGCCTATCTTGGCTTGATCTGAAGATGGTTGAGAAAGTAAGCATAGGTAAATAAATAAATGAAAAGAGGATTAAAGCAGAACAAACTACTGCTTTCAGTTATTTGTTTTTATATTCAATATTTGTGTACTCCATTAGAAATAGAAAATCAATACAGTGACATGGTTTTGCCTTATGGTTCTTATTGGAAAAGTTCATTTCTTCAACTCTGGTGCCTTTCTAGTAATTACATTCTTGTTTTATATCTTTTCAGAGAAAGAGTTTGTACACTGTATGATAAAATAAGGATTATTATCACTTAATACAGGATAAAGTAACAAGGCAGATGATTATTTCAGCCAGCAAGAGAAAGGGCTCGTGGCACAGAAAGTGCACATTTTCTACAATGGTATATCTTCAAAAGCATTCTAGGGGTTTATATACTTAAAAGTATTATTCTATTAAAAGAACATTATTAGAAACAGCAATATTTCTACCTGGCCAGAGACCCATTACAGTTACGGTCTTCACTCTTTAAAATGCTCAGTTACCTGCAAATTTAATCTCAACAAGGCAAAGCTAAATGGATCTCAGAATCTAGAACTTAAACAAAAGAGTAGAGTGGCGAGTATTTGTATTGGACTTTCTTCTTTTAAAAGGTTGATACTCTGTATTAATTTTCTCAGGTTTAATAACCTATTTATAGGATGCTCCTTCAGATATCAAATTTTAAGTATCTATGGAAGGCCTTGCTCTTTAGACCACTGCATACTAACAATGACAATAAAACTCCATTTTTCCCTTGGGATGTTTTGTACAGTATATTTTGAAGTGCACTAAGGAAATAACAATGAAATTGCTTGTAGAGAGAGTAATCAATACCAAAAATCTCACACATCCTATGGCATCGTGAAAATAATGTAACCTTATAATTTTATTTCTGACATTTCTTATATGTAAGTGACTTAATTCCCATTCAGATTGATGAACATGATTGTCTTTTTGGTTATTTTTAAAGACGGATGCATGTAAGGATCCAACTTTCTCGAGCGTATTTTAAAATTTCTTGAATTTACTAAGCATACCCACTGATTTGTTAGATCTGCAATGGAAAACTACAAGTACAGGAGTGGGCAGATTATGATTTTAGAAAGGTGACAAAAGCAGAATTAAATGAGGGCAGAAATCTGTTTTTTTAAACAAAAATAGCATTATATATTGCAAAAATAACACAATTTCCATTAATCTACATACATATTTATAGTCTTCTTTGAAAAAGCATCCTGCACCTCTTAGCAAACTCTGACAGTAGAAGTCTCTGTCAATTATATAATTTCAGATAGCAACTCAAATATTTAGCAACCTAAAACCAAACGCATGGTGAAAAGAATAACATGAATGAAAAGGAAACTAAAAACAGAGCCACGTAGGTTTGAACAGGGCAGTGATGTCAGAATCTGTGGGTCTTCAAATGAAATTGAAGAAGGGGCAAAATATCTGAAATATCAGTTGTATCTAGCTGCCTGAAGACAGAGTAGTGACAGAAGAAATGTTTTGTTAATCTGAAAGAAAAAGTAATTGTAATTTGCTCTAGGAACCCTAGTGAAAACGCGCTTGCTTTTGCAGATATTTTCCACAAAGAGGACAGAAGCAGAGTGACCTCAGTGGCAGCCCTGACAAGCCACCAGGGCTAATTAGCTGCTATCCTGTCAATAGGTACAAATCATTGCAGGAGCTGGGGGCTACAAGAGCAAGTTCCTTCACTAGGGTGCCTGGGGCAGAAGGTGCTAATGACACCATAACCATAACCAAGAAGGCCTTGAAGCAGCACACTGTCTCCTGAGGATTTTGGCATCCGGGAACACGGAAGGTGCTGGGTGACAGCACAATAAAAATTACACACTAGGTTTAACAATAAAGCATGAAGTAGAAACAAGGGGCACATTTTCCCTTTTGTCCAAGTTAGATATCAAAGCAGGGGGGAAAAAAAAGAAAAAAGAAAGCCCTCTCTTAACTATCTGGGAAGGTATTCATTTTTTCTAATAGTATATAAGAAAAAGAATTACTTATCTTGGTTGAATTTGTAAAGAAGAGTGTCAAGCCTCTTAAATCTTTTTGTCTCCTATGTGCTTCTTTTTGTTTAGATTGAAAGAAAGTGGTCTTTCTTTGAAAGAGGCAATCACCCTAATTTGAGGGTTCAGCCTGCCCCTAGTTTTTCCTCTAGCCTGTAAAATATCATCAGAATCAGTATGTAAATGTCCCTGATAACTTCCACAGGCTGTTTTTCGCTTGTTTTGTAACCTACCTCCGTACACGTGTTCAAAATGGATAATGTTTCTGTGGTTTACAGTCTAGATTCAAATTTCAAATGTTAAAAAAAAGGGGGGTCTTAGTGATGAACAAATCCTCTTAAGTTCTTTAGTCACTTAAGGATGCCTTTAGGGGGCTGAGAATATAACCGGAATGATGAAAGAGGAGACAGGATGCATGAAGAGATATTTGTAATCAGGATGTAGGAAAGTGGAAAGAGAACCATTTTTGGAGTCAGGCCAACATGAGTTTGGTTATAAGTTCCTCCCTAGACAGCTGAGTTTGGGCACACTGCCTATTTTTGTCCAGCTTCAGTTTTCTAAACGGTAATGTGGGGTTAATAATTTAGATCTCTAATATTCTTTTTTGAATGACATTACACTACAGCTTTGAAAGCTCCTAAAGAGTGCCTGCTCCACAGTACTCATTTAATAAAATTCTCTAAAGGGAGCTCCACTAAGTCTACATAAAGATAATAACGTTATGCTTCGTTATGGAGGAAGTTGGTGACCTAGGACACACTTGGGAAAAGAACTTCCTTCTTCCCAAGTTTGAACAAGGGAAACATTCTCGCCTAATTGGGAGCATTTATGTTTCTGCCTAGATTAAATTCTAAGAGAGACTCATTAGCAGAAAGAAGCAAAAGGAAGAAAACACGGAAAAAGAAGTAGAAGATGCAGTCTCAGTTTATTAATTGTGCTTTTTCCTTGTTCTTTTCTCCCTGATATTTAGAGGACAAGAAAAGTGTCTTTATGCCAGCATTTATTTGGGGGAGAGAGAGGATTCCTGGACTGTGCATTCACAAGAATGAGGATGAAAGTAGGATGTTGAAATAATAGATTCTAAAATTAAATTACTAGGAAAATAAATTGTGAGGCATAAGGAGAAAAAGTAAGGCAAAAAAAAAAAAGAAATCTCTACATGTTTTTAACTTTCAACTGGGGTTTTTAATCAATCATTTATTTGACAAAAATTTATTGACTGTTTACTACATGCCAAGAACTTACTGTTTTAGGCACTGTGGATACAGCACTAACTGGAGAGATAAAAATCCTTGCTCAGATGGAGCTTACATTCTAGGGGAGGAGGGATGCAAATGATACATAAGATAAATAAACAAATGATATAAAATACTAGATAGTGATAACTGCTATGGAAAAATGTAAAGCAAGGAAAGGATGGGGAATGCCATGCTGGGGGTGGGAGCGGACATTGAAGTTTTAAATGGAATGATCAGAGAAGGGTTCACTAACAAGGTATGATTAAGTGAAGACTAGAGGAGGTGAAGGAACATACCATGTAGATAACTTCTGGAAGAACATTCTAGGCAGATGGAACAAACAACAACCTAAGATTAAGCACCCTAGGCAGGAACACACCTCCTACGCTGGAAGAACAGCCAGGAGGCAAGTGTGGTCACAGTGCAGGAAATGCAGAAGGAAGTGGCCAGAGCAGCAGTGGTGGAGGGGACAGGCCAAGACTTGCAGGGCTTTTTAGGCCACTCCACATAGTTGGGCTCCCTCCTCACCTCCGGGAGAGATTTAGAGCCACTGGAAGATGAGACATGCCCTGACTTCCATTTTAATTGATTCCTATTCACTGCTTTGTTTTGCAGACAGTAGGAGTTAGGAAGTAGTAATGATGATGATGATGATGATGATGATGATGACGACACTTTCTAGATACAAACCAAGGAAGAGTCAGTAAGATTTTCTGGTGGATCAGATAGAAGTGTGAAAGAGAAGAGTCAAAGATAAAAAACCAAGGATTTTCTACATAGGAAGAATGTTTGATTCATTATCTTCATTTAAAGTTACTAACTAGACAGTTTTCAAATAATTCTGGTATATATTTTCATCCTCTTCGTTTTATGTTCCCATACCTCCTATTTCCTAATTTTCAAATTTTCATTTAACCATTACCATAACTAGACTTTGTTCCTCTTGAAAACAAACAACTTGAGTTACTCATTTTCATTTTCTCGGGTCCTGACACACACTGTGTGGTTATAGTGGACATACAGTCAACAACACATCTGTTCATTTGCCCATCTAGCATCTGAATCCATTTTTAGGTTGTGGAAACTCTCTCATCTAATGAGGCTTGGTTGATATCAAAGACTGTCTGACTTACAGAAGGTAGAAATGTTAAATATTTGCTTCCACAGCTTCCCTTTTGTGTCTTGGGCCCAGATCATGCTCTGGCGTCCTCCCTGCAGGGGCATCCAAAAAGAACACAGCCTGGGGAGTCAGTGCACAAATGCAGGGGATGGTTGGCATTTTCTTCTCTCAGCTGCCCTTTCTTTATCAGATTAATTCTGAGGTACAGTTTCGGGTATAATTTTGGCTGCCTAGCCAATGCTTGGTTCTCTAAACTTCTCAACTGTTCCATGAATTACCCAAGATCCTTTTATGTACTTCCTTTTTGTTTAAAAAAGCCCAATTTGGTTACTTGGAATGAAGAACCCTCACCAATGTAATGCTCAATGATTATTTAATGAAAGCATTAATATTACACCCTCCTTTAAGAAATGCATTACCTTACCCCAAGACAGAACAGAATAAAGGGACTGCAATTCCTACTTCTATCACCCTGTTTGTCATTTGCAAAATATGGAGAAACACACTGAAAGATAAAGAACACAGGTCAGGTGAGAATTGATAGGAAACAGATGAGAGGTAATAGAAACAGTTTCTGACTTTTGGGTCATTGACAATTTGAGAACCTGGTATATAGTATGGATTCTTTCCATATGAAATTGCACATAAGCAAAAGCTCAGACATTTTTCATGAAATTTTAATGAGATCAAGTGCTTTGGCATCTTCTCTCTTTGATACAACTTTATATAGTTTTCAATAACACATTCCAAAAGGTGAACTACTACACTAAATCTATTCTTACTGTGCTGCTTTATACATGTTATTAACATGACTATAATTTCAAATTTGTAGCTAATACAATAATCAGTTTCATAGTAATGAAATTGCATTTACTTACTGTTATATTCCTAGAGAGAAAGCAAGCCAGGAAAACAGAAACAGTTGAAATTCTCCAGGTACTATATTGATATAAAGATATTAATATTGTAAAAACCCAAGGATAAGCACAAAGTCTGAAGTGCTAAATTAATGCTAAATAATTAATGCCAACTAAAAATGGATTTTGAGAATTGTACAGATTGTTAAAGATTATCCAAACTGACGTCATTATTTTATAGAAATGGGTTTCAGAGAAGTTAGGTAGATTGCCCAATGTCGCCCACTTAGTCATCACTTACAGGGCACTATCCCTTCTTTTTCTTTTTAAGATTTATTTATTTATTTGAGAGAAAGTGAAAGAGAGAGAGTGAGCATAAGCAGAGGGAAGAGCGAAGGGAGAGGAAGAGAAGCAGACACCCTGCTGAGCACGGAGCCTGATGAGGTGCTTGACCCCACAACCTTGAGACCATGACCCCAGGCAAAATCAAGAGTCAGATGCTTAACCAGCTGAGCCACCCAGGCGCCCCAGGAATATCTTTTCATTACATCAGTTGTTTTAAACCAGAAAGCATTACATTACTCATTGTTCAAATGAAAATTTTATAGCCAAACCCATGCCAATTTTCTCTATGAAGAGCATGGTTTGAAGGCCATGAACTCTATCACTCCTGTGTTTTGTTATTAATATGCAATAATAGATTAACATAATGGTCAATGTGTGTATAGGTCTAAGTGCTTTCAGATACCTTATCTCATTCAATCTTTCCTCAAGCCCATGTGCCCTGAGTATTGCTGATTAACTCCATTTTACAAATGAACAAATCAAGGAGTAGAACTCTTAAGTAACTCACACAAGGAAATAGAATAACGGAGCTAGAACTTGAACCCAGAGCTATTTGACAACAAAGCTTGCGTTCTAAGTCACTATACTCAAAAACCCTTCCATTTCAAAATGTTATATAGTTTAATAGATTTTATGGTCTGTTCTATTTTCACATTTTCCTTACCTCTTGTCTATAAAATGAGCTCTTAGATAAAAAGAAAGTGATCAAATTAAAACTCCTTTTATCAGTAAAACATCTTTTATTGACTTCTGTTACAGTTTGGATAATCACAGACATAAATACTATCCAAACAGTTCACAAAACAGAAAAAGTACTAAAGATGACTCTCTTTGATTTATCAGTACATGTGGGCTTAGCCTGTGACTTGCTATTTAGAAACTTCTTCTAAGCCACTGAGATTTCTAGAATTTTAAGTGCCATGTAAGCATAGCAAATCAAGACTTTAGACCTTTCTGGGTTATGCCAGCATCAGAACGGTGACTGGATTTCATCTCTCTGGATCAATGCAGATTGACTGGTTGTGACTGCGTTGTACTTGATTAGCAGAGTCTGAAATGGGCATGGGGAGGGAGGTGACATCACTAGAGTCATGTGTTGAGCTATTATGTATAAACCTTCTTATGTCACTCATTTGGGCTTTACCAGTCTACACTAAAACTATAGTCATTATTTAGTAATAGAAATTTGTCAATCTATAGTTTGAAGGCGTTTGGAATGATTGATATAATAAATGTATATAGCACATAGTACAGTGCCTGGCCTATAATAATATATTCAATCAATAATACCTATTATTATTTTCATTGTTTTAATTTTTATAAGCATCTAAATAAGCTACAAAACTTTATTGATTTCTGACTTCTGCACTTCTTACATAACAAAAGTGTCTGCCATTCAAATTACCCCTCTGTCCACAGAGGAGTTCTAAATATATTTTTTTCCTGAGAGCTGATGCTCCCCAGGATCTAGTGATTTATTGGACATTAAAGTAAGCCAAGCAGTTGACTGGTTTCCTCCTGTAGATTCCAACCAATTGTGAGCAGACACGGAGCACCTCATAACAATACACAGTATTGGCTTTGTTACTGGTACATGCAAAGTGGAAAACTCAGGCCTCCTACCTCAATCCCCAAGTGGACCACTGCAATGGAAAAGTTCTGTCTGAGCCACAGGCAGACAGAAAACAAAGAGGAGAGGTAATGCTTTGCTTGAGAAAGAGGCAAGAGAGAAAAGGAAAAAGGGAATGAGAGAGGAGAAGAAAAAAGAGTGAGAATTACAGAGGACTACTTTTTACTTTTGGTCAAAGGAAATTCACCGATCCTTGGGGCATGGCCCAGGGGATGTCAGCTTCCTTGGTCTCCCACCAACAAGTAAATCCTTCCATCTCCCCTTCAGGGAAAGCTAAGTAGGAGAGGTATTAGAAACATTCACCTTAGTATCATTCTCTCCTGGGCGGTGGATTAGAAGTCTCATTCTCTTGTGGAAATATGAGATGAGGGAAATGTGCTCTATCTCAAACATGGCCCACAGCCTACAACTTTAGATGTCTGTATACTTACCCTAAGCCACATCCCATTTCCTTAGTCTCTTCTCTTAATACCTCTAAGTCAAGTCATACGGCACAGACTACAGAATGCGCCCTGCAGCTGATACAGAGTTCCAATTTGTATACATGCATCACTGCTGAGTACCCTTCCCACAAATCCACAAAGGGCTTTCACCACTGTCTATGTGGACCTAGGCCTCTTTCTATTGCTGCTTTTGCCTTTAATACTCCATTCCCTCTCCTTATGTATGACCTACTCCCCAGGCATTCAAATCACCAAACTTTTACTGATCCCTCATTATTCACTTAGGTGGAAAATGGATACTTTCTTTACTTGAGTGAAACACATGTATTTAAGTAGGTACTTAGACAGGATGTTCAGAGGACATTATATGATGTCTCACTGTAGGAATTCTTACTAATTTAGATTTTTTTCGCAAAATTTTATATTACATAGGGTGACTGTCGTGATATATCTAAACCTCTGAGTTTTGCTCAATGGTTTTATTCACAAAAGGCTGAAAGTGGCAACTTGTCATTAAAGATTCATTGATTTCATTGAAATAGGCTCAGCAAGCTGTAGTTCTATGTACTTTGACGTCACAGTTGTCAAGGCACTGCAGGTAAATTATAGAGTAAATGGCAGGCTTAACTAAACACTTTTTTGTTGTTGTTGCTTTCTCTCTCTAAGGAATGATACTCTTAATGGTTTAGAAATTAGGCATTTGCTTCTTTTATGGTACATAAATCTGTCTTCACATCCTAGCTTATCACAATGAAATTAAAATTCTTAGCTTTAAACGAAGAGTATTTTTCCAATGTTAAAAATGCTCAGCTCCTAATGAACCACTGTCTTGTTAAAACAAAACAAAAACACAACAGACTGGGAACATATTACACTGTCTTACATAGAATCTAAAATCGCCTTAAATGGTGGTTAATTCTTATCTTCAGTCGTATGAGGAAAAAGCCAGTAGGACTATGTAGGCAGGTATGGTGTTTGAATACCAGTTTTTTAAATTTGGAGGAAAGATTTACATTTTCTCATGTATGATTGTTTTGGTGAGAGGGGCTGCTGAAATCTACATGACAAATACAATACAAGCTTAAGTTCAATTTAAATATAAAAAGCTAATAAAATGGAAATGTACTTGCATTTACCTGATTATTATGATATAAAAAAGTCAAATAATTCAAACGGATCCACATTTTTAAAACTAAGGTTTTCTGTCAAATCTGCCAATGCAATTTAGAACATTTGTTAAAACTAATAATTCATCAAAGTAGTGATCTAATATAAAATTAGTAAAAACTGAACTTGAAAAAATATAATTTTTGTATTTATTTCATGTCTGACCAAGAATAATATATGTGAGATATATATATTAGAGAAAACTCAGTCTTACAAATACAATCACACCTATAAGAAAACCCAAAAGATGCTTATAAATATTCAGAGGGGAATATTAATTTTGCTGATTGGAAGAATTAAAATGTTATATTTTATGACAAGATCTAAGAGTTGAGTAAGTCTTAGAAATTGATATTTTTATCTACTAGGAGGTTTTGAGCTGCAGGTTATAATACCCAACAAAAAATAGACTAAGCAATAAAGATTATTGTTCCCATAGTAAAAAACATTCATATAAAAGGAGGTACAGGGTCTTGTCTAGAAGCTTAAAAATATACAGCCTTTAAATAGTTTCTTCGGTAATTCTTTTGACCTTTTTTCAGTTGTCAGATGACTACAAAAGCTCCAAGCATCTCATCCTCATATATCAATACCTAATATTAGGGATAAAATGGGCCTCTTTTAACACATCTTTCTATTTCTTTTCCCTGGGGTAGAAAATTGAAGAGCCAGAAAGCATTTCTGCTAATCTTTTGGCCAAATATAGGCTGTATTGTCCATCATAGCCTTCAAGGAAACCAGGAAAATCACTATTATGCAAATCAGCTCTCAGAAAGGAAATGGGTGTCAGAGGCTCTGTTTATACAGCCTATGGGGTCACCTGCAGTATGGTATGAATGAGGGCTGTCAGGTCAAACTTCATACTTTTGAATCCTGGCTCATCCATTCCTAAACTGTGTGATCCTCCTGGAGTTTCAATTTCCTCATCTATATAAAATGGAGATAAAATAGTGTCTCCTTCAATTAATATGATCTATTACTTATAAAATATTTGGTTATAATTTATATAGTAAAACCTACATTACTTGATTAACTGCACTAAAACTTTGAATCTCTTAAAGTGATTCTTGAGAGAATTAGAACTAGTATACTAATTTTTTAGAAATGCAAAATATTAAAATAGCAAGTGAAATTATATTAGTAGATGCTTAATGGTCTCTGTAACTGATTAATAGCTGTGTTAGACTCAGTAAACTCCAAGTCATCTGCTCGGTCATCCCCCATCCCTCATAACAATAGAAATCATTTATAGGGCCAACTGACTTAGTCTCCAGTTGGCGTATGAGTATAAAGGAAATATGTACTCATTCAGTGTCCCTGAGTCAGAAGCTAGAATTCTGCTCCAATTTCTCAACTTCATATGATGGGTGTGTGTGTCTGTGTGTGTATGACATATAATATGCAATATTCATATCTTCCTTCAACATTGAAATAATTATACTCCAATACTGGAACAAAATGCAACTAATTCAAGTAGAGAGATTAATTTGGCAGGGAAGAGATCCTAGTGTGGGTGTTGGTAGTTATCAATTAATAATTATTGTTGAGGACCAACTGTGAGATGTTACAAAAGAAGTATCAAATTCATCTCTGCCCCTAGACTGCACATGATCCAGTTGAAGAGTCAAATTCAACACCCAACTAAATCAATGTAGTGCTAAATTCTATCGCATTGAATCTGATTGCAGGAAGTCTGAGGAGGCAGACATTAAGGTGGACTAGAAGCTCTCTATAATGGGAGGAGGTGAGGGAGTTCCAACTCTTCCACAGATGGAAAAGACAAAAGATCAAAGGCCCCCGGGCATGGTTAAGGATGGTTGGGTGCATTGGCTGGATGGAGAAATGCAGGAATAAAGTGGAATATTTATTTTGAGAAAGATTGGATTAAATTGATATTTACCGAGTACATACTATGTGCCAAGCCAGCGTTAGGTAACAAAGATGAAGAATCCAGTAAGAAATGGTCCATTCTATTCTGAAGCAGCTAGATTGAATGTCCATGTTGGATTAAAGGAGGAGGTAGATAAAAAATTTCATGTGGGTTGGTGAGTAAGTCCTATTATTGGATATTTATTGATATTTATGAATTGAGAATCCTCTAGAATAATTATAAAACATGTGTTACATTAATATACTTTTCCCTAATACACAGCAAAATAGCCTAATCAAAGCGAATATATCTTGAAACAGCATAATAATAAAACCCGTTAATAAGATGTTAATATTGATATGAATATTTATTGTATACCACCATGTGCTAAGCACTCTTACAAGTGATTTAAACTTATTATTTTAACTTCACACCAATCTTATGAAGTAGGAATTCCAGTACTTTCAATTAATCGATGAGGAAATAGGTCCAGCAATGTTATGTAACTCACCTAAGAAGATAGAGCTGGTAAACAGTAGAACCAGCATGTGAACGATCTGGTTCCAGAGACTGTCCTTCTAACCTATTCTGTGTTAATCAATAAAATTAATTTTTTTAAGTTTATTTATTTAAGTAATCTCTACCCCCAACAAGGGGCTCAAACTCAGGACCCTGAGATCAAGAATTTCATGTTCTCCTACTGAGCCAGCCAGGTGCCCCGATCTATAAAATTAAAAATGAGTACACCATCCAAGTACTGAATCTTTTCCAATATATAATTCATCCTGACATTTTAGAGAATACAAATAAGACATTATTGTTTTTCAATAATGGCTCTTCTCATTTGTTTACCAAAATTTGTTTTTAAAATTTCACATTTCTACTAAGATGTTTTATTTTCAACTCTTATTTTCAAAGTGAGTATCTACTAAAGTGTATTTGCAGTTTTTGCCTTCATTTGGTGATATCAAGGATAACAGAATCAATTTTACTGTAAATACAATGTGTGAAGAAAGATGTTCAACATCAATGCTCTAGTCATTCAGTCTGACATTTCTTTGTGAAGTGGGCAGAAAATTAAATTGCCTCAAATTAGAGAAGAAAATCACACACCATGAAAAGTAACATGTCCAATGACAGTTGAGGTCATGCTTCCACTGAAGTGTGTGTGAATTTTACCATATGAGTTTCATTGATGGTAATGGAAATTGTGCAATTGCCCTTCTTAATGTGTTCTGAATCATTACACCTTAACATCCTCAAAATATCAAAAATTTCCTGGCATTTTATGCTGATTTTATAGTATGATATTGTTATTATATATTTGTTTGAAAACCTGAAGATAACCTCATTAAGTTTCTTTAGTTTTAATTTTTAAGCTATTCTCACCCAACCACCCCCATCCCCAACCAATATTCTGGTATTCTAGATTTTGACTCTTGAACTGTTCTAGATTTTAAAATGAGCACTTAAAATTGGAATATGTTAGTCATTTTTCAGAATCCAAATTTTCACAGCAAATATTTTTAAAGATCTATTTGAGACCCTAGTGTACTCTGCTCAGGGTCCTTCGTAAATAAGAGGATAAATCGGATGCCTTGACTTTAAGGAGCTACTGGTCTCATATTCAAGGTAAGAAATGAATGGTGAGTCTAGGCAATAACTAAGTCAATATGTTGCTTTCAAGGTAATTAGTAAAAGGTGCTTTGTACCTAGGATAGAAACAGGTGAATGCTCAAGGTCTAATAAGATTAGAGAATTTAGATTTCACCTTTAACTTGCTCTCTGGTGGGATAAGAGGGAAAAAGGTGGGCAAGGGTGAACTTTGCAAATTAAGTAAGTTTCAATACCACTCACTATGAGCAAGGAAGTATAACATTAACTGGAAAATATGCATATAAAGCAAGTAACAAGACTGCCTGGCATGTGGTAGGCACTCAATGATTCTTGGGAATTCAGGAGGAAGGAGAAATCTCTTTGAACTAGGAATGAAGATAATTTCATGAAGGCATCATAAGTTAGGGTATGAAGACATGAAGGAAGCAGAAGAATGGGAATGGAATAGGAAAGGAAGCAGAAGAATAAGGAATAAAGGCAGGAAAGCAAGTGAAGTTCAAGAACAGATCTTGAACAGGAATAAAGTATTACCACTGGGGGTTCAAAAATGGGTGGGGGCATTTTTGGTTGTCACAGTGATGGAGAGGTGCTGTTGGCATTTTTTGTGCTGAAGTCAAGGAGGCCAAAGGTTCTGTAATCTGTGTCATCACACAACAAAACATATTCCTCCAAGAATGCCAAAAGCACTCCAGCTGAGAAAAACTGGACGATACAGTTTACAAAAAAGAAGCAGTGATAAATGAAGTTGGAAAAGTGAGCTCCAGTATCATACTGGACATGAAATGCCATGGAAATAAATGTGTCTTAATTGGTAGGCAATGGGAAATCTTTGCAAGTTTTGGAATTGAGGAATGATATGGTCAGTCTTTGAAAGTAAAGAGAATGAATATTATGATTCAACAAAATGAATTTGTCATTCCTTAGCAAGGTGATTGAGCTGGGGAAAAACTGGCAATGGGAGACCAGTCAAGAGGACTTTACAGGCAAGGGGAATGAAGAGGAGAGAAATGATGGCAATGTCAATTTCTCCATGGAAAGAGGCTGAGACCCTAATACCCTATTTATATTCTTTTCCTCTGTAGGACAACTTTTCTTTTTCTTTTCCTCATAAATCACTAACCAGTGAGAATTTCAAGTTTTTTCTGAGGGCTTAGGACCTGAGAAAGGAAAGAAAATTCTATCTAATCTTTCAAAGCCAGAACTTCTTCTACCCCACTCTTTAGTCTGTCACAACAACACTGCCTTGAGGGAGATAGTGGGAAAGCAAGCATCAGAAATGCAATTTCAGCAGCACACCTCACTCTGATTAGCTGTAAAAAGCAAGCACAGGAGTTGCTACTCTGAGGCTACACACCTGAGGTTGTCTGTCAAAACTGACACCACTCCAGGTCTTCATGAATAAGAGACACTAGCCCAGAAATAACTTGGAAGTGGTAGAGTGGCGTGTGCACACATACACACACGCAAACATGCACGTACCCACACACACTCTTGTACATCTGTTTTCCCCTACAAAATAAAGGAAGGTGGCCAATTAATGATCCTGAGAACATTCATAGATCTTATATTTCTTCTTTGATCTTTAAGTAAAAATTCAAATAGCCTAAGATTGTTTTTTCCTGAGTTTGTTTTAAAGCAAGAGTTGGAAATGATGGACACACATGGCCAACCACACTGGCCAGCTCTGCGGAGAGGACACTGATGGCTATGCAGAGAGCACACTGTCAGAACCAGTCACAAAGCCGTTTTGCGTTCTTGAAAATGTTGTTGTGTAGCTTCCTAGATGGGTGTCTGTGAAAATCATTTGATGTGTGTTATGTTAAACACACCCAGCAATTAATTGCTATCCAACTACATAAATCACAATGTTCAATAGGTTAATTACACGTTGCTTCAAAAAGGATTTGCTATTTTCTCTTTTCACTCTGCTGACTTTTAGGTTCCCACTTATTTCTGCATGGCATTTTGTATTTTATAGAATTCTGTAAAGTCTCTACTTATTATTTTTCTTCTCAATTAAAGAGAGGCTGTTCTACATCAAGAGTTGCAAACCCAAATCCACAAACTTAGGATAACAGGTTGCAGAGGGGGCTGTAGCAAACCAGGCAGAGCCTTCCTAACTCAAGGGATTCACATTCAGTCCCAACAATCGCCATGCTGGGCACACACAATGCATGCGTTCGCTGCACTGGGCCCACAGACTACAAGCTTGAGATCCCAGACTATAATGCTTCCTTCAGTTTTTTTAGTTCTTAGGGGGGCCCCACATAGCACAGTCCATGGAAGATTCTCTTTGTTGTCTACATGGAGTGTCCCCCTGATGCTGGAACTTCTAAACTTCTGGACTGTTGGTGGTGAAGCACTTTTTCTTACAATAGGAAGGAAGTATATGCTAGTGTCTGTGGTACTCTTTACCAAGAACTGGGCCTTTTTCTGGATTCTGAATGGGCTTCCTTGTGTCAGATAACTAAAGGGAAAGAATGGATAAGAGCTGGAGACTAGGGAAACCTGTCTTGGATATCAGCTGGCCACCAACTTGCTGGCAGTTTACACAAACCCACAACAATAGCCAACATGCCAGAAAGAAATTTACAGCCATGGGCAGAGTATGGTAACCATAAATCTTGATCACATACATTATTTTCTGATAAACTTATTCCCTGAAGCACAATGATATTTCCCTGAATTAATTTTCCCTTAATTAATTTTAGTTCCATAACTAGCCATTTGTTAAACTCACTCTGCAATTAGTTGTTGTCTAACTAGGTATAGACAAATCTTCCACAGGTTAATTACATGTTGTATAAAAGAGAATTTTCTATGGCCCATTTTCTTTGGATTGCCTGTTAGGTACTCATTTATTTTACAAGTCACTTATTATTTTATGGATATTATAAAGTTTATACTCATTCTTTACATAAAGAAAAAGTAAACAAACCCCACTCTTCCATTCATCCTCAGTATTAAAAATAATCTCTGACTTTGATAAACGAGGCTCCAAACCAAAGACCTATCTCCTGAAGTATAAAATGAATAGGATTGTGCCCACTTGCTGCTGCAACAAATAAAGGAAATATATATTAAAGTCCTACTGTGTGCCACGTACTCATCTACCTCTCACAAATTTCATACCAATTCTCCTGACAACTTTTAGGCATATTTTCTTAATACAGGTGAAACAAATTCTCTAACAGAGAAGTTAAATAACTTCCACAATTTTACAAAACTGCAAAGAAAAAACTCAGGACTAAAACACAGGTCCCTCTGGTTCTACAGAACATTCCTCAATTTTAAAATATCCAAAAATTATCGATTCCCTTATTGACTAGTTTTGTCTTTCCTAAGCCAGGAAATTGGTTTGATCTACTTTGTCTTCCATGAAATTGCTGGTTGTAATGTGATGTAAGGTGTTCTTGTATTATTTTAGTTTCATGTAGCCATCAGTGTGGATAACTGGAAATGGAATCAACAGCAAGAAGGTTCTGACTGCTTCTCACTCAACCGAAGGATTGCTAAAAACACAGAAAAGGGTACCCTCACAATTGGAGCATTTTTCGCTACCTGCTCATTGAAAAACAACCCATGATATTAAAGACATTCTTTTTTGCAAGGATAGAATAATTGAAGATATCTTCAGAGAGGAACAATCCTGGAACAATCCTGGAAAGATAAAAATCAAGAATACACAAAAAGCTCACTAAGATCGGAGACCCTGAGATTCAGAAAATATACATGAGCTCTTTGCAGGAGGAGGCATATGTAAGCGCAATTCAGTGTGTCAGAGATTCAGGTAGAGAGCTGGGTACACACACGAATTCTGGAAGTGCCTCTCTCAGAGGGAAATGAATGAAAAGAAATGAGATACAGAAGTTCTAAGCACACATTTTTGGTCAACTACTCTCCTTTTAAAACAATTTGTTAGTATCTCATTACCTCCCTTCATTCCCTCAGACAATTTCTGAATAGCAAAGAGAATTCGAAAACTTAAAATAACTGAAGAAAACCTTGCTTTCTATCTACATGGACAAAATGAAATAAAATCTTGCATTATTGTAAACTGTTCATCATCCTTCATCTGGAAACGTTAGTCATCTGTTTTAATTTTGTAAACAACCTCATCTAAAAGTCAAAGATTAAATTATATTTTATTCCTGTTACTCTTCCTTCCCTAGAACATGAATGCAAAATACAATATTTGTTTTCAACAATTCTTTAAGGAGAGCTAACTGAGATCACAGAGCTTGCTTAAGAATTTCTTTTTCTTTATTGGGTCTTGATTAATATATTCTATACGCAAAGTAAACACAACTCAAGGAATCCTAGAATTCAGTTAAATCTCATAGGGTTTATTTGATGATATAGCGAATGTGATTCATTACTGTCGAATATCAGTATATCTGTGGGAGACTGAAAAATAATGTTTCATAATGATGAAGGCATCACTACAAAATCCTCTGTGCCTTCTGAATCTTCAAAGATTGGACTGTATTTAAAATAGTTTGAATTGTGAATGTTATTTATGACCTTCCAGCTTCTGGTTTGAGCAGAGATTCTAAGAGGTCAACACAGGCACAGTGACTCGCACAAACGCACTCCTTCTTGGTAAGGCAGCTGTACGAGAGAGCGTGAAAGAGCCTACTTAGGAACGAAGTACATTCGAATCTTACTTCTGGTTTTGTATTTCCCCTAAAAGTCTGTAATATAGAAAATGCCTAATGAACCAATGATGCAGGTAAATTTTTATGGTATCATTTCAGGAGAGAGGTTGTGTGAAACGCAGGTGCACATATAAACCCAACTTACAAATTCTAAGGAGGAGGCCCTGTCATGTCAGTTTACTGCTCCTCCCAGGCCTAATACTCTTGAATGACACAGAATAAGGACTCAGTTAATACTTAGTATTTAGTGGTGATGAAAAAACAATTTAAGTGATGCTGGACAGCGGGAAACCAAGTATTTCTCGGAGTTTTGGCTTAATGCTTTTTTAGAGACAAGATGTCTCTCTGCTTGGAACTCAATTATTCCTTCTAACACTACTATTTTGATTAAATATTTCAAAACAAATAAAATGCTAAGAGAAGATCCTTTGACTCAAAACCAATTTAAATTCTATTCTAATTGATAGGCTCTAGATCCTGGGAAAAAAGAATCTATTTCAATTATTTCCTTAAACACGGTGCCTGCAACATATATTTGCAGCACAGTGTACCCTAATTTTTCCTAAAATGAAATTCAAAGTTCAATCTCTTTCAAAATATAATGTCTGCTTTCTTAATGAAGTGAAGGCTTGATTTTCTCAGCCCAATAGTTCATCTCTGGAGCAAAGAAACATCAGGCATGACTATTCCACTATTGGCCTTCTTGAACTAAGATCCAGCCATACTAAACAAGATTAAAGTTTCTAGAACAAAGGTTCTGGCATGAATAAGAAGAACGATAGATACTGTGAATTGAGGGGTGCATGAGTGTTATAGAAAAAAAGCTGTTTAAAACAATATAGCATGGCTTATAATTTCAATAACTATATAGTATGAATTGCAAATAAAAAAAACAAGCTATGAGTCAGGCTGAATGTACACAATAAAATCTGATTTATTTAGTGCCACAAGATTCAAAGCAGACAGAGATATCCTGGCAGACCATTTCCCATTCTCACGATATATTTTTTAATGTATGACCTTATGATTTTGAATCATTTTAGATTTAACTGGACTGCAGGAATTCTCGTCGTGCATGTTATATGGTTTTATTACTATTATGATCATGAAGTAGCCACAATAAAAACAATAAAACAAATGGACCTTAGTGCCTATAAATGCCTTTCTGAAGGTCCGGACCCTAAATATCTGTATCTATCCATCTCTCTGTCTATCTCTTTCTCTATCTGATTATTGCCTTAATGTTTGGAAAATATTCCATTTAAGGCTGAATAAAATAAACATATTATCAAATGACTACAACAAGAATCTTACCAAAGAGTATAAGATGTTCCAGGAAAGCATCAGGAAATTTTTCTATCACTGTGACCAACTTCTGGTAACACCTGGATTGAATTTTTCTCAATTACTGCTTTGTCTACGAAGTGAGATTCTGGATATAAAATTAAGCACTTGATCACATGCTGCCACTCATCCAAAACTGTTTCCTGGAGAAAAGGAGGTTGCCTACAGACACTCTGTTTGGAGGTGGGCTGCTCCTCCATAAAGTCTCTTCAGTTTCCTAATAACTTGCAAGTATGACAGCCGCTCATCTGGTTTCCAAAGCACGTACCTTACTTTCTATGAGCAAAATGAAAGCCAAACCTTCTAGACTTTCCTTATGTAGCACAATCCAGAATCTCTGCTCTGCAATTTCTAATTCCTCAAGTCAGAGAAGTGATTTTTAGGGAGCATTATCTAAGAGGCACGCACTCCCAAAGGCACTCAAAAATTTATTATCAGATAAAGTTGGATCACATTTGCTTAGCCATTCAGAGTGTGACTACCCAGAGCTGCATTCTAGTGTGAGAGCTTCAGTTTGTTTCCAATGGTTACTGCAAGAAAAATAAGTTTCAAATCTAGAAATACATTTGCTGTATTATTCAGTATCTGGTATGGAAACAGGTAAAATAAATATATCACTATATTGTTCACTACCATATATGTAAATACATAATATAGGTTTAATTAATTTTATCCAATTACTTGAAACTTACCTCTAGGAGGTTAGCATATTATGATATTACCAATGTGACTTTTGTTTGTGGAATTTTTTTAATCTTATGCCTCTTCCCCTGACTCAGGTGGTTAGAACATTCCATGCTCATTGTATTAAGTAGTTACCAACATTAGAAATAAGACTTAGTATTAGATTTTGGGTTTCAAAATCCAAAAGATTTGGAAGAGTGCAGAGTGAGTAAATAGAAGTTGTTCTTTCTATCTCAGCTCTCTCGCCAGGGCAAAATTTCAAAGGCTAGGAAGAAAAGGAAAATGAAAGACAAGAAAGAAGGATTTAAATGTTTGTGACATCATTGAGAAAGAGTGCTTGCTTTACTGATGCCCACAGAACAAGCTCCAGTGCTGGGAGAGAATGACAAAAATTTCAGATGAATTGCGGCTCTCTAAAAGCAAGATCTGACGAGGTATGTGGGCTGAGAGCGGCTCACAGAGTTTTCTGTAGCCTAGAGCAGTCTGGGAGAAGCAAGATTCCTCCAGTGAGAAATGCACAGGGAGCCTGCAGGCCTAAAGCATCCTTGCAGTGAGGACAGGGAGGCTGCAGTGGCCACCTGCAGGGACCAGGGACCACAGACCAGACAGACAGGAGGAAGTCTCCGTGGGTGCCGGCAGTGAGAGATGATGACACTGAGGGGCCAGATGGCCCCCCACCTGGCATTTTGTAGACAGAGTCCTGGAGGAGAGTCGGTTTGGGCTGACTGAGATTGAGTTTCTGCCACTTGATGGAACTGGGGCCCAGAATACAAATTAAATTCAGCTAGAGAAAAATGCAGAAAACTTTCTTGCATACTTGAACACCTGAACTATATACTGAGATTTCTCTTTGCTACGAGTCTACAAATGTCATAGAAACAACTCCTATTAATCAAATATTGCATTCTAACTATTGTATTTACATAATATACCTGATTATTTTATTTACCTACTACTCTGTTTCTTAACTAAACTACATATGATAATTATTTACACATTACCCTTCATCCTGTAATCATGGTATATATTCAAATCTACTATGAGAATATTTGTTTACTCTTTCCTGTGTTTCCTTTCTACTTTTTTTTCCCTTTTACTCCCCTTAAGCTTGTCAACAATGATGAAGGCCAATTTTTACTGGAAATAATATATTCTTTATATATATGATAACAATAGTTTATCAATCCCAAAAGTATATTAAAGTTTCATGGCCTTCCCTTCCCTTACTGTTTGTGTGTCTCTTTATTTTGGTTTCAGGCACTATAAATCTCAAGTCTATAGTCCTATTGTACTTGATTTTGGTCAACATTTCAGCCTTCCCACTCTACTTTTAGACCAATTTCTTAACATTTTCATCTGATTCGACCAGGTATCACAAGACTGCAGATATTAAATTCTGGACCTTAATTTTCCTTCATATAGTGCACAGTACCTTAATGGTGCAGCCAACTCTCTTAGGGGAGCTGAGAAAACACATCCTTTGCCCAAATGTTCAAACAGACAGACATATGCCATTGGAAAAGAAAAAGGAAAAATAGCAGAGAGGTTGGGCTGCAATGAGGCTGGCTTTACATACCTAAAAGGTTATATATTCCAGAAGAAAATGTAGTTCAGTTTAGTGGTTTAGATCCTTTTTAAAATTGTATAATAATTATTATTATTATGTATTATTATTAATATTCAAACTGAGTTTTGATTAGTTCTAACTTGTATGAATGACAATTTTTAAATAAGTTTTTCATTTATTGCAATCATCATTACACTATGCTTTATACTGTTTCCTAAAAAATGAGATAACTTCCTTACTTTGTATCCAGTTACCTTTAAATTTTAAGAAACGTTGACTTTCTAAAACATACTGCAAACTAGAAGGAATGGGAGGGTTAGCTAGCCTAAAATTTATTTTTTCTATTCCACATACAAATTTTAATATTTCCAAGATAAATTATTCATGTTTCCCCCTACAGATCAGATATGAATAGTTTTCTACCATGCAAATATATCACATTCCTTTAAAAAAAAAAAAAAGTCTGCTAGTCCTGTGAGTCTTGACTAGAAGACAGTGTGTCCTCTGACATCTACTAATGGACAATGATCACAGACTAGTGCAGGTGGGAAATGCTATTTTGGGGTAATAGCTCACACCTGGAAAGATCTATTTTTTTCTCTAGGATCTTTTCACACAGCAGTGAAAATAAACTAATTAGGTCAAAGCGTCACATTGGGACCCATGAGCTTTGACGGTCTCTCTCGGTTGTATCCCCACAAGAGGCCATGGTCCAAAGGCAAATAAGCAATAAATTCCAGCCAGAACAGGAGCTCTTGATTCAACCATTTCTCCTTTCGGTGTAGCTGCACTGTGTTTCATTGCATTTGAGTTCATGCACTGTTCACAGGGGAGAAAATAGGTATAGAGAGATAAAGAAGATGTGAGAAAGAAAACAGAAAGCGGGAAGCAATGGTGTTTTCTAGAACCATAGCCTCTGCTCAGACCCAAGTACCAAGAGGCCCTGCTGAGGAGAGATGGTGTTCACAACCAGGGCTCAGGACCTCAATTCTTCAGCTGCCCCAGGCATCTATGGAAACTATACCGACAGCACTCAAGGAGATGGGAAGTCCAGGCATGGACACACCTGCGTTTATTCCTTTGATAATTTCACCCACGGCACAAAAGGAAAAAAAAAACAAAAGTCAAAGACTAGCAAGGCCTTACCATCTTTCTTTTGGCAGATCCCTTCTGTGGTTTAGTCAAACTCTCCCTAGAGGCGCGGCCCCACAACCACCCTACCCTTAAGATCAGGCTGGGGAATCTGAGAGAGTAAGACATCCAACCATACTGGACCCATTTTTACTTGTTCCACCAGTGCTTCTTAATGCAATGAAGCAAGTTAGGCTTTGAATCACTGAGTTCCTTTAACAAAATATTTTCTGGCTATTACTTCCCTTACATATAATTTGGGCACTTAAATTTTCCATTCATTGAACAAATGGTTATTGATCATCTATGGCACACATGTACTGTATAGAATGTAAGGTGATGCAAAGATTTAAGACATTCTGTGCTCTCAACAGTGAGCAAACAGTATGACACTCACTTAACCTACACTTAAAAAAGCTTAAAAATTATTTATTTAAAAAATATTAGGTTAAAAAACTGTAATTTTAAAATTAGATAGTCATATCACTCACTCGAACATTTCTTATATTCATGTTTCTTTACATATTTTGTCTATTTGCGCAAACCATGCTCTTATATTTTAACTCTATTGTTATACCGTATGACTTCATGTTTGCTCGTGTTCTTAATACTGAACTTATTTCGATGATTGTAAAAGGCCATCATTCTTCCATTGTTTAGAATTAGGTTAATTGTTTTTACTAATCATCATTTCATTCAATACTCATTTATGGAACACTTACTACAAGTCAGACAATAGTGCTGGTTGTCAGGGATACAACATGGTTTCTACACTCCAGACCTACAGTCTAAGTAGGAGATAGACTTGTAAAAAAAGGATTAAATACAGTGACATGTGTGCTCATAGATCTACAAGTACATTCAACCATATGGAGTTCCCTCAGCACCAAAAAGACCAAATAATAGCCCATTTGATATAGTTCAAACCAATATAATGTATGTTGAAATCCCTGACGGTAGGAGTCAGGCAGGGCTTCAGAGAAGAGGTAGTATTTGTGCAGAATTCTGAAAGAAGCTTCGGGTTTATACAGCACACTGGTGCTGCTCCATCTTTGCCTATTTTACTTTAACTAGGGGTCATGATATCCTCTGAGTATTAGCAAGGACTTGTCACTGCAGTCACACTCCACAAGGGGTCCCCAGCCCTGGAAGGGTGATATGAACATCTCTGAGAAGGGTGAAAAGGACATTACAGTTTGAAGACGCTTCCAGACGATACTAATTATTATCACCACCCATTCAGTGTGACTGAAACCAGGAGGAACAGCTGGGGAGTGGTAGGAGACAAGACATGGAGACATGGGCACTATCCAGACTGGGAAAGGCCATGGAAGTCAGGTTGGGGGGTTTGGCTTTGCAACTGATGGGGAACCACGGAGGGTTTTGAAGTAGCATAGTGATTAAGTTTGGACTTAGAAGTCTGAGGATAATGTAGTGGGCAGACTGACAAAGAAGGGACTGCAGATGAGAAAAATAATTCTCCAATGGAGAGACAATATGTTCAAGCTAGGGCAACTGCAGAGGGGTCTTCCTTTGTTAAAAATTATTTCTATAAAATTAATTATCAGGAATGACATTACTTGGTAAAAAGTTATGACTATTTTCATTTCTCTTAAAAGATATTTTCAAGTCACTTTCTAAAAGTGCTGTGTGAATAACACACACATATGTATTTATACACACACACACACACGTACACAAGAGGTATGGCTAGTACTCCATTTTCTGACATGTCTCTCCAAAACTGAGCATTATTCATGCCATGCTAGCCAAAGAAATCACTGATATGATACATACATTGACAGGAAGTTTTCTTGGGTTATTAAGAAAAATGTAGTATCGATGTCAATAGTACCAATGTACATATGTAACTACAAAACACACCTGAAAATAACAGTATGCAATTCTGGGCAGTCTTTATAGAGTCATTAATATACTAGGATATGTCTTGACAGGATCTATCAGGATGGGTGAAGTACTGAAAATCTCGTCTGAGAACTGCTTGGGAAAACTGCTGATATTTATATTGGGGGACAAAATACTACAGGAACAAGTATTGACTGTCTTCAAATATTTGAAGGTCTGTCAGACTGAAAATATTAATGTTTCAGTTGATTCAGAAGACATATCTAGGATGAAGGAGCATACGTCTTGGAGTTAAATGTAGATTCATCCTGAGGCCATGTATTTTAGGAATTAGAACTGAGCAACAGAGATTTATGCTGTTATATGAAGTAATAACCCTCCTAACACTGCATATATCTAAGCTCTTAGGAACAGTTGGGAATAGAAGACTGTGTGTGTGTGTGTGTGTGTGTGTGTGTGTGTGTGTGAAAGAGAGAGAGAATGAGAGAGAGAGAATAAGAGAGTAACGGAGAAAGAGAGAGGGGGAGGGAGGGAGGGAGGGATGGTTAAAGTGAGGAATTTTTGATGTCTATCAACAGACATAATTCAAATGTAGTGCCAAATACTGTCAAAGTACAAGTCCTAGTTATTTATAGTAAATATGAAACTTAGAGTTGTAGGCAACAAAAATAATGATGATGCAGAGTAACCCAGAAGCTTTCCTTCCCCCAAAGGCGCTGAACAACTCTCCTGTCCCATTTGAGATAAGGACCTGAAGATGATCCATTTCCTGAATCCTGAAAAGGCAGAAGCTCCAGGGTCTTGCACTCACCCCTCCCCCACTGCAGTCCACTGGCTACTTTAGAGAAGCTCACTATAAGCAACCTCCCTGATGCTACGGCGAGTACTTTTCTGTCCTTACTGAATTGAATTCTCTACCGTCACTGACACTTACCACTCCCTCCTTGAAACTAGTTTCCGGAGACTTTCAGAAAAAGTTGTTTTCCCCCTTCTTTTCCACTGCACTATAACTCAGTGAAGGCATGGGTCACATTTATTTTATTTCTGTGTAACTAGATTTCAGCATAGCATGGAACAAAAAAAGTTGGCTTTTCTGGTCATTCTTCTTTGCCAGCCCATCCTTCTCTATCTGGCCTTTAAATACATGTATTCCTCAAGCTTTTTTTTTTTTTTTTTTAAATCAGATAGATAGTGATTTCTTCTTACTTGTTCTTTGACTTTGCTGAATCATCTTCAGGATGAATACAAGTTCTAAATCTACATATCCAATACCCAAGCTAATATTCTAAAGCTTTAGATGTTAAACTTTTTGGTCTTAACTTTTTGGTCTTTTGAACACTTAGAAATTAATGAGGAACAAAGAGCTTTTATTTATGTGAGCTGTATTTATTGGTACTTAGTGTGTTAGCTATTAAGATGGAATTTTTTAAATTCATTAAAACAGTAAAAATGTCATTGCCTATCAAAAACATGTTTTTATGATACATATCTTTGAAAATAAAAATCTAGTGGAAGAGTGTTGTACATTTTTGTACATTGTTTTATTTTTTTTGCCAAATCTGTGGCTTAATAGAAGATAGTTGCTACTCATATCTGTATTCAACCTCTTATGATACACTGTTTTGGTTGAAGTACGTTAAGGAAATAGCTGGGAAAAAGATAAATATTTCAATAACTGTATTATGTAATTATGGATAGTCTTCTTTGATATTACACTAAAACTTGGCAAGCGGTAGAGGTTTAAAAGTTGATTTCTATGTAGAATCTGAAAACAGATTGTTACGGATGGAATTGTGTCCTGTGAAATTCATATGTTGAAGCCCTAATCCCCAATGTGACTGCACTTGGAAACAGGGCTTTAAAGAGGCAATTAAGGGGCACCTGGGTGGCATAGTCAGTTAAACTTCCCACTCTTGGTTTTGGCTCAGGTCATGGTCTAAGGACCCTGAGATAGAGCTCTGTGTTGCACTTGGTGCTCAGCACTCAGCGTGGAGTCTGCTTGATTCTCTTTTCCTCTCCCTATGCCCATTCCTCCTGCTCTCTCTCTCTCAAATAAATAGATCTTAAAAAAATAAAATAAAAAGGCAATTAAGATTAAATGACATCATAACGGTACAACCCTAATCTAACATGACTGGTGTCTCAATAAGAAGGGGAAGATACCAGGGTCACATATGCACACAGGGAAAGGCTGAATGAAGACAGCGAAAGGGTGGGTAACTGTAAGCCAAGGCAAGAGGACTCAGGAGAAATCATATCTCTCAGCACATTGATCTTGAACTTCCAGCCCTCAGAACTGTGAGAAGATAAATTTCTGTTGTTTAACCCACCCAGCCTGTGTTTTTGTTATGACAGCCCTATGGAACTACTACACAGATCAGTAAAATTTTAGAACTCTATAATGTTAAAATCCATTGGTCTAGGGGCGCCTGGGTGGCACAGCGGTTAAGCATCTGCCTTCGGCTCAGGGCGTGATCCCGGCGTTATGGGATCGAGCCCCACATCAGGCTCCTCCGCTATGAGCCTGCTTCTTCCTCTCCCACTCCCCCTGCTTGTATTCCCTCTCTCGCTAGTTGTCTCTCTGTCAAATAAATAAATAAAATCTTTAAAAAAAAAAAATCCATTGGTCTAGCTTTCACTTTAAATGGATCTTCTATCCATGCATAATTTTGAAAAATCATCATGGGTTGCTTGGAAAATACTGATTCATTGAAATACAGATTTTCCAAATGTTGACATATTTCATTATACTAAATCAAAAAGTCACATTTTTTAAAAGCATAATTCCAATCTCATGAAGAATGTCTTTATTAGATGTCAAGTTTACAGTAGTAGACACTAGTTTTCCAACTTTTATTTACATTTACCTGAAAACCAGAATTTTATTATTGTCAACAAATACTGCCAGGGGGTTTTCCTTGAAGTGAGGAACTGATTTTATTCAATTTCAACATGTCAGCAAGATAGTCAAATCTGAACAATCATAGTTTATTTAGCATTTGTTCTTTCAGATGAAAACGGTGCACCTTGAAAAAATTGGCTAGTTCAGCTTGCAACTGAGACAATCACATAACTGTTTGTTTTTTTTTTTCCCTTCTATTTTCCTGAAGACAATCTGTATGTATGGTGAGGTTCTTTTTTTTTTTATTTTTGGCATACTCCCCATTTTCTCACAAGATTATTAAAAAAAATAGGTACCCAAGGGTTGGCATTTGATAAAATTAGCAATTTATTGGCTTTTAGGGGTACCTGGGTGGCTTTTGACTGAGGTCATGATCCCAGGGTTGTGGGATCAAGCCCCGCATTGGGCGTTGTCTGCTTGTTCCTCTCTTTGCCCCTCTGTTCCTTCACCCAATAAATAAATAAATAAATAAATAATTAAAAAACTTTAAGTATCACTGGCTTTTAAAAGCTTTAAGTGAAGAATATAATGACTATAAATGACTACTGCTAAAAAGCCAAGAGTTGCACCTAGCACTGTTTTGCACTGTTAGCAAAAAAGACCAACACAGTGGAAAACAAAAAATAACCCCTTAGTAATGTTATGAAATTAGATTTAATTGTGTGGATTCTCAGAAACATTGTGGGGAACCTTAGAGGTCTGTGGACCATACCTTGAGTTTGGTTATTCCACAGAAACCTAACATTCCAAAGATCCAACACTCAGCTAATTTTCTTCCCACTAGGACTGAGCCTCTCTTCTCATCTCCTTGGTAGGTAACACCATGTACCTATTTACTTAAGACTGCAACCTGGCATCATCTCAATTCCCTGTTCATAGGTTTTGTGATGGACAATCAGGAGAAATGGAGGGTAATGATTATAGAGGGAAATCAGAGGACTTTTAAGAAATATTACAGGAGTTTCTGTGTTCTTTTCGTAGTCCAGAATTAAAGGAAATAAATGGAATAAGTTTTATATTCATTTTGATTTTTGCTTTTGGTTGAAAATCCATCGCCACTGCCCCTACTTAGTTCAGAAAACATCTCCCTATCAGATTACTTTAATATATGTCTAAATGCTATGCCCTACACCACTCTTGCTTCCCTCCAATTTATTCTTCCTCCCCAAGCCAGGGTTCACTGTCTCACTTAGGATTCTTTAGTAGTTTTCCACTTTCCTTAATATAAATGCCACAATGACTTCTCATAGCTTAAAACTTTCTAATTTGACTCTACTGTCCATTCTTTGTCATTTTCACATATACACAAAACTTGATGATAAAGCCAAACAAATCTTCACTTTTTTAAATATGATATTATTTCCTCTCTAGACTCCTAATCAATGCATACGTTATCCTCTCTGCATGGAACATTCTTTTTTCCTGATATTCATTTCCTACTCCTGCTCTTTTCATGCTATGGTCTCACCTTAGGTAACACCTTAACATTGTCCAATTCTGCTTCCATAGCATCTGTGCCTCTTTTATCACAGCATTTATTATAGTATATTGGAATTGACTGTTCCATCATATGTGGCCCCTGTTAGATCTTAAGCAATATGAGGCAAGTACTGTTAAGAAGTTGTCATACAATCACTGAAGGCAGTACCTGTTGGCTTGGTTTTATAGAATTTTAATTGTAAAACAGATTTGTAAAAACTGGGTTGATATACAAATATAACATATCAAATTGAGTATGATAAATGTGCTTTGTTCTAATGTCCCATGTTCGAGTGTTTATAATATTCAAGTTGAAAATATAGCTCTGAGAATTTAATAGAAATTGTTTCATCACTACACTGTTTCCATTACCCAAACTTTCAAATAAGATGTAAACCAATTAAAATACCGAGAGCTTGTCAGATTTGCCTTATAATGTAGCTCATTATTATACAAAATAGAAACAGGGACAACTTTATGATCAGACAAAAGGATACTATTGCTACAGAAATGTATAGTCTTGAAAGAGTTTCAGACATGTCAAAGACTAAAAGGAGAGATAGATACAGGGATCTTTCTCAATTATTAGATAACTCTGTTATCTCTGTTGAGAAAAGAGTAGAAGCAGCAATGGAGTAAAAAAATACTCCAGTAGCGTGTTTACCCCAAAGATACAGACATAGTAAAAAGAAGGGCCATATGAACCCCAATGTTCATAGCAGCATTGTCCACAATAGCTAAATCGTGGAAGGAGCCGAGATGCCCTTCAACAGATGACTGGATTAAGAAGTTGTGGTCCATATATACAATGGAATATTACTCAGCTATCAGAAAGAACGAGTTCTCAACATTTGCTGCAACATGGACGGCACTGGAGGAGATAATGCTAAGTGAAATAAGTCAAGCAGAGAAAGACAACTATCATATGATTTCTCTCATCTATGGAACATAAGAACTAGGATGATCAGTAGGGGAAGAAAGGGATAAAAAAGGGGGGGTAATCGGGGGGGAATGAAACATGAGAGACTATGGACTATGAGAAACAAACTGAGGGCCTCAGAGGGGAGGGGGGTGGGGGAATGGGATAGACCGGTGATGGGTAGTAAGGAGGGCACGTATTGCATGGTGCACTGGGTGTTATACGCAACTAATGAATCATTGAGCCTTACATCGGAAACCGGGGATGTACTGTATGGTGACTCACATAATATAATAAAAAATCATTAAAAAAAAATAATCCAGTAGCAAACAAAACAAGAATTGGATTTTTTAATTAAAATACATCAATATTATCTTTTTACTAGGGTTAAACAATTACTTGACATAAAGTTTCTTATAAATATGGATAAACATTTCACATCTTTTTTTATATTCTTAGATTTTAATTTTTGTTTCACATATTAAAAAAAATACATTTGCTTTCAGCTTTCAATAGGCCATTCACAATTCACTATACTTCATACCAGAGCTTTGGCATTGCCATAGTAGTGGGTGAAATGTTCGTGTGCCTAGCTAAGTCCTTCCTATTTGTTAAGGTTAATTTTTTTTAAAGATTTTTTTCATTTATTTGAGAGAGAGAGAGCGTGTGAAGAGCAGAAGCAGAGGAAGCAGAGAGAGAGGGACAAGCAGACTCCCTGCTGAGCAGGGAGCCGAACATGGGTCTTGATCCCAGGACCCGGAGATCATGACTTGAGCTGAAGGCAGACGCTTAATGGAATGAGTCACCCAGGTGCCCTAAGGTTAATGGTTTGAAGAGCTTTTTCCTATGGAGACCTAAAGTGGTTAGTCCAAGGCTCAGGCTAAATTCATGAAGATGTCCTAGTTGGATGAATTATGTTGAGTGTGCAATGCAGTCCATGGGGGCAGATGGACAAGGCTCTGCTCACAGAAGAGCATTCCTGAATATGGCAGGGGGTGTGAGAAAAGGGGTGGAGAAATGAATCATGCCCCATGCCCTAGGAATTCTGGATCCACCTGTGGTTTAAATTTGTATGAAATATTGACAGATGCTGGTTTATTCTCTACAGCAAAAAGAAACTCTGAAAACTTGAAAAAAACATGACAAGCTTAACAAGTCAATCTGGGATTTTTCTGTATCCATTAGGTACAGTTGACAATGAAGACATTTCCTGAAAGATTTTGTCACTGACCAGAAGTAATAGTAGAAAGCTATGTCTAAGCAATGGAGTTTAATTTTTATTTATTTCTTCTTTTCATTTAGTGAAGCATTATCATTGCCCACAAATTTAATTATGTACTCTTCTCATTTCAGATGTAGGAGGTATTTTTTTATTCATTTTTAAAAATATGGTCAATTATTGATGCACCAGAGAAAATTTACATATAAACAAAGAAGTTAACAAGTATTATTTTTAGGATATTCACTTACTTCTAAAAGAAAATTGACAAGTTTTAAAATATACTAAGAGGACAAGAATGGGGAATGTGGAGAAGAAAGTAGAAGCGGCTGCTGAAATTTAGGAGGGAATTTTTAAAAATACAAAAGAAAAGTAGTAGTTGAACTGATTGAGACAATCTGACTGCCTATTCCCCACAAAGCAGGTGGACACATCATCTGGCCTGGCAACAAAGCCAGGATTAATGTGCTGCCTGCCTGTATGTCTATGAAAAGAGTAATGGGACTTTGGTGGGGAAGCAGCCTAGAACCAGTCCTATTCCAGGACTTTGTAGCATGCTCACAGCACAGTGTTACTATGCAGAACAACAATGGGAGGCATTGAATAGAGCTGAGTTACAGAGAAAACCCTGCAGCAGAGCATCAGAATGGAAAATTTCTATAGTATAAAAGTAGCTAGACATATAGCAGTGGCAGCTGCAAATTATATAGGAGATGCTGGTACTGGGGTCACCAAGAAGGCAGGATTAATGTGTCTATTTCAACTACTTCATCTCTGAATGTCACATTCCTTAGCATATTAATTCCTCAAAAAATAGTTATTGATTGACTAATGGTGAGAAACGCTGTCTGTCAAGCATCACATTATCTCTGGCCTTGGCAGTGCTGTGTGTGTGTGTGTGTGTGTGTGTGTGTGTGTGTGTTATATCCTGTGTATTCATTCCAATATCCCTTTGCTAAGTGGCAAAATGTTCTGTATAATGGGAGCGTGTAGGGCAAGATGCATTTCTAGTAACCTAGATAGAGGGGGTGAGCCAAGAAATTACTGTTTATTACTGTGTTTTTCACTCCGTTATATGCTCAGTTTGCACCTGTTATATAAACAGAGCAGAAAAGAACATAAAGAGGGGAAAAAAGCATACACAAATATGCAATACAAAGAAAACTAATTACGTATACCTTTGAAAAAGAACAGGGAGAGAGAAATGATTCTGAAGTTTCACTATAAAAATGGAATCAATTTGTTCCCCCTTTTAGTAAACTCTGCCTTGAAATATTTTTTTCAGGCCAAATCTATGATAGCAGCAGATATTAATGATGGAAATAAACTAGCAAAATGCACGTTGCACTAAAAGACAAAAATAGTTAGCTCTGTCTTGAAGCTGTGGAGAAAAAAATGTCCTTCACTAATTTGTCTCTAGATTAAGGGGTAGATTAAACTTGACTTCACATCTATTGTCAAGTAAGCTGGCAATTTATTTATAACTTCATTTATTTTTATGCCTTTTATTATTTTCTCAAGTAGCTAGGTTCAGGTTTCTTACATGGGGCTGATTTGTGGACTCTGCCCATGAAGCAGAAGATGAGGTCAAATCCATCCGTAGGAAGGCATCATTTATTAGAAAGGGGATCTATTTCAGGAGACAGTGCAAGAAACTGTATAGCTCCAGGTCAAATATATCTTTCTTTCTATGGATTCTGTTTTTGGCTTCCAGAACTAGGCTTATGGCCATTAATAGAAGTGAATGTGATCAAAATATCTCAGCACGTTAATTTGTTGTGATTGATCTGTATGGCAGTGCTGATACCACCATCTTAATTAGTTGCAGCAAATTGTATACGACAAACCATTAGATAACACATTCATTCTTTCCACAGAGGTCTTACACTGAACCAGATTCTTTACCTACTTCATCTCATGGAGTCTTTATTCAGTTCTACCGGGTAGTAAATATTATCTGTAATTTGTGGATGATAACCTTGGAGACATTATTAACATGCACAGGATCACAAACCCAACAGTGGCAGTGTTGGAACTTAAATCCCAGGGATTTTTCTGAAGCTCCTCTTCTTAGCCACTGAGCTACACCAACCTGATAGTCAAGTTTATGTTGAAATAATATCAACTGGTCATCAATATTAACATAGGCTGCAGCAGTTTGTCAATGGCATAGGGATAGCCAGGATTTAGAGGAAATAGAGTAATCAGCCATTACCTTTTTAATATATTTTTAAAAGATTTATTTATTTGTTCATATTAGAGAGAGAGAGACCAGAGGAGAGTGAGAGAATCTCATGCAGACTCTGTGCCAAGTGCGTAGCCAGACACAGGGCTCAATCTCACGACCCTGAGATTGTGACCTGAGTCAAAACTAAGAGTCGGATACTTAACCAACTGAGCTGTGCAGGTGCCCCTACCTTTTCAATATTTTTATCAAGTGAAAAGAATTAGGGAAATGCCTTACAGTTAAACCTAATGGGAAGCAGGCAAATTTGACTTAAAAGATTGTGAGAATTTATGTATCCCAAATTATTATATCTTATTTTGTTCAGGTTGGGTTAAAATGCTCTGGTAGAAAATAAAGAGTAAAACCACTAAAAGAAGCAGTGTGGTTTTGATAGAAAGCCAAATTTTAAATTACAGCAGTATATACCAGAACAGGAAGGGTTAGTAAACAAGGCAATAAAATGTATCACTTTGTTATAAGAGCCAGTAATACAGCATGAGTGTAATGGGTTCTTCCAGAGACAGAAATACTCCCTGCCTGTCATGGAGGGTAAAGGAAGACAAGTTAGCCCAGTTTCAACTGTGTCCCATCTTAAATAGGGTGATTCTTGTGTTCGGACCATAGGAAGACGCTACACACACAGCATTAAGAGAGAAATACAAACCAACCAACCAACCCAGGCATCAATTTCACTGTGATCTATGAGACTGATCTTCAGGAGGGCAGTATGTTCTTAACTTTTGACGTTAAGCTGAAGGTTTGGTCTGACAATCTATTTCTGACATCTCCAAAGAACTGCCTGCCCCAGAGCCTTACTTGAAATCCCATTTAAAAGGAAAACCTTTTAGATAGTACTGAGCTGATGATTAAATCATATTCACCTGTGACCCTTTCAATGGTATGCCCCCAGGTTAGAAAGAAGGGTTCGTGCTAAATTTGGAGTGGACAATGAGATAGGAAGAATTTTGTGAGACAGGAAGGAAGTAAATGACTACCCTTCCGGTGGAAGGGAAGTAGTTGGAGGCAGAGAAGAAATCACATCAGAAGTCAGACACCAAGGTCTCCATTCAGAGACAAAACAATAAGGTGGTGAAAACTGACCAAATGAGTTTGGAAAGTCCCACTGCAGGGGATTTGCTTCTTTCTTCTCCTCCAGGTGTAACCCATAATGACTGCGAGCTGCTGAGAGAAGTCCCATATTCAGTAGGGCTTAGACACTACATGGCAGCAGTTCAGAAATGGGTGAGGAAAATACAATGCAGAATGGAGGCTGGGACACAGACTGCCTGGCAGTGTGCTCCTCCGCAGACATGGAACATTTTGAGCTGATGGAAAATAGCAGTTAGCTGAATTGACTCTGATATTCTATCTTGACTCTGAAGTAGAAGACATTTCCCCGATCTTGCAGGGTCCCAATGGGTATGGGGGGGGGCAAGCTGTGCTGACAGCCAGAAGACTGCCACAGAGCTACCTTCACAACAAATACAATAACCAAGGAGCCAAGGCTATGAGCGAGGAAGCCCAAAGCAGGGGCCAAATGGAAGAAGGGTCTCAGCCTTAGGTTTTGCACCATCTGTGAAAGAAGAGGTGAAATCAAGAGAACTGGATAGGAAGGATGGGAACATCGTGGCTCTCCCCTGGTTTTGTTTCAGCATTAAGGGCTTCTGACAGAGCACCCAAGAACCAAAGCAGCATCAAAAATGCCTTAGCAGTCACCAACGCCAGATGCCTACGGGAAAGATGAGACCCACCATGCCACATGAGGGTAGGGTGGCAGAAACCCAGAAGACAGCCCAAGGAAATGGATCCTTCTCCAATCTCAAAGGATAACTGCATTAATGAAGGAGGGAGAAAATGGGAAAACAGTTCTGAGGGAGATCTCGGATTTGAACTACTGTATATTTTCTTGAGACTGTTTTGAAATGTTTTGAAGAACAACAACAGAGATTTTAAATAAGAAAAGTTTGAGAACCTTATATTCATTTTCTACCAGCCAGAATGAATAAGGCTCATAAGGATATTTAGATCACTTATAGAACATAAAGAGAGTACAGATTTTGGCTTATCTGCATTAGAGTGTGCAAAATTTCAACCATGCTACATATGTCAGACCCAGATGAGAGGATCCACCCCTTCACTCTTTTTCCACATTTAGCATTTCATAAACTTAGTAATTTTCCTCAAGATTTTGTAAGGAAGATGTACTAAACAGCCTTCTGCCATTCTGCCATCCTGCTGGATCTCTACAGTAAATCTCCCAGCAACCATGCCTCTGACATGTGATCCCCCAACCATGCGTGACTTTCTAAGAAGTGACCATCACTCCACCAGCTCCCACTTCTTTTCCTGTGGGGAGCAGTTTTGTTGGGCTGGCTGATACCAAGGTTGTGGATGGAGGGGTTCTATTCTGCAATCCAGGGTGTAAGTAGAATAGCCTAGCATTTTAAAGCTTGATACCCCGATAAAAGGGTGTAGCCTGAGATGATGACTTGTATTCATATGGCTGTAACTAAATATGGGAATGCTGTAGGGGTGCCTGGGTGGCTCAGTGGGTTGAGCCTTGAACTCCTGATTTCGGTTCAGGTCATGATCCCAGTGTCGTGAGATTGAGCCCTGCATTGGGCTCCATGTTCAGTGGGGAGTCTCCTTGAGATTCCCTCTCACCCTTTCCCTCTGCCCCTCCCCACACTCCTTCTTTCTCTCTCTCTCTCTCTCTCTCTCAGATAAATAAATCTTTTTTAAAAAAAGGATTCTCTCTCTCCTTCTCCCTCTCCCCCATTCACATGTTTTCTCTCTTTCTCTAAAAATAAATAAATAGAAATTTAAAAAATTAAAATGAGAATGCTGTATAAATTGAGATGTAGGAGTATGTGACATTGAGTGGTTCGAGCCAGATTCACATCAAATAGTGTTTCCAAATGATGAGCTTTATTTTTTATTTATTTATTTTTTAAGATTTTATTTATTTATTCGACAGAGATAGAGACAGCCAGCGAGAGAGGGAACACAAGCAGGGGGAGCGGGAGAGGAAGACGCAGGCTCATAGTGGAGGAGCCTGACGTGGGGCTCAATCCCGCAATGCCGGGATCACGCCCTGAGCCGAAGGCAGACGCTTAACCGCTGTGCCACCCAGGCGCCCCCAAATGATGAGCTTTAAACCTTTGGAAAAAGAATCCTAGTGTCATTGTAGAGAGTCTGATCCATTAACATGTTTAAAATGTTTAAAACACTTTCACATTGCTTTTCTTACAAAATAGCACTGGATGGACATGTCCAGATCTCCATTATTCAAAATAGAAACTTGAGTTTCAATGAGGTTGTTGTGTGTGCGGGTCACTTGACTGGAAATGCTAAAGTGTCCTAGCCACAGACAATGGCTTTGTCCTGTACTTTTATTTCTAGGTAAATTGTCTAACCTTTCCGAGCCACAATTTTATCATCTCTAGAAGAGAGGCAATTATCTACATTTAGAATTACCATGACAATAGTGATAACAGCACTCAATTCAGATATAAAGGACATTGACATTATTGTTGTTGTTGACGGTTGAGCATCACCTCTCAGCCATATCTGACATTAATGAAAATGGCAGGTCCTTGAATTGCATAGGCTACAATTAGGAAATCTAATAATGTCAAGTATAGTCTCATAACTTAAAATGTATTTCGGTGACATATTCATTATTGTTATTAATACCTTCTTTGATAGGTTTGAATACCTGTCACATTATTAATAATCATAATTATTGTAACAATTTCAATATATTGCTATTGTTACAGCAATATCCCTCAGCACTGCAATTTGTTCTCATAAATCTCTGTTGTTGTCTTACATAACTCATGATTTTAGGTATACCAAATGATAAAAGTAAATGCTTGATTTCTATGTTAGTAGTTTTCAGAGGCATATATTTTCAGCAATCATCTGGAAGATATTGTTCTCTTCCTTGGATCTTTATAGTTGTTTTTTTTTTTTAATTTAAATTCATTTTTCCCCCTCTTACTTATATAATGAAAATTTATCCGGGCTTCTTAGTCATCAAGGGACAAGATGACAAAATTATGGATTTTGCTTTGCTGTCTACTATGAAAGTTGATCCGATACCTCTCTTAGATACTCCCCTCTCTCTCCCTCTTCACTCCAGGTGCATATGCACTTCCTTTACTTATGTTGTCCTTGACTATTAAGCAGGCAGCGTCTCCCTGTTTTACTGAGGTATGACTGTCTCCCAACTAGTTATCTGAAGCTGAACTCATAAAGTATCTTGAAAACTGCTCTTTCAAGAGGTACCACTGCCAACCTCTTCCTTTCTCCTTCTCCTTTTATCAAGACCTGTTTTCATTAATTCTGCAAATAATTGTTGAGCATCTACGATCTACCAAGCAATGTTACATTGCATCTCTTCTATTTACGCACTAACTATAGGAGGTAGTACGTTCCGGTTTATAAATTCTTTGTTTCTCTCTGTTTTAATCTCTGAATAGATGTAAAAATAAAATAGCTATAATATCTACTTATAAAAATATCTTTCTTGCAGTGCAGTATTAATCATTACTAATTACAGAGTAATTATTCTATACTAGGCACTAACTAAAGGCTTGCATAGATTGATCATATATAGTTCTCATAATGCAGATCTTTTGTCATAATTTTTAGAAAAGAAACAGATTTAGAAACATTAGTAAATTCCTTAAGGTCAAACTGTAAGAACCTGGTGAAAACCAGAAATCAAATTCAGAGAACTGTACTTTTAACTTATGCAAAACTGATGGCTCTTTAGTTCTTGATTCTCTGCCCAGGGTTTAGTTAGTAGAGCTCAGGGAGCATTAAAAAACAAAAGAAAACAAAATAAAAAAACCAAAAACCTATGTTTCCACTCCTCCTCCCCCCACCAGTCTTACCCCAAGCAGCGAGGGGTACAGGGAGTGAAGTTTATTTAAGCCAGCCATGTTTATTTTTCCAAATTCAGGTTCAAAAGTCTGATAATTAGTGAAATTAATTCTTAGGTTCTGATCATAGGTTATAACCATCAGCTTTTGATGGTGTTTTTGATTTTAACTCTTTCTCCTAATAGGAAAAGGATATATTGAGTTAGTAGAATGAAAAACAGCTATAGATATATACACACACACAATTATATGCCTATATGTGTGTATGTGTGTGTCCCAGGCACACAGTACACAGAATTGGCATAGGACAACATCGTCATCACTGTGGAGTTTTCCAAGTCCCACTCCTGGATATTATTAAAATGCCACCTGGTTACATATGTAAACATGGAATTCTATGCCTCTGTGTGTGTGTGTGTGTGTGTGTGCATGTGTGCGTGTGTCTGTGTCTATTATATATATTTATAAATCTCCCACTATGGCCATTCCCTACATTGTCAATTGAGGTACTCCAATAGTTATGGACCCGTTTTGGGTTGGCTTTAAGAGTGGCCTCATATTGGATCCTGCTGCTGGTCAACTGGATTAAAGGGAGATTCCTTTGTACATACAAATGCCTATAACATGTTGCTAAGACACATGGGATTTGTCTACGTTCTAAATATACTTAAATTTCACACAAATCACTTATAAAGGGTTTTGTTTTCCTTGACCATTTAAATTTTATTTCCTAAAAATTGCAGAAACCATGGGAAATTCACAGCGGCCCCTTCAGCAATGCATAGCAGATGGGAATTGGAAGCTTTAATAGATGCAGGAGGATAAAGTTGCCCCTCCCTAGTAGTAGACCTTTTATTTCAGGATAGACAGTGATCCAGGTTTAAAAATGACTTGTGGGTGATATATATAGGAAGTACAATATGTTCCAATTTGACAACAGGAACAGTACTTTTTTAGAAGAAAATATAATGCAGGGATTCACTCATATTCAATTATATATTTTTTAAAAGGCAGAAGGATTCAGTGGTACAGTGATGAATTATTTCACCAACGGAGGATTTGGGGAAGGGCTATCTGACTGAATATTCAGGAGAGAACAAGTGTCAATTAAGCCAAGCAAGTGATTTAACTCATGATTTTCTTCCCACGGAATTTCCTGCCTGCTGGAATAAATTAATGCCTTATTTTAGCAATGGTTAGGATATTAAATCAATGGGATCTGTTTAATGGAACAATTAAGTGGGAAAAAAAAGAATATAACCACTTGTGCGGGGCATGGGTGAGGGGCTAGACAGCATTGTCGAGTTGAGTTTCAGATACTCTAAGCCATTGCTTTTACCTGACTGCCACTCCTCACTTAATTGACAGGTGAGTTGGGCTCAAGCATCTACCCAGTGATTCTCAAGCCTGGCTAAATATAAGTATAGCCTGGGGAACTAAAAAAAAAAAAAAAAAAAAAAAAAAAAAAAAAAAAAACCCACATCAGGGCCCATTCGGAGACCAATTTCAGTAGAAACTCTTTTGTGGGGAGCATGTGATGAATGGGTATTTCTAAAAGCCACTTGTCCAGGGTAATGCTAATAAGCAGCTTGGGCTGAGATCTGTTGGTGTACTAGATTATGAATTAAGTCTAGTCCAAGGTAGACCTTGGTTGCTGAAAGTATTCTGTCCTTAAACTGCATTATTTTTTAATCACAAGATAATTTGTCCTTAACTTTTCTCATTTATCAGGTTGCAAAAATAATAAAAGATGCCTATAAATCTTACCAAACACTCCATTTTGTGAAATATGGCAATTAATGCATGAGCCCTTTCTTCATTACCACAATGAGGATATAACCTTCTGAAAGGCATCCTTGTTTATATCTAGATAAATGCTTGCTGAGATCTTGGCATTAAGATGATAAAGTTAAGCTTCTACTCTCTCTTAATAGGATTTAGAAAGAAATGGAGAGATTAATATCACAACTGAGGTAAAAAGTAGAATTGACCTTTTGTATTAAATGAAGGGCAATCTAAAAAAGTTGTTCTAACTTAACACAAGTAAAATACTTCATAATCCAACCCAAATCATTTCTTAGATCAGCTTTTACCAAGTGGCTTTCTAGTGGTTTCTTGTAAGTGAATATTTTATCATATTTCCGAAATTTATAAAAGACCATTAAAACAAGTCTAGAACGCCCAGTGGTAAATCTACACAGCAGGGCCTAGATACCTGATTCAAAGAAATTAAGTTTATATCCACCATAAGCCAGATCTTTTTCTCTCTTTGAACTTTGGATTCTGTGTTGTGCTGTTCCCACTGACACTGTAAATTAAAGGATAAAATGGTGACTTTCCACTCTGCTTCCCATAATGATGTATTCTTAGCTGAGCTTAGGTGAGAAATTTGAATGTTTCAGAAAACCAGATTGCTTTCTTTCCTGCCTCAGGGACCAAACTGGCACAACACAGGATCGTATATCATTCCAAAAAATTTATACTTGCTTACAGTATTAGATTTTGTTTTAGCCTTTTATTTCTTCTCAACAGATTTTTCACAGCCACAATACTGGAGGCTGTTTCTGAAAACTGCTAATTTTTAAAAATAGACCAGTCAACCAAATTAGCAGGATGACTGAGGGAGAACTTTATTAGGGAGTGAACAGCCAGCCGTAAGGTCTCAATAAATCTTTTCAGTCATCTGAGAAAATGAAAAGCTTGGAGGGATGAGGGGGGTGGGGCATGATTAGCTCAGATTTATTCAAACAACCAAGAAAAGCAAATGTATGATTTTGTATAAGTCCCTTGGAAATTTCATTTCCATAGACTATTTCTTGCCTGAAGGGCACAATCGTTTCATGTGATAATATAGATTTAGGAACTAGATGTCCTATCTATTAGGGAATATTTATTTTAAAATAGTTATCAGGCTCACTCAATCTTTCCCTCATCTGCAAGCTTTCTAGACACCTGCATTATATATAGCTCATTATATGATAGTTTTTTAAAAAATGTTTTCCCTACTAGTCTGAGTCCCTCCAGTGCAGGGCTTATGTCTTTCGTTTATGGCTGGCATATGGTAGGTACTTGAAAAAACATTCATTCAATTGAAATAAGGGCTGCATTAATCTTTGGAAGTATAATTTTGCTTATTTTTTTAAATGTCGATGACTTCCCTAACAGATTTTGAGATTTTCAAGAGTATAGTAGGCACTCAGTAAATGACTATTTCTCATGAAATTGTATCATTATTTCAGTACATACCTAGAGCTGTTAAACCAGCTTGTATGGGAAACAATTATAGGGCATTGTCAATTTGTAGAATACTGTTGAAATCAGTTGCAGGAGACCAATCTTATCTGAAGTGTCAAGGGAGGTTTCTTTGAAGAAGTGATATTTGAGCCAATATCAAAAACACAAGTAGGCAAGAGTGGTGGAGGGGGACATATGTGTGTTGGGGGTGGGGAGGTACTTTTGAAACAGAGGCAGGAGTATGTGCAACGGCCCTAGGTAAATAGGAGGTAGACACATGAAAGCAAGTGATGTGGCTGGAGCACAAAGTAGGGAAGAATGGTTTTAAGCAAAAATGATTAATAATCCTATCTGCGTTTCAAGCTCTTTCTGTTATGTTAAAAAAAAGAGAGAGCCCTAAGAGAAGATGTGGGTGGGCCATATAGAACACTACTGAAGCAGTCCAGGCAAGAGGAGATGGTGGCTTGTACTTGGCATGAAAATGGTGGTGATGTTGAGAAATGTGCTCCCAAAGTACAGCGCTTAAATTAGTGATTTTTGGAGGAGATAGCTTTTGGGGGATAACTACAGAGCATGGCTGTGCATGCAGCTGATTGCCTGCAGTGTAGCCCATAAATTTATGGGAGACGAGGAGGTCAAAATGAAACACTAAGCTCAGACGTATTTGGAGGTGAAATCAACAAGAATTGCTAATGAACTGAATAAAGGGTAAAAAGAAAGAAGATAGTCAGAATGACTCCTAAATTCCTGCCTTTGTAAACAGGTGGATGGTTGTACCTTCCATTAAGGAACGAAACACAGGAGGAAGGCAGGCGTGCAATATTGTGAAACTTGGAAATATTGACTTTGATGTGCTTCCGAACATCTAAATTGTGATATCTGGAAGACAGCTAATATACTCCCCCAGAGATGAGCAGAGGACTGGGCTGGAAATATAATCAGAGTCACTGGCATGAATGAATGGTTTTCAGCTGAAGCCATATACCGGGTTAACTGGTCTGGGATGAAGTATAGGATGGAAAGGGGAGGCCTTTCAGTGAGCCTACAGGATCCCGGCGTTTAACAAAAAGGTAGAGAAAAATGGGCAAGCAAAGAACATTGAGGAGGTGGGTGCAGAGAGGTAGGAAGAAAACAAACAAACAAGAATTATGTTGGTTTAGGAAAAAAACCCAAAAGACAAAAACACAAAGTGTTGCAAGAGGGAAGGTTTGGTCAGCTAAGCGGAAGACCCAAAAACTTTGACTGAATTTAATAACATGCGGGGATAGAGTAGATGGTGCAGATGAGAAAGTTCCTATTGAATAGCTCCCTATAGCTGTTCACTTCTTTGTCTCCCATATCAAATTGAAAACTTTTATAAGAGGATTTTGTTTTGTTTTGTTTTTCTTGTTTAGGCTAGGTTATCTACAGGGAATAAATGGAATAACAGGGATGTTGGAGTTTTATAGAGAATAGAGCAGACTTGAAATAATCTTTTCAGAGAGGTGGGAGAAACAAAATGTGGTAGGACTGCATGGCTAATAAATATACAATAATTATAATTTTACGGGCATCATAATTATCTCTAGCTGAGCCCAGCTGCATACATACAGGCCAGATAAAGCAAACAGTTGGTTTCATCAATGGTTGGTGATTTTTATGATCAAAAAGTCAAAGCCAGTGGGGCAAGGGAATTTTGGACATTGACATGAACTTATTGATATAATGATTCATGCAATTTAAGCTGGTTAAGAAAAAAATAAAAACAGAAGGAAAGAGTACAAGAGCTAATGAATAAAGTGGACTATGACAGTGATATGAAGTTGCCTAATGTCATGATAGGGTAGAAGAATGATCTTATTCTTTAACAATAAAGTTGATGACTAAAAGGCCAATAATAGTGACATCAAGGAAACGGAGGTCACCATGAAGTAGAAAAATAATTATATAGGGAATACTTGAACAATAAAATTTATAAAACTTATACTCCCAAAGTACAACACTTAAATTAGTGATTTCTGGAGGATATAGGTTTTGGGTGAGCAATGAGAGATGAGGAGGTCAAAATGAAACATTAAGCTCTAGTAACTAGAGTATCATAAGGGTCATCATAAGAACATGCGCCAAGGATGAATGGTAGGAATTGAGTTGTAGATGAAAACCAAAATAAGTACACTCAACAAATCTTAATTAAATGATCCACAGTAGCAAAATAGTCATATAGGGATAAGGATAATTGGAAAATAGGTGATTATTTTTTTAATGTTCACTGGAGACTTTCTGGAATAATCCCAAATGGCTTTTCTTCTAGGTGAAAATAGGATTATCTGTTTATTAAAAAACATAATATCTTAAGTTTTCTGTCTCTGGAACCATATTTTCTATATAAATTAACTATTAGAGTTTTTGTTATTATTTTTAAAGCATAGCACAATTCTGAATATGAAATAAAAGATATCAGTAATAATAAAGGATGAAGTTTTCCAAATAGAGGCCTTTATTCTGCATTATCTCTTTCTTCTTTGGCAGAAGAGAATTATAACCTCATCATCAGATTTAGCACAAGAGGAAAAAATTGAACTTCAGTCTAATAGATGAACTTAATGTACATGTTCTAAAAAGAAAAAGGAAATTGCCTTAGGAAATATCTGAAACATAATAAATCAGTTTGAGAAATAAAATAGTGCTATATATCGTGATGCCAAAAACAAAAAAACAAAACAAACAAACAAAACAAAACAAAACAAAACCATCCTGGAAACACTGATATGTCTGTCTTCCATAGGGGGTAAAAAACCCTCTATCTAGCCAGTGTTGATCACCTAACATGAAACATTTACATAAAATATTCAGATAGGAAGTATCAACTAACAGATAGTAACATGAATTTCTCTTTTCCTATCAACTTGAAGAAAGTTTTTGATGTTTTATTACAAACCACAGTACCATGCTGCTTCAGAATTCCAAGGTTAACTTACATGAAAAGGGATCAACTACTACTAAAATATAATTTTGATATTTTGTATGGAATAGTTTGAAATTATTACTTTCTCTAGATACATGTGTGTATATGTATTGGTGTGTGTATACATATTTTGGAAAACTGAACAATTATTGACATTATACATCAAAGAAATATCAGAAAGTGACTATTTTTTCTAAATAATATGCAAATGTAGACATATTTGTCCAGACACATTAACCCAGAAGAAATGATGGCTTATTTAGTACCTGATAACTTTCCTACAGTTGGCTATTTTCCAGCTGAAAAAGAATTCATCTAAATGAAATATTAATGTTTGATGCTGTAGATTGCTTAACGAGAGTTAAACATATATATCACTTTGGAAATTCTTGAAAATTTTATTATGCTCAAATAGTATTTACCATTTCATTGGATTGTTCAGCAGATTCCTGTGAATTAGCCACTATCAATTACGTCAATGTTGTGAATGTTCAATCTTCCTTTAAATATCTTACTTCCTAAACAAACATTCTTCATAATTACAGTCACGGGAGGTTGGTGCTAGCAGTCACAGTTCCCACTTGACCCATATCACATCAAACTTCTTCTGCAGGCAATTTTCATGGTTTTTCATTGGTTAGGATCTCACAGAACTAACCACAAGCAGGGAATTTATGTTGAACATGTGAATGCAGAACCATGATCCGTTGTAAAGGAGTACTGGCAAAGCTTCTGTAGAAGTTGTAGATTTCAAAGTGCTGCTGTTTTAGTATGGCCTGAAGAATCTTAAAATAGAAGCACTAGGAGATTGGGTTGATATGCCAGGATATTATGTTCTACCAGAGAGCAAAACCAATGGAGTTTCCTGAGAACACTCACTGAATGTAGAAAGCATTTTGGAATACATTGGAATATATATTGGAGTATATACAGCTTCAGTGAATGCATTGTTTTAGAAAAGACTAGCAATGCAAAAAGGCTCGGTGACTACACAAGGTGGGAAGCTCAGGGACAGAGAAACATGAGCCATAAAATTATTTTAAGGAGTAAAGGAGAAAAATAGAAACTATAGAGAAGGAAATTATAAGGATACCAAGAGTGCTGGTGCAGTGCATATACTATATGTAAATTTTTTAAAAGGAGTAAGGAGGAGGAGAAAACCCAGGCTAATCCAAATTGAAAAAAGAAAGGAAGGAAGGAAGGAAGAAAAGTAAAGCCTTGGTAACAGATTAACTGCAAATCTATAAAGTATAGTGAAATCTTTTTTTTAAAAAATATTTTATTTATTTATTTGACAAAGAGAGCAAGAGAGAGAGCACAAACAGGGGGAGCAGCATGCAGATGCAGAGGCAGAAGTAGGTTCCCTGCTGAGCAGAGAGCCCGACGTGGGGCTTGATCTCAGGACCCCAGGATTATGACCTGAGCGAAAGGCAGATGCTTAACCAACTGAGCCACCCAGGTGCCCCAGTGGATTTTTTTTTTTTTTTTAAGATTTATTTTATTTACTTGTGAGAGGGAGAGGGAGGGTATCCTCAAGCAGACTCCCTGCTGAGAATGGAGCCTGACTCTACTCAGCTCTGGGCTTGATCCCAGGACTCTGAGACTGTGACCTGAGGTGAAATCAAGAGTCAGACACTCAATCAACTGGGCCACCCAGGTGCCTCTACAGTGGTATTCTTAAACTCTTTCTGCAACACATATGAAAAGGAAATGGTACACTAAGACTTTAAAAAAATAACCACAAAACTGAGATTAACCCAGTCAAAAGACAACCATTTTGATTTCCAAGAGAAAAAGATCTGGCATTAAAACTAAGCTCATGCTAGTTCAGTAATTCTGGATTTAATTATTCATTTGTCTGATTTAAATGTGTAACTTTTCAGTGACTCAATAATAAAGTTTAGCCATAAAGGGATTAAAGTATTATAACTCAATCCCTTTTCACTTGTCTCATGATTGAGCAATCTTAGTGAAGCATTCTTTCTAAGATCCTTTTGGATCAGATAGAACATAAAAAAAATAAAATGTAGTATAATATTGTTAGAAGTAAAATACCTTAATCCAGGTTTACCAAGTAACTGTTTGGCTGCTGGACAGTACTCAGGCAGGGATAATTATGTCTATGTAGATCTGCTGAAAGATGCAGTCAGTTACATGAGCTGCAAAAGCCATATCTAGGTAACTTAGGAGGGAACCAGTACAATCAAGAGACAGAGGGCACAAGACCCAAGTACTGATACATTATTTGCTACTATTTTCCATAACATTAAGTAAGGCACTATATTTCTAATCCCCAATTTCTTCACCCATAAAATAATAACAAATGTAACCTGTACAATATATGATATTTGCATATATACTATAAAAATATTTAAGTAAAAAATAAATATTAAATCTTATTTTCTTGCTGGTATATTTTCAAATATTTCCTATGTGTTTGGTACTCTTCCTTCCTCTTCTACAGGGTCTTTTCTTTCTATATATTCCTCCCACCATTTTTTTACAGATATACATAGTCACACCCAGAGTGATCTGATCAGTGCCTGTTGCCTATTTTCCAATTTATTTTCCTAACTTGATAGATAACTGTAATTACAACAGAAATATTTATTTATAACTTCTTTTAGCATTATTAAATTTGAACTGTAAAGAATGTGTTAAGGTCACCAATATCTGTGTCTGAGGAAAAGTTAGGAAAAGTTACTGAAAATAGTGAGGCAAAAAGATAGGTTAAGGTAGTCAACATATAACCAGGTATCAAGTGAAATAAAAGCCAAGAGGCATGTGCTTTCTCCTCTGGATATTGTCTTGACAATCTTCAAGGATAATGGGCAAGTAAAAATTTGAATTAAAAATATCATATATGGTAGCATCCAAAAATATGAAATGCGTAAGAATAATCTTATCAGAATATGCTCAAGGTATTTACATTGAAAAACACATAACATTGCCAAGAGAAAGTAAAAATGACATAAGTAAGTGTTGGGATACACCATGTTCATGGATTGGAAAACATAATATTGTGAAGACATCCATATTCCCTAAATTGATCTACATACTTAATGTAGTATCAAAATTCAGAAGATATTTCGGTGGAAAGTGACAAACTAAATCTAAAATTTACATGGAATTACAAAGGCTCTGTAATAGCCAAAATAGTTTTAGTGAACATTTTGAAAGAATTGCATTATTTCATTTACAGATCTAATATAATGCTATAGTATGAAAAATAGTGTAATGATGGCATAAAGACAGGCATATGCATTAATGGGACAGAACAGGGAGTCTATAAATGGACTAATACTATTTGGTCCAGTGATTTTTAACAAATGACATATGTAATTCAATGAGAAAGGGTAGTATTTCCAACAAATGGCAGTATAACAGCTAGACATCCATATTCAAATAAATAAATAAACCTTGACGATTTACCTGATGCCATATAAAAATAACTAGTAATGGATATTACACATAAGAGCTGAGAGTATAAAATTTCTAGAAAAATATATGACATCTATGAGACTTCATGTTAGGCAACTATTTCTAAAATAGGACAAAAACAAAAGTTTTTTTTAAAAAAATGATAAACTGTAGTGGATCAAAATTTAAAAATTTTGCTCTCAGAAAGACTATTAAGAAGATGAAAAGGCAAGCACAGACAGGAAGAAAATATTTGCATAGCATGTACATGGTAAAAAAACAAAAGACAAAATACCAAAAAAATAGTCTACATGTTGGTTAAATAAAGAACTCTTAAAACTGAGTAACTGGAAGACAAACAACCCAGTCAAATTAATGAGCAAAGATCTGAATGTCATTTCAACAAAATACAATATACAAAGCCCCCCCCCCAAAAAAACAAAAAAAAACCCAATAAAACCCAAACAAACAAACAAAAAACAAAATAAAAAACCAAACAACATGAAAAGACACTTAAAATGGTGAGTGTTAAAGGAGAAGAAAATTAAAGCCACAATGAAACACTACTTCACACCCATTAGAAAATTTCAAATTACAAAGGTCGGCATGCCAAGTTTGGTTAAAGGTAAGGATGTTATAGCAACTGGAACTCTCATACACTGTTGGTGGATATGTAAAATGGCACACACACACACAAATTGGGAAAGCAGTTTGACAGCTTCTTATACAGTTAAACATACATTTATCATATCCAGCAATCCTAAACTTAGATATTTTCTGAATGGAAATGAAAACATATATTTACAAGAAGTGTGTTTACACATGTTCATAGCAGTATAGTATGTTAGTAATGATTGCCAAATGACTATCAGCTGGTTAACGGATAAACAAATTGTGGCATATCCATTCAATGAGAACAAACTATTGATACAACAGCATGAATAAATGTTAAAAAACATTATTCTAAGTTGAAGACACCAAAAATAGATGACTACATGCTGTATGATTCCATTCATATGAAATTCCAGAAAATTCTATAACGATAGATAGCCAATCAGTGGTCACTTGGATTTGGGTTTGGGTTTGGTGGAAGGAACAAAGGAACTTTGGAAGGTGATACAAATGCTCTCTATCATGATTGTGGTGCTGGTAAAAGGACTATACACATTTGTCAAATCTCATGTGGGGCTCAATCTCACAACCCTGAGACCATGACCTGAGCCAAAATCCAGAGTCCATCACTTAACTGACAGAGCCACTTAGGTGCCCCAAGAATACACTGAGCTCTTTGAAGATAATGTCTATTTGTAATTTATCTCTACATTCTTACAGCTTAATCTAGTGTTGGCATACAGTAGGGCTGAGGAAACTTTGAATTAATCAAACATTTTTTCCTTCCTATTCAACAGTGATCAACACTGGTGTTTCTTAAATTTTGTTCCATGTATACCTATGCCGTAGGACACTCCGCGAAACAAGGATTTCACAGTAAAAATGAACTTGGGCACTCATCTAGCCTACATCTTCCTCTTGGGGGTTCACAATGCATATTAATATATTATTATGAATAATATGAATATTATATTCATATTAATATGAAGACCTAGTATATGGAAACTTGTTCGCTTTTTTTAAATTGAGAATTTCCCAATACACTGAATTTCCAAATTCCACTCCCATCTTCACCCACCCCCAGGTGTAGCTATCACATCTCCTGGAACTTTGTGAAGTTTTGAAAACTGTTTTCCAGGAAATACTGCTTTAAAGAATAAATTCAAAATCACTTAGCTAGACATTCAAAAGCCATTATACCCTGACTCTAAGCTGATTTTCTAGTCATCCTACTCCCTACACATATCCTTCATTTATCCATACTCACTCTTATCTAAGAAATCATTCTACTTTCTTATCTCCCCACCTTAGCTCTGGGCATTTCTTGAGCCTAGGATGACTCTCCGGCCCGAAACTCCAGCCTTCATTACTCGGCTCAATTCTTATCTTTGGGTTAATATGTAGCTCACCTCTACAGGGAAGTAATCTTGTCCCATGTACTCCTTTAGCAATTACTGCCTAACCCATTAATTTTCTATTAATCATGTACTACTTTGTCACATATTTCTATTGTTGATTAGAAAGGTTATTTAAATTTTTAGCAAGCATATGTTTTGGTTTCAAAAAAAAAATCTATAAACCCTTTAGCCCGTCCCTGCATTCACTCCCTGTTCATGCAGTGTGGTACGTATAAGCAGGCACACCCTAAACGGAGGATCTCCCCTACTGCTTCTAAACCAGCGGAAGGGATTTGCTTAAATCATAAGCCTTATCATATATTAATGCAGTGAAAGAGAATTTCAAATGATGGGAGTTTACATATCTTATGTTGTACAAACTAGGTTAATTTTGAGATTCCTAGAAGAAATAATGTACACCTTATAGATATCACTTTGAATTTTATTTGAAATGATTATCCTTTAGCAAGGAAAAAGAACTGTATTCAAGAAGTAAAAGCAAATTTCATCCATTATGATTAACTACTGATGGGATAGTTACTTCATAGGGTATCTTAAACCTCTTTGGTTCCACTGGGGGAAAAACAAATTACATTAAAATATTTTGTCTGTGATTAGAACTGAATTCTAAAGTAGCTCCTTTCTACCTTCTCCACAAGACAAATGTACCTACCAGAAAGCACATAACTGAAAAATGAAAGCTACAAACAAATGAATTTTCCTTCATTTTTATCGCTAACCAATAGCTACCATACCATGACAGAAACCAATAAACACTCAATGCGATTTATAGTCTCACTAGCATATGGTATTTTCCCAGGAGCTTTCCTAATGTCTAAACCACTACCTTGAAAAGTATCGAATACTCCTACTTCTATTCTACATTTAATATGTGTCATGATTCTGCCTTTACGAAGACAAATTAGTCATATGATGACAAGTAGTTCACTAACTACCTGACAACTCAGAATGGCTTTTTAAAAAAACCTGTTCTCTTAATTTTGATTTTGAGGTGACATTTATTGTTAGGAGTTTGGCAGATATAACCTTATAATTGTATGCATGTGAATGATATATTTTGGTGCTTATTTACTCATTTTTACCTGAAATATTTATGTAAATATTATGGAAATGTGTTATTTCCTTAATCTCACGTAAAAATTATGCTGTATTTTCAGCAAGTCAACAGAATAAGATGCCTTCTTTAAGTGAGATGTGTTTTCCATCACCCTTTCTTATTTCTAAACCTTAGATGGATCTGTATCAATCCACAGCACTCTGAAAATCTGGACCTGCCCAACTATCAGTCACTGTTGGGGAAACGTCAGGAGAAGACACGAGGGCCTTACCTGGGACTCACCACCTGAGGTATCAGTAGTGACATGCTTTGTAAAGCTGGCTTGAAGAAGCACACGGTAAATGTTAACTTCAAAATTGAAAATTACGGATGATATGCTGCACTTACTTTAACACAATCTTTATTACTTGCTTTGGCCTTTAAAATAACAAAAGCTTTACTACGTATTTTTATTTCTGGCCCTTTTGAAAAACGTGGATCCCTTGCTTTCTCAAGACAATTTATGAAATTTAGATGGAGGTATTTAAATTAAAAAGCCAGCAGCTTTTCTCCAAAAGCTTTTTTAACTGCATCTTTTTAACTTTTTAACTGCAAATATACAACATTCAAATTTTGTTAAATTCATTCCCAAAGGGGTTTTCTCTACAGATGAATATGCATTGGGGTTGAATGAGTCCACCTGCATATAGTTACAGTATTATCTCATCTTTACATATATAGCTTGAAGTCCCTGATTGCATCTGCAGTGCCTTTCACCACACTTGGCATTTGTTACTTGTTCATTCAATGTTTGTGAGTAAGAAGGAAGGGAGGGAAGGAGGAAAGAAAGGAGACAGGGGGATACAAGAGAGGAAACATTCACAGAGGGTCCTGAGAAAATCAGTGCTAATAAAAAAAGAATCCTAGAACTCTCTTCCTGTCTCACACATGTCAAAAATGAAACTAAGAGAGGTTAAGAGTAACACAAGTTCTTACTGGCCGAGCTGAGTCTAGAACCCCCGCCTGAAACACAGGTTCTTTGCCCTCTTTATCAGATATTGTTTCCCTAAGATTTAAGGACTGACAGGAATAAGCACTTCTTCCCGGTTAATGAATTAGCATACCTTTTATTTATTTATTTTTCCCTAAAAGTCTATGAATTTTTCTCATTTTCCTTGCTTTACACTATTTCCTCATCTTTAAAACATGTTTAGAAAATCCAACAAGCTATAAACAGTTTTGTTTTTTTTAAGAGATGTGACATTAAGAGATGTCACAAATGTAGAGATATTCAGTGTATTCTGTATTCTACCAGCAATGCTGTAAAGGTTAGAAAACTGACATGTACTAATAAGACCCATGGCACTAATGAGAGGGTCTGGTGCCATCTAGGATCTTAAAATCCTCCCCAGGGTTCATTACTATGCCATGTTGATCATGTCATTTTTAGTAAATTCAGGAGTGACTCATTCCCAGCTGACAGGTAAGTGCCGATACTGTTATACTACGTCTGAAGCTCTGTCAGTGAGCTTGTCAGAAAATAAAGCAGAGCATTCTTATTAGGAAAACATAAAGGTCCCAACTTTCCAGTTTTTTGTCTTAATATACTGAAATTTCCTGTATGCTCTGCTGAAATAAGTAATAATCAGGGTCTGAACAAACATGCTTTACAGAAAAAAAAATCATTTTTGTAGCTTCACATAAAGTTTGTATTATCTTTCTTATCTTGGAAATAGATTATTTTTTTTTACTTTAGTTTCAATGATGTGTGAAAGAATCTTAGAGACTCTTTTAAGAAGATCTTGTTATTTTCATTTATTTATTTGCAGAAGAAAAATTAAATTTCTGTTTTCCTAGACAGAAAATGATCATTATATGTGTCTGCAGAAAACTGCTTCTAAAATATCCCTTTGATAAATAAAATATGCAAGTATTGATATGTAATTATTTAAGTGTGTGTTCTTCCAAAAGATGATATGGTCTTATTTTATGTTGCTTTCATAAAATTAAAATTCTGCATATGGAACTGTTTTCCATCACAAATCTTAATTTAAAAAAAATAGAGAATTTATTCCATGTTAGTGACCAGATAATTTGGGTAAATTTCTGAACCAATCTGTGGCTGTAATCTCTTGAGGCATCTTCTTACCCAGAAGCTGGAAATATCCCCTATACACCCTTGACCACCAATCTCTCTCCCAGGCACTTGAAATTGGGATTTAGATATGATAGCTCAGTTTGGGATAATCTCTGAAAGGGAGAGCTTGTAAATTCTTAGGAGCTTTGGCTCAGCCAGCTTGCCATGTGGACAATGCATGAGGCAAAGCCAATCTTTGAATGAATCATGGAAATATGAAAGACAGAGATGAAAGAAGAATGAATACTATTCCTTGCACCCTGAGGTCCTGACCATTCCCCGATTCCTGCATGCAATCACAGTGCTATTCTGCATGTCTTGATTTTTCTTTTTTTTTAAGATTTAATTTATTTACTTGAGAGAGAGTGCAAGAGCTAGAGCAAGAGCGAGAGCGAGAGGGAGAAGCAGACTCCCCACTGAGCAGATAGCCTGATGTGGGGCTCGATCCCAAGATCCCAAGATCATGACCTGGGACAAAGGGAGAGGCTTAACCAACTGAGCCACCCAAGCGCACCATGCCTGGACTTTCTGAGACAGTTTATTTTTAATCAAAATTGCTTTTTCTCCCTTTTGCTTTGCATTGCTTTTCTACTTAAGCTTCCTCAAATTAGTTTCTGTTATTTGTAAATAGTCTTATTGTGTACTCAGGCCTCAAATGGTGGTGGTGGGGATGGTGTGTGTTTATATGTGAAATAAGAATGGGTACCAATTAAGTTTTTGCTGTTACTGTTATTTTTAAACAAATCCAACTGCTAGAAATGAGGATCTAGTAGAACGGGACAAACTATAGATTAACAGCTGAGAAAACTGTGGGTATCCATCAGTTTGGGGCTATCAGGGAAGAAGCCTCCAGATGTCAGTGGATAAAATCATAGAGTGTAAACCCCCTCCCCCCCAAGAAAATAGAATGTAGAATATTTATCCAGGGAGGTTTTACACACACTTGGCTCATGAAAAGAGAGGAGGAAGGGAGGATATTTTTCATTGTCACAGCAGAGACCCTACCACAGTGACTAAGGTCTAGGGAAAGTATAGTATTTAAATTTGGGGCTACCTCTGAGGTAATTTTTGGCTATAATTGCAGGTAATTTGACAGGGGATGTTAAAGCGGAACACAGCTACTCAAAGTGGGTTATGAAAATGGAGTCTTAGTTGCAAGAAAAAAGTTAAATTCTTAAGTACTGTATTTCATTGGTTCCCAACCAGAAGTGATTTTGCCCCACTGGAGACATTTGGTAATACCTGGAAGCTTGGTTGTTTCAACAGGAGTAGGGGTTTGCTAGTGACATTCAGTGGGCAGAGGCCACGGATACTTCTAAACATCCTGAACCTTACAGGATAGCCCCCCACAATAAAGAACAATCTGGTCCAAATGTCAATAACGTCAAGGTTGAGAATCTCCGCTCAAGCAGTAAATAAGCTCGAAGGGGAATTTTGAGATACTCCATAGTGAATCTCCAACTCCATGGTTCACATCTATGGAATTCAATTAGTTTCAGATAATGAATTCAGGTTGTGGAAAGAGGAGTTTCCCCTTGATGAGTCAAGGTCAACTCCCAACTGGCCAGGTCATTGTAGTTATTTTTATATGTTATATATTCTTAGCATATGTCTAGCCTATATAAGTGGCACCCAACCTAACTGGACTTCGGTAGCCTCTGAGGCCTGTCACTACTGTACCTCTTGAAGGCTTAAAGCAACGTTATCATGACATCCTAAGCCAAAATACAGAATAGGCACCATGACCTGTTTAATGGTATGCCATAGCAGAAATACTAAGAAAGGAACACCATATATACATTATAACAAGAATATTACAGTAAGAGCAAAAATTTGTAAGATTTCTAATTTGTTATCTAATAACATGTGAAGAGTGAATATAAACTAAAATAAGAAGATGGATCTATATAATTTCACTTTTAAAAGTAAATACAGGAAAACCTTGCTATGTCTATACAGAAGTATGTTATCTATCCTATCTGCATTAGGCCTCAGCCTGGGTAGCTATTTATACTGCCCAAAGATTATGAATGATGTAAAGTTACAGAGAGGCACCCCTCCACACATTCACCCACATATGGGAATTCAACAATGTTGTTTGGATGACTCTCTATGAAACAGTGTAAGAATGACCCTGTCTTTGACTCTAGTATAAACTGTCTCAGTTTCCTACTGCTGTTGTAACAAATTACCAAAACTTAGTGGCTGAAAACAACTCCAATTTATCATCCTACACTTCTGGAGGTCAGAAATCTGAAATGAGTCTCACTAGGCTGCATTACTTCCTGGGACTCTAGGGGAAAACCCATTGTCTTTTGCTTTCCAGCTTCTAGAGGCTTCTCATAATCCATGACCTCCTTCTACCACCAAACCCAGCAATGATTTGAGTCTTTCTCAGGATGCCGTCTCTCTGGTTCTGACCCTTCTGCCTCCTTTTCCCTATGTAAGGACCCTCGGTCCAACAGGATAATACAGATAATCTCCTTATCAACTCTTTTCCATGAACATAACATACTCACAGATTCTGGATATTAAGATATAGACATCTTTAGGGACGATTATTCTTTCTACCATGCTCTCTAAAAAAGCATTTTACAAATAAGTAGATACAGTTTATTAAGCTGTATTAGTCACAGAACTGAGCTTTGGCATTTGAAAGGGGATAATTACATTAGACATTTAAACAAAGATAGTAAGCAAAACCTTGAGGCGTTAGAAGGGTTTCATGAATCTTGTAGAAGATTCATTTCTTAATAGAGCTACCTCCTTGAATATTCACAAAATAAATGAAATTGTAATTTAGGAATGAGGGAATCTCAAGATAACACTACATTATCAAATAGCTATTTATTTTATTTTTACCATAAGATTATGGGATTTCTAATTTTATTAATCTTTGATATGTCATAAAAATACGCCCTGTACTCTAGCTTGCTACCCCTAAACATGCAATTCTCTATCAAAAGCTACAAAAGATAAAAATACTCCTTCCTACATTGGGAACAAAATTGAAGCAAGGCCTATAGAGGAAAGGGTGAATACTGTAATGCTGGAGGTGATCCTTCATATTGGCAATGAAGAATTCTGAGATGACATTTCAAAGATACGGACAAATTCAGGATTATTGATATCAATAATAAAGTTGATAGCTTTCTATAAATTGAAATTACCCCTTGGAAGAAGTATGCTTTTAGCCTTTGAGCCACTTATTAATTTAGTAGTAATTTGGCAGAAAGTGCACAGAAAATCACCTAACTGCTTCACACATATTTAGGAGAAAAAAAATGACATAAAAGTAAATCAATAAGGCATTTTTTTCCAGGAAACCCAGGGATTTCCATCATACCCATTCTATATTGACATCTTCATTTTGGGAATATCACAAACACCGATGCACATAATAATGCCTTTGAATAGATTAAAAATATACTTAATTTATTTCTTTTAAGAAGTCAGAGAAGTAAACTGTACATTTAAAAATGCTTACATCCTAAAATAAAATGATAATTTGAAACAAAAGGAACACTTTAGGGCACCTGGGTGGCTCAGTCAGTTAAATGTCTGCCTTGGGCTCAGGTCACGATCCCAGGGTTCTGGGACAGAGTCCTCCACTGGGCTCCCTGCTCAGCAGGGAATCTCCTTCTCCCTCTCTCTTTACCCCTCCCCCCTCCTCATGTGCTCTCTCTCTCTCTCTCTCCTGCTCTCTCTCTCTCTCAAATAAATAAAATCTTTTAAAAAAATAAAATGAACACTTTAGCACTTAAAAGGATTTTCTTTTATCCACAATACCTCGAAAACAAACAGCAAAAAACAAGCAAACAAATCTCTGAAGTACAAAAAGTTCATGAATTTAAATAATAATTTAAAGCTGTAGAACACGAGATGCTATATGGTATAAATAACTGTAAACTCAAGTGTATGAAAATGGAATGGGAGATGTGGGTTACTGAAAATAAATGCCATATATCTTATCTATCTTATTCATATATATAGGTATCCCGCGTGTGTGTGTGTGTGTGTGTGTGTGTATTCCTGGTCTGACCAAATGCACTTTGAGATTCTGGAAGGCTAAGAGTATGTCTACATTTCTTATATCCCACACAATGCCCCAACAGTTACTTAATCTCAGTAGGCAACATGGTTTTTTGTTGACTGCATTCCCCAATACTGAATATTGACATTATCAGATTTAACAAAGTGATTAAATGACAAAGAGATCTAACACAAATTTTTTAGACTACAAATTCACTGTTACCTGAGTTAGGTAGATTCTGTATTTCAAGTAATGCTTCCCAACTTTATTTATCACACTGGTCTAATTAAACACTGTGGGCCCAGAGGAGTGAGCACTGGTTCCATAACAATCGCATCACAAGAAGATTTTACAAAGCACTTTATTAAGATTATAACCTCATTTACTGTAAGCTCTTTGATCCAATAATTTAAAATATGTAATTATATAAACAAACTCTTTGACAAAATGTAATCTATATAAAAATTTGTAAATTGCAGGTACATTTTAAGTCCCTGGGAGCATTAAAAAAATGCTGAAATGTATTTATCGAAATTTCTCCTGTTAAGCAACAAAATGAAGCATCTTTGGATGGAAATGAACAATTTCACTCTCAGGTACAGTAGCATGTGACTAATAGCTTTAAAATAGCAACCTGCTTTGCAATAACCAAAGAAAGAAATTACTGCAGTATTAATCCGCATAATGTAGCTGATTTGATATTGCCTTCTTCAATATCTCTCACATCTTAAGATAAATCCACTATACCCTGTTACGATTGAGAAAAAAAAAAAAAAACTATTAGAAAAGCCAACCCTCAGCACATAGAAAATGAACATTCCTGGTAGTCTCAAAAGCTGGACTGCATGAGGTTGCTAAGATCACCAGGCTGTACTTGCTGTTCCTTGCTTCTGTGTTCTAGTCAGCATTCATTTTGTGGGGATGGGATGCACTTGGGAAGCTTCCTTAATTTAGTTCCTTTCATCTGAAGATTTCAAAAGCTTTGCTGATGGCTATTATTTACAGTTGCTGAATAAATGGGAGCACTGAGCCAATGGGAGGCTATAACCATTCTATAAATGAATTACAAAGCAGTAGAATCTTGTTAAAACAAGTCAGGATGTAAAATGTCTTAGGCGTTCTGCTCTAGTCTAAACCCATCTTCCAGTTTTTAAAGCAACTTTCTCAATTGTTTTTAACTTTTATCTTACATTTTTAGATGAATAATGACCTCGCTCACTTGTTCAGACATGGAGTCACTGGACCCTAATTATTTTAGAAATGTAGCCCAGCTGATGTGCTACCTATGTGGGTATTCATAAAAAGGTGGGAGGGGTGCATATGACATTTTGACATGCAATCTGAATGTGCTTTAGGGTATAAATTGTACAGAGGGGGAAAAAAGAAGAGAAAAAGAAATTTTTAGACTGAAAATTGCTGGAAAAGGGAATAGATGAAATTACTATTACAGTTAGAATAGCTCAAAAAAAGCACGTCTATGGCAAAACAATTTTGGACAGGGGGCTACTATGAGACAGATGAGGAGAGGGGATGTGCGGAAGAGGCAGAAACATATAGTTAAAGATGGGAACTGGGGGATATGACTCCTTATAAATACAGTAACACATTTTTCATGAATGAAATATCTATGAAGTTTTTCAAAGTCATGGCTCCCACAACCAGGCCAATCATCTGAATCACCTCAAGAGCATTCATAAATCAACTCCCATTGTGTGCTCCCTGAAGATACTGATTTATTAGCTCTGGCTTAGAGTTCAAGAACCCAAACAGTATTTTTTAAAGATTCTGTGCTGAATCTGAAAGTAGAAATGCTTTAAAAGATCTAACCTTCTGCCATGGTCAATGCCTAAGAAGCAAATCCAGCTCTGAAAACAGCACATATATGGCTAGTTCCCATTCACTGACACTGAGAAAGTCAACTTAAAATAGGAACTGAGGAAGCAATGGGTCTGTCCAGTTATCGGAAGTCACTCTCAAAACTGTTTTCTGCTGTCAATATGCCTGCATGGTCTGTATCTTGAGATACTATTCTGTTACTGGTCTCGATTTTGCTCCTTGCTTTTTTCTTGGTTTGAACTCTTGGATAGTGACCCCAGTGCAGCCCAACTGGAACCCTGCATCCTTTATCTGAATACTTAGGCTGTTCCACAGTCTGCCCACATTGCCAAGTTTGTCCTTAGCTTTACCTTCTATTAATGCTGACCTCACGAATCTAACAGGTACAGAACCTGAGAAAGTTTGAGCAAACTTCTGCCAGTATGTCTCAGGCTTTCTCTCACAGGGCACCCCTCCTCACTCATTCTGTCAATTCAGAACCAGTGAACAACAGCTTAGTGATTTTGCCAACGTTTACTTCAGTCAAGAAGAATTTTCAATCGCATTGAGGATATTCTATTCATGTTCTTAAGAAATGATCTTTGCGCTGAATCAGAAACACTGGTGTCCTTGCTAAGATGCACTTGCTCAGGCTGCACAACCTACTGAGTTCAAATCTATGTGTGGAGTAGTAAGGAATCTGCATTTTATTTTATTTTAAAGATTTTATTTATTTATGTGACAGGGAGACAGCCAGTGAGAGAGGGAACACAGCAGAGGAGTGGGAGAGGAAGAAGGAGCCTGACATGGGGCTCGATCCCGGAATGCCGGGATCACGCCCTGAGCTGAAGGCAGACACTTAACGACTGCGCTACCCAGGTGCCCTGGAATCTGCATTTTAAAACTAAGCTCTGGAAGGTAATTATTATGCACATTAAAGTCTGAAAATCACTGGAAAATACAGTAGTCATTTAATTAATTGAATAATTATTTACTTCACTAATTGATTCCATAAACAATTTATTGCTTTTCATGTGCCAGATACTCAATAGGCTTTGGGAGCCTAAAGATGGTTTGAAAAGAATGTATTTCAATCTGATGGGAAAGACAGACAAGTCAATAGATGACTGAAATAGAGCCTGATAGGTGTTATGAGAAATAAACACAGAGCCCTCTAAGCACATGGAAGGGTTGCCCCACTTAGTTCTGGTGATTCTGGAAAGTTGTTGTTTGACAGGCGTTTGCCTTATTGAACCACCAGTTGTCACTTGTTTGCTATGTGCTTTATAAAATGTTTCTTTACATTCTTTCCAGTAAGCCCACAGTGATTTCTTTTTTCTACAACCTTTTGAATTTAGATATTTTATCTTTTTTAAAGATTTTATTTATTTATTGGGGAGAGAGAAAGAGAGAGAGAACCATTAGGGGAAGGGCGAAGAGAGAGGGAGAAGCAGACTCCCTGCTGAGCAAGGAGCATGATGTGGGGCTGAATCATGACCTGAGCCCAAGGCAGATGCTTAACTGACTGAGTCACCCAGGCACCCCTAGATATTTTAAAATAGCATAATTTTTAATATTGAAAATTATTGTATTCACATGTAACTTAAAAAAAATCGAGGGGTGCCTGGGTGGCTCAGTCATTAAGCATCTGCCTTCGGCTCAGGGCATGATCCCAGGGTCCTGGGATCGAGCCCCGCATCTCCGGCTCCTTGCTCAGCAGGAAGCCTGCTTCTTCCTCTCCCACTCCCCCTGCTTGTGTTCCCTCTCTCACTGGCTGCCTCTCTCTCTGTCAAATAAATAAATAAAATCTTTTAAAAAAATCGAAACAGAATAGTTATGTTAAGACAATCAAAATGCTTGACCTCTATTTTTACTGCTGCTCACTGAGGTGCTATATGATATTCTGAGATAATATAATTGAGTTGATAATGCTTCATAAACACAGCCTTATTAAATTTTTAATTCATGTAATTAGCTAGGGATAAATTACCCTATTGGCAAAATATACATGAAAATTATTATGTGAGGAATAAGAAGAATTATAAAAAACTAAATCTTTGAACTATACATACATTATTTGTTGCTAAGTTTGTCCAGATGTTGAGTTACATGAGGTTTTAGCAAATATGGGCTATTTTAATACAATACGTACAACACTGCATAAAGATTCAGGTTTTATATCATATACATAAGTCACAGGAAATCTATTATTTATTTTTTGTAAAACCCAAGTTTTTAAGTGTGAGAGACACTATATTTTTTTCTCTAATGTAGCGTAAGCACAACAAATATACCATAGACTCTTCCCAGAATCCACTGTGTTATCAAGAAGATAATATGGTATGGATAAATACTTGATTGTTACCAGCGAACCAAGCATGCTATTAAAATATTAAATATCATGTTGTATATAAAATATTTAAAATACTGTGTTTATACTATGTAGAATGCACAACAGCCAACACTAAAGGTAATACAATATGAATATCCTTATCTTGAGTAAGCCAGATAAGGCAAAGACATATATATTATAATTCGGTTAAAGTAAAGTAGATGTCAAAAGGAAGTACAAGCAAAGAACTCAAAAGAGGATGAGACCGAGTTTAGATGGAGTCATAAGTAAAGGCACGGTGGAGGGAAGGGGAAGTGAGATGAAGCTTATCACTCCTATTTATTAAATATAATGAAAATAACTATTCATTATTGTTACCACTTACTGAGTGTCTTCTATTAGCCAGCCACTCTACTAACTGCTAGGCTAATAAGTTCTTACTTAATATCCTCCTATTTGAACTAGATGTTACTCTCCCCATTTTCTAAGTGAAGAAATTGCAGTTAAGAAAGTTTAAGAAATTCTGCCAATTTTGCCATGTATTTTCTGTCACACTGCCCTATAGCCCTGCCCTAAAGACTGGACCTAAATACAAACAAAATTTGGGAAAATACAAGTGTATTCAGATAGGTCATTGGTTTTCAGCAATCTGGTGTTATAATCTACTAAACGGAGCTAATGAAAGCATGGAGTCTTTCTCCCTAGAAAAGTACCTATAAACACGTCAGCTTACAATTTTTAAACATACCCAGGAATCTGAGAAGAGAATCTGATGAAAGCTATAGCTCCTCATTTTTGAGTTGTCATCCATGAACTCAGGGCATTCACTAGTTCTCTCGGGTCTCTGGAATCCTTTTATCTCAGGATGGGGGTCCCAGCAGAGGATGGTACATTAGACACAGGGAGTCAACTGGGACAGGAGCTTATTCTGTAATGTTTCTTTGCAACCTCAGACCTTTACTCTCCTCCTTCCTCTTCAACCAGCACATCCTGTGGGCACCTTCACTGAGCTTCTCTCCATGGCTGCCACCACTAAGACATGGCTTCCATCATGTAGCCTATTCCATTGTTTTCTTGCCACCAGTTTCTCTTCCACACTGGTCCATACTCTACACTGCCTTAGGAGTATTTTTATTATACAAACAGTTTACCACTCCTTTATTTAAAAACCTCTTTTGCTTGATTTTTACACTAATTATCAGAACTTTTTAGCAAGGCATGGGTCACTCCATATTCCCCAAGGTGGACCCCGAACCTCACTTCTCTTTCTGAAAAAACAAACAAGCAAATACCTGTTCATTATCTTCATTATATACATTTGTATTGGTTTATTTTTATTTTTTTCCCTCATTTTTCTATAAACTCCTCCTCATACTACTAGAGCCAGCTCCAGTACTGTCTTTTACTGTCTACAATATAGACACTGCACCAACTTCCCCACTCACTCACTTGCATGACAGTTTGTTCTGGCATTGCTGGCAGCAATGTTTTACAGAAATGGACCTGCTCTATGGAAGTATGCTCTGCAGAAGGTGCAAGGCTGAGGTCATGGCTCACTGACCCTTCTATCCCAGTCATCCAGCACAGTGTCTGGAATACACCCTGTGTTCAATAGACAATTTTTTACAAAGTGAATGAATGCTGAATGAATGAATAATCACAGATGTTTCGTATTACTTCTAGAACAGTTCTCAATGTATATTTTTTCTAGTTTGCTTTTACAAAATGTATTAGTGTTCACTTTCAATTATCGCTTCTACCACGTCATTGTCATTATTTTACTGTTAAAAGAATAAACACACATACACACGCACACCACACACACACACACACACACACTCACACACGAACTCTTATCCCAGTACTGCATTCAGAAAATGGCCAACTTTACAACCAGCTGGTTGAGATATAATTACTTAAAACATATTTGGCAGGCAAAAGAGCAATATATATACATATATTTCAAAACTGTTCAAGCTCTTGGAAGCAGCAATTCAGTTTTTAGAAATCTGTCTGCCATAAATAATTGTATTTAATTATTTAATTCTAATATTGCTTAGTATAGCAACTTTTTAAATAGGTAAAGACTTAAGGTATCTGTAATTTCTAACCAGCATGACAATATAGAAAAATATTTAATTATATGGGGAAATGTTAATTATACATTGTTAAGTGAATAATAAATTACACAACAATATAGACACTAGGGATGACAGACACTTGACTAATAGATACATTGTGAAGTCTAGAAAGGCACCCAAAAGGAAGCAACACTACAAAACAAATTAGAAAAATAAAAGAAAAATGAAATAAAAGAAATTAAAATTAAAATGTATCACATAATTAAAAATGGTGTTAGGTATCATTCATATGTTTGATAATAAAATCAATTTAAGATCACGTAAAGTAGATGTTATATTGTAATGATACACAGAATTATAACACCTACTGTAAGATTTCTACTTCATAAAAAGCTCTTAGAAATTCATGTTTTTTCCCTGATCTCAAATGAATAATTTAATAAAAGGAAAAAAATGAAGGGTAAAAGAACCCTTTTATTCCTTCCCATGCATCATATTTTAAGGTCAAAATATACCTAACAGTTTATAATGCAAGTACTATCTGTAAACATTTAAGAATCATTAAAATGTGTAATAAGCACTGGGAAGATGTGAAAGTGGCCCCCATACTTGCCAAAATATGTTCCTTTATATGTTGCAAAGCAAATTGTATTTTCTAATGTTAGAGATTTAAAACTGGTTATTATTTTCCCAAGCACTGGATATAAAATTGTGTGTGTGTGTGTGTGTGTGTGTGCACAAAAGTTTAATGAAAATATGCCCCAGGAGTGTCTGGGTGGCTCAGCTGGCTAAGCATCTGCCTTTGGCTCGGGTCATGGTCCCAGGGTCCTGGGATCAAGCCCCACATCCAGGGAGTCTGCTTCTTCCTCTTCCACTGTTCCTTTCCCTGCTTGTGCTCTAATAAATAAAAACCTTAAAAAAAAAAAAAAAAGAAAATATGCCCCACATGCTATAAAATTATAGCTGTGTGATAAATGTTGATTTTTGTGAGAGCCCCCAGATAACTTTAAATTATTAATAAAAATACATTTATACAGTTTTATTCATTCATTCTTTCATTTATTCATTCAAAACATATGGATAAGGGCCTAATACAAGCTTAGTTTAGTAATAATACAGCTACTTCAAATTATTAAACTTGGTTACTAAAGTATTCCTAATAATGTTTCTCCAACTCTAAAGGCATTATTAAAAAGACTGACTCTACATGTCTTTTTTCTATTTCTATATTCCTATTTTTCTATAAACCACCCTGATTTATATAAAGTTTGTTCATATCAAGTTAAGTAACAACCAAAGAAGAAGAAGAAGAAGAAGAAGAAGAAGAAGAAGAAGAAGAAGAAGAGGAGGAAGAAGGAACAACAATAGCTATAGGTGACTTTATACTTATTTGAAACTCTTAAAAATACAAATTACAGGACATTATGATTATTTAAAATTTTTTCCATGTAACAGAAATGCTAAAACTACAACCCGAACATGTACATCCTGTTGCTTTTCACTGGACTTTGGCCTCAGTTACCAAGTAAATAGATCAAAAAGTTATGACTTAGCTGTTGATCAGCACATTTTAAAGAAATTAAAGAGCACTGTTAAAAATGGGCATAATATAGAAACTATTTACAATACTACACTTGAGAGCTTTAAAAGTCCTTAACTTTGGACTTTATATCATTATATAGGAGATCATTATATAGGATCATTATATAGGAGAAGGAAACATATCCTTTAGGCTTTCTAACTTTTTATTCTACATTTTATAGTTGTGGTGCAAATAACTAAATAAAGCAGTGGAATAGGAAGGAGTACCAACTACTGACTGGATAAGTGGAGAATATGTTCAAAATATGTAGTCATATCTACCAGGGACTGTAATAATTTTCTTGGATGTGTTCTGCATCTAATTAAAATGACATTTTCTACTTTGGTGAATAAGTTTAATAATAAGACTCCAAATTCAACTTGAATTTTGCTAACATAAGCTGTTAAATTGTGCACTCTTATATTGGCTGAGACATCTTTTCTCTCATGGTAGTGCAGAGTTAAGGTGATACTTTGTTATTTATCCTACGGAGAATGACATGTACACATAAATATAAGGCCTTCATTCCCAGGAACATGTAGATAAACTAGGAAAGAAAATCAGATAAGCAGTAGAGGAATAATTCCAAAAGATTAACTTAAAGGAAATTGAAAATAATAAAATGTGGATAGCTCGATTTTCCAGAGCCTGGAGGGACATGCTAAATGCTGATAAAATAAGACTGTATAATCATTTAGCAAGAGGAGTCATTCAGTAAAATAACAGCAACAACAATGTCCACTCATTCCTGACCTATTGTATAATACAGTCATGACAGTCTATGGTACGCCAGATATGAACTCTTGTTTTTGCCATTCTGCCTCCCTATGACCAGTGGCTCACATTTATTAAACATGCAGAAATCATTTAGAGAGTTCTATTAGGGGACACACACACACACACACATACACACGCACACTAACTTAAACTACTGAACACTTATCTTCTATTTAACTGAGTTAGCTGTAAGTCACACTGTTTCCTGATGTTAACAAGAACTCACAAATAATAATCAACCTAACTAGTGAAAAATATGAATCTAGTGAAAAATATAAACTTAAGTCAGCTGACTAATGTTCAATTGAAAATGAAATCATAGAATAAAGTCTTATTATTAATGTTAAAACATAACTATTATATCCAGTCCAAAAGAGTAAATCATTTGGAGTTGTTCCAGGCTTGGTCAGTAGGGTGCCATGGGCATTTAATTTAATCTAAAATATGCTTCTTGACCCTGAGGATAGAAATCAGTAAACTATTAGTTGAGGCACACCAGTTGATTCTGTGAAGCTCTACACAGAGTCTCACATTATGCCCTCAACAATTAGGAGGAAAACCAATTGATCTTATGATTAATTTGAGCAACACAGAATGCACATTTAGGTCAAAGAGTGAATACTGGGTTTGACATTGACCAATTTAGCTATCTACACAGATCAAATTAAACAAGTAATTGCCAGCATGTGGACATATCAGACTGTGAATTTGTATCTATTAATCTGACTTTATTTGGAAGTTCAGCTATTAAATCTGTGTAATCTATTTACCTCAATATATGGCATAACTTCTAGGATTTGCTTTGTTGGAAGTCCTAGGTGAACATAAATGTAGCTCCAAGTTAAAAACGGCAATTTACTTACATGGAGTGTACAAAATTTGAGTGAGTGTGGTGAGGAAGGAAAAAAAAATGCAATTTCTGTGTCATTGGAAAAGTTGCTTATTCAATACTCCAAACCAATGTCAATGTTTCTACCTTGAAAATGAAATAAGGAGTCAAAGAACTGGAACCATTTTACCAGTTAACATTTACTTACATTGAGTTATACTGAGTCTGAAATTAAATATTAGAATAGTTACTGAAAGCTGCTTCAAATATGTTTACTATGTAGAATACAACATTGTAACGAAAGAACATGGAATAATCTTTTAGAGCTAACCATACATTGAAGATTTTTAAAAAATACAAGCAGAGCCATATTCTTTCAGAAACAATGTCTCCTTCATTGATATATGAAACTAGAAATCTCCAGGAATGAACTCCAGTATAGCTAAACATCCAGCATATAAAGGTTTGAGGAGATGTCATAAGAGAGTTTCAATGACAGGGCATCTAAATTTAGCATCATTAATTTGAATGGTATAGAATAGCGTGTTTCTGACAACCAAATAGCCAAAGAAGAATCTATCTGCTTCCAGCAAAGTTAAAAGAAACTCCTTTTCTTCCCATTCAGCCAAAGGCAGGTAAAAGCAACATAAATCTTAGAACAGAGATGACCATTCATTTGACTTCGATAGTTTAAGTGGTGACCTGACAGCAGGAAGTTCAGATAATCACTACAAGTTCCTTCCATTTCCGATTACTTTCCCTAAAAAAAAGTCATTATAGCATAAACTTAGAACAATTATTTATGTCCTAAAAATACAATATATTATCTTCCTATGTTAATTTATTACATTACTCTCTCTTATTAAGTCATATTTTTTGAAGTAGTGTAAAAAAGTTGCTTCCCCTCCAAAAATATCACCATTTTGAAGTTTATAGTGACTAGAGAATTTTATATCTTTGGTTATTAGACACAACAGAATTGCAAGAAATTTCTCAGAATGAATTTCAAAAAAGGTGAAAACAGAAAGTAATGGACTTTATTCACCCATGCCACTTAATGGCTTTATCCGCAGATGTTTCAATGAGGTGCTGAGAAAATCATCACATGAAACAATTTGTAAATAACCTAAGCACCAAAACAAAGTAACTGTCCTGTAATTTCTAAATCTTAAACCTTCATACATTTCCATAATCAAATATCATAGGATATATGATGTTTAAGTAAACTTCAGTTCACCAAGGATACACTGATACTGGATAAAGAGGGAAGAAAGTACACAAAACATTGCAAACAGTATGTAAACCTTTCTAACAGTATGTATGTGCATTTCACCTGCTTAAAAAGAAATAAGAAGTATGGGGTGCCTGGGTGACTCAGTCGGTTAAGCGTCTGCCTTCAGCTCAGGTCATGATTCCAGGGTCCTGGGATGAGCCCTGAATCGAGCCCTGCATTGGGCAGGGAGTCTGCCTCTCCCTCAACCTCTCCCTCTGACTCTCTGCCTGCTCCTGCTCTCACTTGCTCTGTCTCTCTCAAATGAAAAAATAAAAAATCTTAAAAAAAAGATAAGACATGAGAAGTCAAAGCATTTCTAGATGATACTAAGAAATTCTCTTTCTGAAGGTATCTAAGACTAAGAGTTGAAGTCAAAGAATTTTGAATGACTTTTTGGTGCCAATTAGATAGAAGAAACTAATACAGTTCTTTCTCTGAGCCTGGCTGTGCTAGGCAATTCATAAATTGGTATCTGATAAAAACATTTAATAAGGTCCCAGGATATAAAATCAATGTATAGAAATCCATTGCATTCCTATACATTAATAATGAAGTAAGAGAAAGAGAAATTAAGAAAGCAATCCCATTTACAATTGCACCAAAAATAATAAAATACCTAGGAATAAACTTAATGAAAGAGGTAAAAGACCTCTGGTCTGAAAAATATAAAACACTGATGAAAGAAATTTAAGATGACACAAATGGAAAGATATTCCATGCTCATGGATTGGAAGAATAAATATTGTTAAAATGTCCATACTACACAAACAATCTACAGATTCAATACAATCTTTATCAAAATACCAACAGCATTCTTCACAGAACTAGAACAAACAATTCTAAAATTTGTGTGGAAACCCAAAAGACTCCGAAGAGCCAAAGGAATCTTGAGAAAGAAAAACAAAGATGAAGGTATCACAATTCCACATTTCAAGGTATACTACAACCTGTCCTAATCAAAACAGTATGGGACTGGCACAAAAATTGAAACATCAATCAATAGAACAGGATAGAAAGCCCAGGAACAGACCCATGATTATATGGTCAATTAATCTTCGACAAAAAAGGCAAGAATATGCAATGGAAAAAAGACAGTCTCTTCAACAAATGGTGCTGGGAAAACTGGACAGCTACATGTAAAAGAATGAAACTGGACCACTTTCTTATACCACACACAAAGATAAACTCAAAATGTATTAAGGACCTAAATGTGAGACCTGAAACTCTAAAAATCCTAGAAGAGAGCTATGGACAGTCATTTTTCTGACATTGGCCATAGCAACACTTTTCTAGATATGTCTCCTGAGGCAAGGGAAATAAAAGTAAAACATAAATTATTGGGATTACATCAAAATAAAAAGCTTCTGTACAGCAAAGGAAATAATCAGCAAAACTAAAAGACAACCTACTGAATGGGAGAAGATATTTGCACATGATATATCCAATAAAGAATTAGTATCCAAAATATATAAAGAACTTATATAACTCAACACCAAGAAACCAAATAATCCAATTAAAAATGAGCAGAAGACATGAGCAGACAGTTCCAAAGAAGACATCCAGATGGCCAGCAGACACATGAAAAGGTGCTCAACGTCACTCATCACCAGGGAAATGCAAATCAAAACTACAATGAGATATCACCTCACACCTGTCTGAATGGCTAAAATAAAAAATACAAGAAACAACAAGTGTTGGTACTGGGTATTTACCCAAAGAACATGAAAACACTAATTCAAAAGGATATATGCACCCCTATATGTACACCCTATATTTGCATTATTTACAATAGCTAGGTTATGGAAGCAGCCCAAGTGTCCATTGATAGATGAATGGATAAAGAAGATGTGGCACATTAATGGAATGTTATTAATATTTATGAATATTTATATTAATTATATATAAATATATAAATGGAATATTATTTAACCATAAAAAAGAAGGAAATTTGCCATTTGCAACAGCTTGTATGGAGCTAAAGAGTTAGGCTTAATGCTAAGCCAAATAAGTCAGTCAGAAAAAGACCATATGATTTCACTCATATGTGGAATCTAAAAAGAAAAAAAAAAAAAGCAAAGGGAAAAAAAAAATAGACAAACCAAAAAGCAGATTCTTAAATTATAGAAAACAAATTGGTGGTTACCAAAGGGAAGGTAAGCGTGAGGATGGGTGAAATGAGGTGATGTAGTTTAAGAGCACACTTATCATGATGAGCACTGAGTAATATACAGAATTGCTAAATTACTATATTATATACCTGAAACCAATACAACACTGTATGTTAACAATAATGGAATTAAAATGTAAAAAAACTTTCTAAGAATTTTTAATAAATAACATATTGGTATCTGATTTATTTCTCCCCAAAAGTCTGAAAATTACATGCCATTATCCCTATTTTTTAAATATACGTAGACTATGACTAACCAAAATTAAATATTGAGCAAGGGCACATAGTAAAGGCCATGAGATAGGACATGAACTCAAATTCATTAATTCAAAAGGTCTGGGTATTTTGGACAGTTCAAAAAACAAAAGAAGAGAAAATGAGACTACCACATCTGCTCTATCAACTTTCATTTTTCATGTTGAATGCCAAACATCCCCTTTGCAATACATGGAGAAAAAAACGAAAGCAATATAGTATGGTAATAGACATATAATTTTATACAATCAATAATGTTTGCTTTAAACATACATTTGTACCACTGGACTTTATATAGAACAGGAAAGTCTGTATGGCAAAGAGTTTAGGATTAATAAGGTATTCCTAAATTTTATGATATTGATAATTACCCATCTTAATATCCTAAATAGAGCAGCTTTGTGAAGTAAAAAGAATCAGCTCCGCACCTATGAACTAACTGCTTGTAACAAACACTGCAGGAGCAAGGATGATGCTTCTGAGAGTTCTGGCAAAGCAATTTTAGAAGACCAGGTGCATCAGCTCAGTGAAGAAAAGGTTTTGTTAGTCATTAACCTGGGTTTTGTTGTGATAAATAACTTTTTACATAAAATAGCCTAAAGAACAAGTTGGCAAATACAAGGAAAAAATTACTCATAACATTCAAATAATGAATCTGGAAACTATTTATCTGTCTGACTTTGAAGAGATTTCCTCTCTTAAAATATTCTGTTTGCTATAACCAAGTTTTTGGTATTTGATATTTCAGATATTTGATATTTGGATGCATTTGGTGAATAGGAAAGAAAAGGCAACCAACATCTTTCACTTCTGATCAACACAAATTTTTAAATTTGAATTATTCAAGGAGTGATGAATGATATATAGATACCATACATATCTATTATTAAGTAAAACAATGAACAATGATATACTTATGTATGGATAAACAAAATGAAGAAAAGTAAAAATCATGATTATCTCTTGGGGGTACATTACTTAGTACTGTATCTTAAACATAAAAATACTTTTTAATCTAATTTTTGAGGGAAGTATATAGTATAGGAATTAAATGGAATCTCCATCCAGTTCCACTCTGCAAGAACTGTGTGACCTCTGAAGACTCATTTTACTCAAAGACTCAGTTTACTTATCTGTGAAATAGGAATAATAAGTGTACCTCCCTCACAGGGCTACCATGAGGATGAAGTAGGATAACACATGTGCGTGCCAACCGTATACCACATGCCATACCCCTGGCATGTGTTAAGGTCCCTGTGAGTGACAGAAATGATCACCATCATCATCAGAGTCATCATAACACAATTTATCGCCATAAACATGGAGTACGTAGTTTTTGAAACTGATTGGTCTTACGCATTTTTATACTTCCATTAGTAGTCAATGCAACATCTTATATTTATGAAACCAAGTAAAAGAAAAGCAATGCAGAAAGTATTTGGTTTGAGAAATTACTAAACATGTTTTAATTTATTAAAATTTAAAATTTAGGGGTGCCTGGGTGGCTCAGTCGTTAAGCGTCTGCCTTCAGCTCAGGGCGTGATCCCGGGGTCCTGGGATCAAGCCCCACATCAGGCTCCTACGCTGGGAGCCTGCTTCTTCCTCTCCCACTCCCCCTGCTTGTGTTCTCTCTCTCACTGGCTGTTTCTTTCTCTGTCAAATAAATAAATAAAATCTTTAAAAAAATAAAATTTAAAATTTGGAAATTACTAAATACATTTTTGCTCATTTTTCCTTCCTTAGTTAATGTATCATTAAAGATTCTAGTAGAAAATTATCATTTCCACCAAATGTCCAATAAGGACCATGAACATGAATTTATGATGAGATAAAAAGTCCAAACTAGGTCTCTTTCCTTACCAGCTAACCCTGGAAATTTCCCATGATTCCACTTCTTGAACTTGAGAAATGCCCACACTCTAAATAAAGGTTTGAAAAGAGCTCTATATAAAGGTTTCGATAACCCAGAATAGGCTTGGTTTCTATATTCTATAACTATATTTAAGCATAAACATGTTAAACACTCCGCATGCTTATAATTGTGAACCTAAAATAACTAAAATGCTACATTTAAATACAACAAAACTATAAAACCAATAAAAATCAGTTTAACATTCTGAATTAAATTAACAAGTTAATATAAAGAATGATTTCTAAATGAAATAATCTTTAGCAATTTGAAACGTAAGTAATTGCTAAATGATGAACCTTTTGAACTCAGCAAGCACATCCTAACAAATATGCTATATACAGATCATTCTCCCAACACTTTCCCTACTGGACAATGTAAAAATCTTCTTTCAGTGGTGTGGATTAAAGTAATTTGGCATCTCTTTAGTGAAAATGCATTATTTATGTATTGTGTATTTCTATTCTTTTCTCAGTAGCCCTAGACAATTAAATATAACAACATGGTACCAAAATGTTTATACATGCAAATTCCAAAGCAAGAAGTAAAATCTAGCAATAGGATATATATATTAAACAACAGGCTTATATTTATTTTAGATTATCACCAAAAAGACATCACTCATTCCAAGACAAAAACTATTGTAGGGAATACACACATCTCTAAGAATATACACATGGAAAGCTCATATATGTTGCTTTGTTCTAGTTCATCTGGACTGGTTTCCATGGAAGAACCTCCACTGGGTCATGATTCTTGCTTTCAGTTAGCTCCCCTTGCTTTAAAGTCCTTTTATTTCCACCTGTCCTTTTATTTCCAAACTTCCTGGCTCGGGACTCTAGTTCTGGTTCTCTTTTGTCTCCTTCCTAAAACTACAAACCAGTATCATCCACACTCCTATTACATCCTCTTTTACCCCAGCCCGAGTCAGAAACCCAGGCCTCTGGCTTGCTGAGCAGAGATTTATGCACACATTTATTCATTCGGCATGTATTTAGTGGGCATCTACTTGGTGCAATACCACATGTTGGTACTGGGGGGAGGGCAATGGGTTATGCAGATATTGTTGGGCCAAAAGGTCTCCTACTAAACTCTCATTTGCATCAGCAGGTATATTTCACTGATTACAGAGAACTCTATACAGCTGAATTTAAAAGTTGGCTTTTATTCAATTATAGAAAAATACTTCCCTGAGGGCAGAGGTTAATTTCTAAATCACCATAAAATTTTCTATAACGCCTGTAAATGACAATAGATATCAGACACATTAAACTTCCATTTTTCCCATAATTAGTAAACACTCAAACTCCAACCCACTTAATAAAAAAAATTAAATATATCAAAACTTTAAAATTATGAGCACATTTACAATAATCTTCTATGGAAAATATGTTACAATTACTACATATACATCAGAATTCCAGCCTAAGACTCTTGCATATTTTCTTTGATTATTTAAATCTATGGTGACTGATATTCATGTGTAATGATGACCAAGAGACTCTGTAAAATTCATATTAATGCTAGTAATAATATTTGTAAAAATAACCTTTTATCACCAGCATTTTATTAAGAAGGGAGAGAGCACTAATTCAGAAGAGGTTTATTTTTGCACCAGAAAGTTAAAACAAATAGAAGTTTCACTACTATGGAAAAAGTAAACCCTTGACTGTTAAAGAAAAACAGTTAATAGAGACTATTCATTTAGTCCAACCATCTGATGATCAAGGTTTTCCTATCTCTGTCATTCACAAAAGGACATTTGAAGAATTATTTTCCTAATCAATTTATAAAATACAATTTGGATTTCATGCTGCTTTCTTAATAGCTTCCATAATGAGAAGACACAGGGGTATAGCTATAAGGAGTACCATGTGCTTAGAAATTTAGTGCAGAAGTCTCTATTTGGTTTATGCAATGACATATAGGCAACAATACAGCCATTCAAATGTAAACATGATTTAAAAATACTCTTTATAAAAATTGTTTATTAGAATAGAAAACAATTAGAACTTTTGCCATTTGGGGCAATTTTTCCAAGTCATCATCTTTACTTCCTTTAACAGACAAAAATGAAGTTATAGAAACTTCAATTTATACCAAAATGTTTTGACAATAATTTAGAAAATCTCCTAACTAACACATTTTAAATAAATACCACATGTATATTCATTCAGTGTGTCATTTAACTATTTACTTCACAAATATTTACTAAGAGTCTGCTATGTGGCAGACATTATTTTACCACCTGCTGGGAATTTAGCAGTAATCAAAAGATATTAAAAGTCCCTATCTTCAAGGAGCTTACATTCTAATGGAGAAAGAGAAATGATAAACAAGACAACAGCAACAAAAAGTACATAGTATGTTAGACAGTGATAAGTACCTAGAAGAAAAACAAAGCAAGTGGTGATGGACATGGTGATTTAGTTAATTCTGTTAGAATGGCCTCATTGGAAACACAACATTGAATAAAGAAATGAAGCTGGTGGGGACAGGAATATCCTTTAATTGTTGTCATAACTTCACTGTAGATGCTTATTATAATATTACATTATAATAATGTAAGCAGAATATAATTCCTCAATAATTTCCCATTTCCTTAAAAAACAAAATAAAACAAGCTTCTGGAAAGTAGCTTTAATACAAAGAATGTTAAGACAACTTTAATAATATTAAGATGTGCCTCTTTATGAGGGGCGAAGAATAATCAAATGTTTCATACAACAGAGAAATTTGTGAAACTGCCAGAAATTGCCAGGAGAATATAAATATAAATGGTTTCTATTTTTTAGGTTAAAAAAACTAAGAATGACAGGATCCCATAAAGATTTCTGAATTTCTCAATATAGAAGAAAGGGATGTCAATTCTGAATCTTTGGGCTTTTAAGATTTGCTAATTGATTACTAAAGATTATCTAGAACTGTGTTTAACACTTTGCACGGACCTTTTCAGAGCCACCTCCGGTGGGTCCCATTCAGCCCTGAAATACTTACTGACTTCCAACATCACCCTGTGTTCTGAAGAGCCACTGAGGGAGGCAAGGAGTCAACAAACAGAGGAGGAAAGTATGGGCAAGAGAAACTATTAACTTCACGATGCATCAATTACACATGATCATATACAACTGATCTCACAAATGGATGTGGAATAAACATAAAAATAAATATGACTTTTATTAAAGACAGGTGTTTCCATATTCTGAAATATTCTAGTGTCTTCTTCTAAGCTGAAATCAGAGTGCAGTGACTTCTGAGGTAAACACAGTACAAATGCTTCTGACTTTGTCTGTCCAACCATCAAACCTACATTTTAATGGCTGTGTCATTCTGACAGACTCCCGAGGCTAGACAGAAAAGGTGAGGCTTGCACTGAATTCTTAGGATCAATACAAAGGAGTGTCAAACCAAACATAATGTGTGCTCGGTCTTAGAATACAAAGAAGGCTAGATGGAATCAAGATCATCAGGTGGGCCCTGCACTCATTTCCAGTGGAGACTGAAAATAACTATGTGCTGGAATGAAAATAGCTCAATGCAGAACGACTGGAAACCAGTGCATACGCCAACTGAGCTATAATTGTGAAGAACAGGAGAAACATATGAAAATACTGGTATAAGACTGATAAAACTGTGTATATCAAGAACATTTTTCTTTCCTCAAAACCTTTAACGTTGTCTTTGGCTAGGCCTAGCTCACAGTTCAGCTATTTCTAGAACATTAATGAGTCTACAAATGAAAACATCATCTCCTTTGGAACTATGTATTTTTTTTGCTGCATAAATTATTGGCTTTGATGGCTGTTTCTTACTAAGAATTTGGAAGAATTGAGTAATCTTTTTCCTGTGCCAATTTAGAAGTTAAATTTGCTCCTTTTTAGCATTCATCCATTTGCTAATTCTCCTTACACTAGAGGTAAATATGACTAGGGATGACTTGGGTATTTCAAAAGTTGGAAAATCTGTCCATTCAATCAACATTTACTAAGCACCTACATTTTTTTTTGGTCAGGCACTGATCCAGGCATAGAATGTTCAGAGACATTAGGGGACTCTCACATTCAAGAAACTCATTATTAACAAAATGGTAAGAGTCACACTTTTAAGTAAAGTTGTGTACACATGGCTTTGTTTACACAAAGGAAAGAGTTACGGAACAGTTTGGGAAGGTATGAGAGATTGCTAGTTCTTCCTAAATACTCATCTTCCTTCTGTAAAAACAGAGTTTGGGCTAGACATAAGCCATCCCTGCTTAAAACTACAATACCAGCCTTCTTTGCAGCAAGCTACGGCCACTATGGCCATGTGATTAAGTTCTGACTGCTTCAAAGTGAGTGGCGGTGATGTGAGCCAGTTCTGAATTTTGCTCTCAAAATGGCTGGGAGTGTTATTTTCAAGCAAAGATTCACTGAGCCTGTTACCTATATTTTTCCTAATATCTTTCAGGAAGAAAAAATCAAAGATTTTATGTGTCTGTAAAAGTGATTTAGATTAAGTCATTAGAAAATATAGTTTCAAGTGGTGTGTAGTATTTGGTATATGTGAACTAGCCTACCAGCCACATGAATGCACCATCTTGGGTCTGGCCTCTTCAGCCCCCAGGGGAGATACCCCAGCTGGTACATCACGCAATGGCCCAGCTGCACCTGCTAAATTCTGCCCAAACTGAAAATGAATGCACAGAAGGAATGACTGCAGTTTTGAGCTACAAAGTTTTGGAGGCAGTCTGTTATGCAGCAATAGACAACTGATACACCTGTCTAGTTTAAAAAACAGTAGTCCTGGGGCGCCTGGGTGGTTAAGTCGGTTAAGTCGGTCGGTTAAACGTCCAACTCTTTATCTCAGCTCAGGTCTTGATCTCAGCTTCATGAGTTCAAGCCCCGCGATGGGCTCCATGCTGTGTGTGGAGCCTACTTAAAAACAAACAAAAACAAACAAAGAAAACATGCACACACACAAAAAAACTCACCCCCCCCCCAAATAACAGTCCCATAATAATTAATTAAAAAAACTTTAGTAAGTATTCAGGAGTTTCAGATGTATGTTGAACACATGTGTCACTGATGGAGGGGAGGGGAGTAATTTGTGCTGATGGGCCTAATAGTAACTAACACTGTAACATCATTTTAATATTAACTTTGTTGACAGTCTTTTGCTTTCTGTTGGTATTTATTCAGAAAAGTTATCAATGGATATATAACTGAGAAAACAGAATGCAACATATACAAACTTTGTTACATTTTGTCACATGTAATTTAATCAAATTAGTAATGTAGATAGATCTTGTTTCACTAACCTAGCCTTAGTTACACATAAGCAAGCACATGATTAAGATGGCTTGGAGGATAAAATGAAGAGTGAAGTGCACTTCATCCTCTTAATAATTAAATATTATTTAATACTGCCAGGGAATATCTTTTCAGTTAAGATTTGCATTATGATTTTTTCTTTTTTTTTTTTTTAAAGATTTTATTTATTTATTCGACAGAGATAGAGACAGCCAGCGAGAGAGGGAACACAGGCAGGGGGAGTGGGAGAGGAAGAAGCAGGCTTCCAGCGGAGGAGCCTGACGTGGGGCTCGATCCCAGAACGCCGGGATCACGCCCTGAGCCGAAGGCAGACGCTTAACGACTGAGCCACCCAGGCGCCCCTATGATTTTTTTCTTATGAGTTGAGATATACAGGGATAATATGGCACCTACACCAATGTGTGTGCGTACATAGGCATACACACACATATATTTATAAGTATACATTTTATACAGACACACATACACATCAAATGTGGAGTCAAATGTTGCTTGTCTATTTTTATTTTTTTTAAGTTTTTAAAAAGATTTTATTTATTTACTTGAGAGAGAGCAAGACAGAAAGAGAACAGGAGCAGGGGACAAAGGGAGAGGGAGAAGCAGACTCCCCACTGAGTAGGGAGCCCAATGCAGTCTCAATCCCAGGACCCTGAGATCATGACCTGAACTGAAGGCAGAAGCTTAGCCGACTGAGCCACCCAGGCTTGTATTCAATTATGTTTTACTCAAGTCATATCCTGTTGCTTATTTTGTCATTGTGTCAACAGGTAAGTAAATTTGGTATTTTTTATTGAGAGATAAGTGAATTTTGACTAAACTTTACAGCATATGGATGCTAAACTTGATGAGAGTACTACATGTTTTCTCATACTTTTAAAGGTCCCCAATAGTTTAAATAATTATTATTTGCTAACCAAAAAGAAGAAAAACTTAACTTTAGTATTATTCACAGATAGTTTATTTTCCTTTATTTCCTTATTTTCCTTAATTAAGTAAACTATTTAAGTAAATTAATGACCATAATATGTTGCAAAGACAATAAGACAGTAAAGACTAAATGCAAGTACAAGAGCAATCTTTGTAGCCTGGATTCTGTGGGCTGATACAGAAGCGGACAAGACAGAAAGAAAATGGGGTAGAGGAAAAAAAAAAAGGAGAGAGAAAGGAAAAGATAGAGAAGTGCTAAAATTATGCATTGAGAAGCCAAGAGAAAGTGATTTTATTGAAAGAAGAGTGGTTAGATATCATTCAAAACTAATTTCAGAACAATTCCACGATATCTGAACCTTTAAACTCACTTAAAATATTGTCTTTAAGAGAAACAATAAAATCACATATTATATCTTAGAATCATGTGGGCCTAGGTCAAAGTTGCAAACTCAGATGTGACTAGTGGTTCAAAGGGTGACTGTCATTTAAGATGATGGGAATGGTGTGACCAGCAACCATATCCAATGAGTGACACTGATTGCTAATTTTCAAACTCTGGATAGGAATTAAGAAGAAAGATTGTGGGTAACAAGCGCTAAATATATTCTTTAAGAACACAGAACGATGGGGGCGCCTGGGTGGCACAGAGGTTGGGCGTCTGCCTTCAGCTCAGGGCGTGATCCCAGCGTTATGGGATCCAGCCCCACATCAGGCTCCTCTGCTGTGAGCCTGCTTCTTCCTCTCCCACTCCCCCTGCTTGTGTTCCCTCTCTCGCTGGCTGTCTCTATCTCTATCGAATAAATAAATAAAATCTTTAAAAAAAAAAAAAGAACACAGAACGATGATCTAAAACATAACTAAAGGGGCGCCTGGGTGGCACAGCGGTTAAGCGTCTGCCTTCGGCTCAGGGCGTGATCCTAGTGTTATGGGATCGAGCCCCACATCAGGCTCCTCTGCTATGAGCCTGCTTCTTCCTCTCCCACTCCCCCTGCTTGTGTTCCCTCTCTCGCTGGCTGTCTCTATGTCTGTCAAATAAATAAAATCTTTAAAAAAAAAAAAAAACAAAAAAAACAAAACATAACTAAAGAATGATCCTTGGAATTTCTCCATAGGATTTCTTTTTACTAAGTATCCCCAAAGTCTTCATAATATTACAATACAATTCAATTTGATTATCACTTGGTGAAGCTACTTTTTAGTTATATGAAAGTAAGAATTGATAGGATGAGAAAAATTTACTCCTGGAAAGATACTTAAATTAATCGTTGCAGGTTAATGATATCATTGACTCAGAGTAGCAAAAGGTAAGAAGTTAACAGGAGTAATGAAATAGATGTTTCTGTTGTAAAGTGAAATTTTAGCAACATGTTGCAGTGGGACTTAAAAAACAATCACCAAGTCATTACATTTGTAGTTGAATTCTAATAAGGGTAAACATTATTAGTTCATTTGGGACCAAAAAAAAAAAGTACATTATAATTATTCTAAGTTGAATAGAATGCTTTTCTATGTTTTTACTTTTCCAGTAGCTTAACAAAATTTATCATGTTCGTGTTCCCAGCATGGAAATCTGTGCCATATAAATTTTTCATTTGTGCTTTAAATGCCCTAATCGATACTTGACTAATTAGGATCTCAGTTTCATCTTCGGTCTTTAAGCCATGAGAAGATTATGTGGGGAGAGCAAAAGAAAATTGTATATTTTTAGATTCTGAACATTTCTCTCCATTCTTGAATTAAAAAAAAAAAAAGGAAAAAACAATACACTTTCTCCTAGTTGGAATATGTTTCATAATCAGCCACATATTCTTCAAACTCCTCAAGGAAAAATAAAAATGTGTTCAGCATGACAAGGTTGACTCAACTAGATTAAATATAAAGTCAAGTAAATAAATCACATAAAAGTACTAACTATCCTAACTCTTAAATCTATAAATATAAAAATCATGCATTTGACTTTTAAGTTTTATAATTGTTTGGACAGTTTTCTGTTTAACCTAATGAGAAAGTACTAGTTTCTTCCTTTCTTCCTTCCTTTCTTTCTTTCTTTCTTTCTTTCTTTCTTTCTTTCTTTCTTTCTTTCTTTCTTTCTTTCTCTCTTTCTTTCTTTCTTTTTTGAAAGATTTTATTTATTTATTTTAGAGACAGCGAGCGCAGGTGGGGAGAGGAGCAGTAGGAGAGGGACAAGCAGGCTCCATGATGCAGGGCTCAAACCCATGACTCTGAGATTATGACCTGAGCCAAAATCAAGAGTTGGCCACTCAACCAACTGAACCACTCAGATGCACCCCACTCCTTTCTTTTTCTTAATATTAAATGGCATAGTCATACTTAAATATAATTTTTTTTACATACCCAAAAATGCTTTTTGCCAGAAATAAAATTTCAATCTAATCGAACCTTAAAATAATACATCATAGAAACTATTTTCTCACAGTTTTGACATCCTTGGTTTCTTTATAATTTTTACTTGTATTTTTTAGCTAATATTTGGGAGGATTCTATCTCTGAGGATAATTGAATCTTCCTCATTATATCTGAAATTATTAATATTTTTATGTGTTATTCTATCCCATTAATTTATGACTTATTTTTCCATGTAGCACTAAAATGGCTTTCTTTCATCCCTCTCATTATATCAAATTAAAAAGATAATGAAGAATTTGGCAGAATGTAGCCACAAATAAATCTGTCATGTTTTATTTTCATTGTGTATCATATTATTACCAATAAAATGTGAAATCACTTCCCTTAAGCAAAAACAATTATAATATATAATTACGTTTCACAAAATAAGATTTTTATTATGCGTGTTTTGTTTCCTGAGTTCTTTAACAATATACTCTGAAAAATTTTCCTCTTTAAATTTTGTGTAAGTAACACCTTGGAATTTTTGATGTGTTTGATAACTCCTTAAGAAAGTATTTTGTGAATTTAAAACACTTTATTTAACTCACAGTGGTTGGTAGGTTGTCACTGCTCTTGGGATAAATACATCTAAAACAAGTCTTAAGAACATACAAATATGTATACTTAAATTCTGCAAAACTGTCAATATATCATAGAGCAGTATGCTAACTCATTTTGGGTTTGGGGAAAGGATTTGTATTTATCTTTTTTGGTCAGAGTTTTCTATATATTGTGACCATGATTTGTCCCTAAAGTCATCAATGCTTATATGACAGGAAATCTTTCTTACAAAAATATTTATTTAATGTGGTATCATTAGTAAGTTGGTAGCTCTAAAATTTGCTCAGAGTAAAATCACAAAAAAAAGAGTAAAATTTTTAAAATACTATCCACCTAATGATGACTTAGGTCCAAAAATCTATTAATTGACTATTTCAATTCCTGTGTACTATCTTTAACTTTTCTTTTGGTTATTTCCCAAAGTCATACTACTTAGGAATTTGTACTATATCAGGAGGCACTGTAGGTCCTGCGTTGTCAGGTTCCAGCTGATCTTCCAAACGCTCTCTGACCTAGAGACCCTACTTACTTCAGAACAAATAGAGCGCTTTATAAAGAGGAAAGACACAGATGAATGGATAAACACAATGCCATCCTACAACATACAGCCACATAGATGCAGTCCTGATTGGTTCTTTTTCTAGGATTATTAATGATGATATTGGTAAAACAATTCTGGCAAGGTTTTATATTATTCCCATAAAAAATATTTATGACCATCACTGTCCTTTCCTTTGTGCAGTAGGCATTTCTGAATGTTTTCTACTATTTGAACTGGCACTGTGATGTTTGCCATACTTCTACTTTCTTATAAGTTCATATTTTTGCATATTAGATACATTTTTACTGCAATTACTATGTAAGTCATATTTCCTTCAGAAAAAAATAAAAAGATATATGTCAGGACAGAATAGGTAGTGATGTGGTGACAAACCCCAAAGCTCAGTATCCTATCATAACATCGTAATTAGTATCAATGAGAAATTTAAATTTCACTGACATAAAGTGTATTAGTGCCTGTAACACTCTGGGGCAGATACTGTACATGTGATACACGCAGTGATCTAAGCCAACTTGACTCTGTGTCTGTCTTTACCATCTGGACATGAGTCTCAGTTTGCAGCAGCAAGGCAGAGAGAAACAGAATAACAAGTTAACTATCTTTCCTTGGCCCTGCCCACACGTCACAGGTGCTTCTCCCAATCACATTTCAATGTCGAAATCACATTTCAGCATGACGTCGTCTGAATAACTCGAGACATCTGGAAAGTCTTCTTTCATTTGTATTCAACAAAGAGTACTAATCTTTTTGAAAAATTTCTCTGAGGAAGATTTCCAGGCCACAGGCAGAAATAGGGCATGCAGGGATTTTAAGAATGACTTTAAGAAAGACAAATTTGAAATTTCCCTGGCAGTCACCCACAGACATTTGTGTATATTTTATTTTACTGAAATTCAAAACAGTATTTAACATATCATTTTTCAAAGTAGTATAGTCAAGGGGCAAGAAAGCTAGGGTCATGAAATTTGAGCTCAAATTAATCCATTGTGACCTTAAAGCATGACACATTATCTAATTTTTTTTTGTGCCACCATTCAATCAACCACGTAATAGTAATAATAATTCAGTAATCATTTCTATTACCCTGACATATGTTATTACATATGGATGAGGAACTTCTCCCATGGCTGCATGCCAATAACCAAAATATTATCAGTGGTATTTTCAAACTCAACTACATTACCAAGATTGGAAATTCCATGGTTCGTAGAAGACACACTGTCTTAGTTTCCTGGGTTATGCTATATGTCAGAATCATTTTATTCCATTCTTAAGAAAGAGTTAACTTTGAAGAAAAAGCACATTGAACATTTTTTATATAAAAAACTTGCACGGGTAGAGATCTATCCGCTTTTAAGTAACTATTAAAATTTTCTGGCCACTTATTTCAGTTTTATTGTATTTTCAGTTACAAATGAGTTCTCCTCTTAAACATGCATATAAATTGCCTGCACAGATTAAAGTAGAAGACATGAGCCATTTGCTACTGAGAAAAGTAATATTACAACTAAGATTTTTATCACCCTCTCACAGTCCCTAGAATAGTTCCAGTATATGAGATTCTATATTTTTAAAAAGTAAGAGTCTTAAACAAAAAAGCAAATTATTCAAGGAAACTTTCTATTTATTGTTACATTTTTGAGATGCTGGCATTTTTGAGCTCTTACTTAACAATGAATGACCTCTTAAAATTATGTTGAAAGCAAAAATTATCCCTAAAGATTTATATGGATAGGTAAGCCAGTTAAAAAAACAAAACAACACACCCCAAAACACATTCTTGTGAACCTGCTTTGCATGTAGTTTTGTTCTAATAATAATATCTATTATTCCAAGTATCTTATAGACTTAACAAAAGACTTTTATATAATTATTGTATCATACTATATTCAGTTAAATTACTGTACTCAAAATTCTATGTATTATGTGTCAATAGAGAAAATACATGGGTTTAGTGACTTTGTTAGCTTATTTTTAATTCCCACAAAATATTCCATGGAAAAAAACCTACTCCACTTCACTTGGGTGAGTTCGATCGGAGGAGATCTGCAAATTTTGTGACTGCTGGTGTAATGTTTGTACTCTAAACGTCTTTATCAAAATTTGTACCCATTGAAAGAAAGCGATAATACAATACTTGGATTTTGACGTATGTCTACACCTTTAATGAGTCATTTTTTAATCCCTTGAAATGTTAATTGTGGCATGTGCTAATAATAATAACAAGGTAGATTTTTAAATACTACATATATAAATACTTTAAAAATCATTTTAAAATTAAGATTATATATTTATATGTCATAATCTAACTTGTGTATAATTTTAACCACAGATACACAGTATATATATAAACTATTCATATACGATTTTTCTTTTTTTAAAAAAGGGGGGGAAAGAAAAGATAAATGAACTTCCTCCGTTTGCCTTAAATGTTAGGCTTAGATGTTTCCTATATCCATTCACTCACTAAGTAGGAGTCTAGTACTTCCTATGCATCATTCTCTTTCCTCTAAAAGCATACAGTCTAGTTAGGAAAGGATAGGCAAACAAAAAGCTGTTAAATAATTTAATTGCTTCATTGGGGGTTACATTACATACTCAGTGTGAGCATATGAAGGGGGACCCTTAAGCTGGCTGATTGCATCACAGAAGACATTATTAATGATATTATATTTCCATGATAAAATTGAAAGGATGTACAGAACTTTCCTAGGTGGATAAACTGGGGAAGAGTGTTCCAGGCTCTATTATAATTCTATGTGCAAAGCCATGGAAATATAATAGAACATCATAAGTTCCTAGAATATTTTCCATTTAAAAGAATAGTACAAAATAAGTATATTGGCTCCCACTTGTACAAAAAAGACAGAGTTTAGGAATCTAAATGGTAAGCCTGGATATAAACTTAGGTCCATCCAACTCCTTAAACAACTGCCTTGACACTATATTCTTTATTAGGGTAAGGGGGTGGGGAATGACACATAAACAAAATCGGTATCTTTAAAAATTCTGTCATATCTAGGAAAACTACTATCACAGTGCTCACAGATTTTGGAAAATTAAATAGAATGTACCTAAGAAAATCAGTCAAGGGCTGAGAGAATCAAGTTTTAATAATCATAGCATAAACTCTGGCTTTGAAGGCTTGAGCTCACCATACCTCTAGTTGTTTGTCTTCTCTGGATTTATTTTTCATGCATTAAATTAAGAAATAAACTATAATACCCTGGGACAAATGGTTCACTTACATATCATAATTTGTTTTTAAAATTAAATCTATATCTTGTAGTTCTCTGATCCTTCTAAAAATTCTCAGAGGGAGTTAGGAATCAATATTATTTACTTTCCACTTTAGGAGGACAAAGTTAACTCTTATAAAAGTTAAGTGATCTGTCTAAAATCACACAGCTGATATACAGCTGAGCCAGAATTTGAACCCAATTTTTCAGATTTCAGTGTCAGCATTTTCTTCAATACCATACCAGAAGTTAAACCAAAAATCTAATTCTAATTTGAAAATGTCCTAACTTCAATTTGAGTCAAAATATTAGGAGACACTGTGTGGAATAAAAGACATACACAAAAAGCCCATCTCCTATGTGAGAGGAAAAACCTGAGCCATGGATTCTGTCCATCCAGTGCCGGAACAGCTCAACAAAAGCAAACACACAAAATTAGTGAGTCATATAAATGCTTTAGAAGAGATGATAAACACGTAGAAATTCGGGGGAAAAAAACTTAGGATGGATGAATTTTTAATGGTGTCATTTTAGCACCCAGTTGAGCCTATGTTTTTCATGATTCTTTTTTTTTTTTTTTTTTTTTAAGATTTATTTATTTGACAGAGAGAGACAGCCAGCCAGAGAGGGAACACAGGCAGAGGGAGTGGGAGAGGAAGAAGCAGGCTCCCAGGGCAGGAGCCTGATGTGGGGCTCAAACCCAGAATGCCGGGATCACGCCCTGAGCCAAAGGCAGACGCTTAATGACTAAGCCACCCAGGCGCCCCGGTTTTTCATGATTCTTGAAAGGTAGAATTAGCTAATGCACTGAAAGAAAACGAGTCAATGTGCAATGGTTAACTCAATATCGTCATTCAGTTCAATACTTCAAAGACAGTAAGTTCAGGTTAAGAACACACACATATAATATTTTATATTTGTATTCGTGTATAAATTATTTTATATTGAAATATATTTATATTTCCTTTTTACATAACATAAAAATAAGAGAAAGTCTTTAAAAATAACAGTAGGGGGATATCAATTACCATTGAGTGAATATACGTGAGGTTTTTCAATAACCTACTCTCTTAATAAGGCAAAGAAAATCTGAAATTCTTCAAAAATTGCTGAAAGGTTTTTGCAAGGATTGTCTATTCTGTAACTGGGTTGTTGGCTCACAATGTCAATGTGGTCTCCTCCCACTCAACAGCACCCTTCTTACGATAACTGGAAATCATCTAAAATTCAATACAATTTCAGAAAAAGGAGTAGAGTACAGATAAAAAGTCATTGGAATTTTTTTCTTCTGCTTTTTGTTGTTGTTTTTCAGTTTGTTATTTGAGGGACAAGGATGGTATATCAAATATTAATGTACTTCTACTTGTAGAAACATACCAAGGCTGTGGGTATTGGATTATTTAAAAACAAATAAATAAAACTTTCAGCCAAATATACAGCTTGGATTTCAACAGGAAATGTTTGCTACGACAACTAATTTTTCTTATAGAATAATTTTTCTCCTTAAAGCCCTACATATGCTATTTTGATTAAATGAATATACCTTGTGTCTTTTCGTAGGTCATGCTAGCCTTAATTGGGGGCAGAATGGGGTTATTTTAAAATGTTGAGAAATGATTTCATGATCATTACAACACCCACACAAACAGACTTAATTCATTTATAAACTTGAGCTTCATCAGGAAAACACTACATTAACTGGCTTTTCAAATGCCAGAGAATGGTTCATTAGCTTTAACTGTAATATTATGATGACAATTCATGTAATATAATGGAGAACCACATCTTTTTATCTACATAAAAATAATGTAGTCTCTGATGAATTTAGGATTTCTGACAGTTCGGCTATCAAGCCGTGATATACATTCATGTAGCATATTGAAAAGGCATATTTCCATTGTTATGGTACATTTAAACTGACAAGGAATAGAACTGAACAATGATTCTTTGATCTAAAAGTCTTTCTATGGTATATAATAAGCATTAGGCCATGCAGCATTTACATATAGGGGATTGAAAGGAATCTAACTTTCCAAGTATATTCTGATTAGAAGTGACATGGACAGAAGTCCTTAGTTAATAATTTTATAATAACCTGTTATTGTTAATAGTGTTTAGTGAAGAAAAAGGTAGCTCTTTTACTTATTCCTAAAAAAAATATGTGTTCCTCTGGAAACAAAGAATACCTACACAAATCATAAATAACACAGTCCAAGAGACTTCAGCTATTTAAAATCAGCTGTTGTGGAATACTCATTAAATAACTACAACAAAATAAACAAAGAGAGAGAAACAAAACCACGCATTCAGTAAGTTCCCAGCACTGTGCCAACTGTTAGACAGGAGGCAAGTGACTTCTCTTCTAAACAAGCTCAGGTCCCAGTGTGAGAGATGATTACGAGGTAGAGAAAGGATGAGTTCCTTTTCCAGGAAGGACCAAGGGCTCTTTAACACTGAAAAGAGAAGTATTTTGTCCTGAATAGATGAAGACTGGTGAAGCTTATCAGAATAAATATTATCACATTTACATCTTAAAGGACTATTCATATAATAGGGTGGGTAGAGGGTCAGATGCTCACACAGGCAAAAGAACTACAGTCTGTAAAAGCACAGAAATGCCAAAGGGCGAAGTGTGTTTGGGAAAGTGCTTTAGTAATTTACAAGGAGCTCTTTGGCTTTCAGGATGGAAGAAAAGGTGGGGCCCTATGAGAAAGGACTAGAGTTGTTCATTAAAGATTCTAAATTTTATCTGGGAAAGCAGTGTGCAATCTTTAAAGAAAGTCCCTTAATTAAGATCAAAGTATATATTAAGAAGCTTAACTTGTTGGCAGTTTGGGAGATGAAACTGACAGAGGGCAAGGCAGAGAGAGACCTATATGGGCGAATTTACAGTAATTCAACGAAGACTTATCTTAAAATAGTCAGAGCAAATATAATTAATTAAGCTAACCTTTAGCTCACATCTACCTGCCTTTTTGCCTCCTGCAATAAACTGAATTATAGAAGGAAGCAAGCCATTTAAGAAGAATTATAAAATGCTCATTTAAAGCCCTTATCTTTGAGTGGTTACCAAAACAGACCTTTTGGTTCTCTGCAAAATTTCTTAAAATATTTTTTTACTTGAATATCTACTAAGGGGGAGCCCTTGTTAAAAAGAAAACCACAGGCTCCACATGGCCTCACTTAAGCCAACTCATCAAAACTTTACCCAGTACCTAACTTACTTGCAGTTTCAACCTCCCCCAGAAATGTAGTCATAACTGGCTGGTCAGGAATTTTTCCAAGCAGCATCTATGAGGTAATCTGTCACAGGGGCCCTCTCCTAAAGGAAGATGAGGTAATCTGCATTAGATCCCCAGAGCTTCCCTGAAAGGGAAGGCGATCTTGCCTGAAATAATCCTTTCTTTTCTTTTGCTAATAAGTTCTTGCCCTACCTTCCTTCCTATAAGAACCTTCTATTTTGTACAACACCTTGGGGCTCCCCTCTACCTGCTAGATGGGATACTGCCAGATTCATGACTCGCTGAGAAAAGCCAATTAAACCTTCAAATTTACTCTGCTGAATTTTTGTTTTCCAATAGCATTGCAGTAAGGATGAACATAAAGGTTAAACAGTGTCACAATAATTATGTGGCTAAGTGCCAAAGATTACACTTAATCAAAATATAAGTAATGCAATTCTAGGTTAAAGAAGCTTCTCCTTAGGATCGATGAATTAAGGTAAAATGTATTGGAAAAGGCAATTTTAAGCAACATTTTAAACTACTTTCAATTTACACTTTAAAAAACTACGCTAACTATGAAACCAACTTTTTTAAACAGAAATAAGCTAGTAGTAGGATCAAATATTTCAATTATTTATATTTCTGAGTTTATTAACTAGCCAGAAAACACAGAATTATGAAATATGAAATTACTGTCCTTATTTAATTTTCAAGTGATTTCAAATCTTACTGAAAAAACCAGAATGGTGCTACAAAAACTTCAGAGTTGTTTAGTTTGAGCGACACTGCCTCAGTTCTTCAACAGTGAATAGGAGAACTTGTCAGCAAATTTCCTGTGGTATTTTTCTGAGCTCAAACATGATATTGAAGGGGAGCAGAATTTGCCACCCCAAAATACGTCTCTTTGGAAGGATTATCGTGAGTTGGTTATTTTTAAGAAAGCAGATACGGAGCAGCTCTCCAACTCCAGCAGAAGTTACCCTTGTGTAAGAGATGTCTGCACTGAAATCTCCTTTTGTAAGGACCCCTTCCGCTCCACCAGGAGTAAGATGACGAAGTCTCTGGACACTCTTCCCCATGAAGAGGGCGCAGGCTTCGGTATGCATGAGTCTGTTCACTGTGGTTTGCCTGATCACCCTCCCTAACTGCCCCCGTACCACACATCTGTTGTCTTTAGCTGGAAAAGGTATTTCAGGTGATCGTCTGAGCCTCTTCAGAGGCGCTCGTTTTTCCTAGATCTATCTCAGGTATACAGGCGGTTCACAGGTTACTAAACTTTGTTTTTCTCCTGTTAATCCACCTTGTATCACCTGGGTGTCTCAGCCAAAAACCTAGAAGGGTAGAAGGACAAGTTTGGGTTTGTTGTGTTTTTTTTTTTCCCTCCACTACAATATTCACACAAATAAATGCTTAAGGAAAAAACAAATAGACATTCATTTTGCCTACTACCTAATCTATCCATAGGTCTAAATGTTCAAATTAGGAAGGTATTAGATATTTAAAGTGTTAAGTGTTTATATTCATGACCACTTTCTTCCCTGTGTGGAGATAGCTTCTGACAAAATCCTAAAACTGCAGAAGGCCCCTCCTTACATTAGCACAGATAGGACAGGAGAACAATTAAGTTCATTATTACTTTCAAAAATGAAGAAGCAACTCAAAGCTAAGTCAATTCTAAGGAGGAGGTAAAGAGCTTTTCAGATTTGCATATGAATCACTCCTTATAAAAGAGTTTCCTGCTTTCTAAGGTGAGGTGGTAAATGACACATTATTCTGGACTGAAATGTGCCAGTTAATTCAGGTTAGAGATAGGGGCAGGGCCGAGGTTCAGGGTCTGGTCTTTAATGCAAAAAGATCAGGTTATTGTATTTTTCTACTCTCTTTATGGGAGAAAAAGGAAGTCAGTCAATGTTCTATTAAAAAACTCTAGTACTAGATCAGAGGAAAGCAAAAATAAGATGAAAAACTGCCAGGATAGAAATAATCTCTATAAAAATGAAGTAAATTACACCCAGAATTTTATAATTAGCAAACATACGGAAGGAAGGAAGTTCTCGAGCATTAGTAACTAATATAAAAATTCTGATAGAACTCAGACACAAGTCACTGAAAGGTATCATTTTCCAGAGAATATTCTAGTGAAGTGATAGGAACCCTGAGGGGAAATGAAGCGAAGGGCACCTATCTGAAGTAAAACTTTATAAAGGGAATTCAATTGACACACTTCTAACTTGGGTCCAAAAAGTCCAGGTTCATAAAGACTTGTAGTTGAAAGGCTGGTGGCAGCTATTCCATTTTGGAGACTGAGCAGAGAGCTTTGATCCTGGAGTATTTGACAGTGCTAAACTTAGTACTGTTCCCCTATAGAAAAAAGACACCTATCAGGAAAGAAGTTTATTAGTAAATCAAAAAGACAAATTTCTATTCATAGTATTCACCATTTGGGCAGAAGTTCTAGAATTATAATTTCAAAAGGGGAAAAGCAATGAGACTTGTTATAAAATAAGCCTACAATTCAATAAGACAGTTTTCCCTTTGTGAAAAATTGAAAATCATTCCAAATTTTGTGATTTTTGTGATCTACAAACCACTTATGTTTTCATCTCAAACAAAACAAAATGAAACCAAAAAAAAAAAAACCAGTTCACATGTATATTGAAGTAAATTCTTCCGCAAAAATAAAATCAATTCAGATTTTAAAAACTGACCTTTACCATAGAAGACTCTTAAGCATAGCAAACAAACTGAGGATTGCTGGAGGGGAGGGGGGTGGGGGGGATGGGGTCACTGGGTGATGGACATTAAGGAGGACTCCTGAAATAATCAGCAATGGGTCTTATATAAGACTGATGAATCACTGAACTCTACCTCTGAAACTAATAATACATTATATGTTAACTAACTGAATTTAAATTAGAAAAATTTAAAAATAAATAAATAAATAAACTGACCTTTATTATACAGTGGAATAACAAGAGTAATGTTAAATTTTGAAAGCAACTGTTCATGAGAGAATTTTCAGCTCAAATGGTGTACGGCAATTTCAGATGTTCATGAGAAGTTGTTGGGAGGGCATATAAAGTAGATGAAATACTCTGGACACTGGAGAAGCTTTAGCAAAACAAGTACTTCATGAAATAAACAGGGTAAATCACTCTCATAAAAGTACCATAAAATTATCCTAAATCTCAAGAAAATTTCTACCATACAGCTTGCAACTCATATCTAAAAGAATACCAGAGGCCTCTCGAAGAGAGAACAAAGCAAAACAAACAAAAATACATGTTTTCCGATATAGAAAAAACTTCTCTTTTATGACATGCAAACTTTGATGACACGGCCACTTTCCCCAAACAGCCTATTCCTAGGAAAAGCCTTGGAAAAAGTCACTTCTGTGATCCAACTGATCCATTTAAGAGGATTTTCTAGAGTGAAGCACAAAGAGCAAAAATTAAACTATTAGAGGGGCCTGGGTGGCTCAGTTGGTTAAGCGTCTGACTTTGGCTTAGGTCATGATCTCAGTGTTCTGGGACTGAGCCCCATGTCAGACTCCCCACACAGCAGGGAGTCTGCTTGGCCCTCTACCCCTTCCTCGCTTGTGCTCTGTCTCTCTCAAATAAATAAATAAAATCTTAAAAAAAAATTAAAACTATTAGAGTCACTGGCATATACCACTTGCTTTCAGGACAACCTTGATTAAATGAATTCACCTGGCTTAGAGTTAGCTATTCATTCATTCATTCATTCATTCATTCACTCATTTATTCATTCTGTGAATTTTGAGTGATTTTTTTTTCCTTTTTAATCATCTCTACACCCAACCTGGGGCTCAGACTCAAATCCCAAGATCAAGAGTCACACACTCTACTAACTGAGTCAGCCAGGCGTCCCTTCACTGCTTTCTACTTGCAAGCACTATGCAGGTAGTAAAGAGAGAAAGCTTATAATACACAGCCCTTGTTTTCAATTCTATGGGAGAAACGAGCAAACTGATACCTTACAAAATTACACGTCTTCTAATAAAAGCAGAGAGGTACAACAGTGAAATAAACAGTTTATTTAGGTCCTACTAATTCTCCCCTTCATGAGATACATCTAGCTACCTGAAGTTCAGATTACCCACCAGCATTTTGGAGTATGGCACTTTATTTTCCTTCAGAAGAAATAGGTTTCATGGAATATTATAATCCATTTGCTGAGAAAAATTCAGATGAACACCCCTCCCCTTCATCTCCCCCCACCGAGCCCTAGTCAGAAAGCCTATCAATCAAAGTTTTTCACAAGGGTTCTCTCCCTTGGTACTGGGTTAGTCTAAGAGATCTCCTAACTCAAGGAATGCATTAGCTGTCTTGTGTGTTCGTGCAGAGGCCGGTCCAACCCTGGAAATGACAACAGATTAGCACTGTAGTGTCACTGTGGTGGATTAGAATCTACTCACAATTTTATGTTCTTCTCTATAAGTGCATAGCATGGCTGTGTTAAACTCAGTAGTGGTCACATGACTTGCTTTGGCCAATGAAAGATGGGCAGAGGTGATATGTCTCTCTACCCAAAAGAAGATTTAAGAGGCAGCCTACGGCTTGGCACATTCTTTCTCTCATTTATGATACAGACATGTTCCAGATGCTGCTCCATCAGTCTGAGTTCTAAAATGAAGACAGTAAGAGCGAAGTGCAATTGGCTCTTGAGAGACTTACAACACCAGGGAGGAAAAACACCTTTGTCAAAAGGCTGGTTGTTCCCCCAGCATAAACCTAAGATACTACTACCTGAAGTAATATAATCACTCCCCTTCAGCACTGTCAACACTGCCCAGTTTTGTTATCTTCTCCTTGTAAAGAAGCAAAAGAAGATTTATTCTAAAATAAAGAGGTATCTGTTACACTTTCTTGTTTTGAACTTTTCCTGTAAATAATTTTTGCTTTAATATATGAACTTTTCAGGTTGTGAGCTCACACTCTACAATGCCCCAAATTAAATTCAACTCTGTCCTGCTTTCAGCTGGATGATCCTGGATGATCCCTTTCCTTCCTTCCTTCCTTCCTTCCTTCCTTCCTTCCTTCCTTCCTTCCTTCCTTCCTTCCTTCTGATTGTATTTGTTTATTTGGGAGAGAGAAAGAGAGTGAGAGCAAGAGAGACAACAAGCAGGAGGAAGGGGTAGAGGGAGAGAGAGAGCATGACTGAGCAGAAGGCACGTGGTTAACCGACTGAGCCACCCAGGTGTCCCAAAGAATTTCATATTCTGTGCCTCACATTTCTCTTCTATGAAATGGCAATAGTAACAGTTTGCCACTGAGAGGACATTGTGAGGATTAACTGAGTTAGCACAGGCAAAAAAAAAAAAAAAAAAAAAAAGTACCTGGCACATGACAATGCTTTGGATATTAATATCCACTATGAATATTAATATTACTTGCTATAAATATTATTTACCAAGATGTCTATGGTTTTCATAGGTATTATATACAATTTTACATCTTTCTGAACTCAATTCTAATCCATTTAAAAATACTGTTGACTTTACTTTGAAAATGTATCCAGAGGCCGTATAAACCAATGATAGCACTTCAGTGTTCAAAACTTTGCAGTGGCTTCCCATTTTTCTCCTCACAATAGCCAATCATGCCCTCCAAGATCTCTATAGGGCCAAAAGCCTTTGACTCCTCTCTAGTCTCTTCTCTTGCTACCACCTGTTCACTCACTCTACTTCAGGCTATTGTCTTTCTGCTCCTCCTTAAATACTCTAGGAAATGCTTCTGCTTTTTAGTATTTGCTCTAGTTTCTGCCTCTGCTTAGAATGCTCTTCTTCCAGGTATCTGCACTATTAAGTTCCTCACCTCCTCCGCGTCTTTGTCCAAATATTACCTTCTTAATAAGGCAAACAGATCATCCTTTTGAAACTGCAACTCTCCTCCCTATACCCAAACACACTTGGCACTCATGACTCCGCTTAATCTTGTTTGCATTATTTTTTTGCTACAACACTTATCACCTTCTGTCATATCTTGTGATTTGCTTATGATACACATTTATTATTAATATCTTTTATTTCCATAAAAATGTAAATTTCATTGGATAGAATCTGTAGGGGAGCAAAATTTTCCACCCCAAAATATGTCTCTCTGGCATGTGGATTATTGTAGGCCAATTATTTTTAAGAAAGAGAGAACATGAGAAGTTTTTCTTTTTGCTTCCCCACTAACTGCCTAAAAGTATTTAGACAGAGGACCTGTTCCAGCACAGGAACTATCATCATAGGTAACTATAGTATAATATGAACTATGTGTGGTAGACAGGGAGAAACCTAGCAAAGTCTGTTTGTTAAAATTCTTCTGTGTCCCATTGTTTCTGTATGGCCCAGCAAACATTTGTTTACCAAACATTTGCTCTTTTCATCTCCCTAAGAATTGTCTTCCTCCCCTTTGAAGTCCCAGACCACTATCTCCTTCTCCTCAGCTCTGGATGGCATATAAGCTTCAGTTACCTGATCACCTGTGGGCCTCAAATTCTTATGGAGTCCCTACATGTACATAATTAGATTTGATTTTCTCCTGTTAATCTGTCTCATGTCAGTTTAATTCTTAGACCATCCAAGAGAATCTTAAAGAGTGAAAGAAAAATTTTCCTCCCCAACAGGTCCTTTGTTTTATTCTCTGATTCCAAGTAATTAGAGTAGTGCCTGGCACATGATAGATGGTAAATAAATATTGTTAGCTGAGTGAACCCACAACAAATTGAGCAAAATGTGTAAATTTCCTTTTTACAAACAAAACCTTTATTTAGCAGTTAACTATGCCATCGTGGAAAGTTAACTTCTAAGAAATTGCGCCTATTAAAAGAGATAAAGTGCTAACAGGTAAATAAAGCCCAAATGATGAGATGTAGAGACAGAATGAGGGATCTTGTATGCATGCAGATTCTCCATTTGGATTGAGGAAGGTCAGTTATTTCAGGCTCATAAGGAAATCATGCTCTCAGTAGTCCTGAGACTGTAGCAGTGTTTAGATCTGTACTTTAATATTTAATTTCATATATTTCCTGAAGGAAACGGATTAATAATTGCAGCCAGTGAAGCATACACTTTAAAAGATTGACCCCCGCAAGCTGTTGTTTTTTGAAGATTAAAATAGTGCCTTTCTTCTTATAAAACAAGTCACTGATGTGACATCTTTCTAACTTCACAGAGCTAAAAATAAACTGAGGCAAAATATGAAAGATAACTAATTAACCACATGCTTTGCAGGGTTTTTTGTTTTTATTTTTGTTTTGAGACAACAAAGTGGATTGGTGGGCATTTAGAAACTTTAAGTTGATCCTTATAAATATTAATGTGAAATTATTATGCTTTCCAAAATCCCTTTCTATTTTAACCAATTTGCCTCAACGCCCCCAAACACTGTTAACTCTAAAACTCTAGCTCATATACACTTATCAAAGAAGAAGGATCGAGGATAATAAAACCAACACCAAATACAATCCCTACTGCACACCCCATCAACATCCTCCTACATGTGTCCAATCAGTAGCTCCAGTTTAGTTTGGGAAATGAACAGCTGCAGGCTATCCACTGAAAGTATAATCTTTTAAGGACAATGAATAACTGAAATCTGATGAAGTAAATTGTTTGAGGAGGAACACAGTGGTTCAATTTCTCCTTGATGCCTTCTTTAATTTAATCTTGTCCTTCATCTTCCATGAAAGCCTTCTATGTCTTCATTATAGTCTTCTTCCCTTTTCAATTTTTAAATTCTTAATGGAAACCAATAATTACTTCCAAGAGATCTGGCTTATAGCCAAATTTCCTATAAATACCTTCATATTATTAATCAAACTGCAAATGATAAAGAGAATTAGTAGAAATGAATACTTCTGAAAAGGGAAATGGAATGTATAAAGGACTTATACACTTTGGCTTAGGCTACGGTTGTACATTTTACTACAAATAAAAATGCTGTAGAATATTCTTAAACTTACAATCAGATTTTCACTAGCAGATAAAATTAACTTTTAGAATAAAAAAAGATAATTGGTCTTTTCCATGCTTAACAAGAAGCACTTTAAATCAAATTTTAAAATTTATATTAAGGATAAATGAATTGTTTTCTTTCAGTGTAGCAGTTTGACTTCCACACACACAAAAATACTTAAACTGGCAAAAAAATAAAATACCTTGAAACTTACATGAAAAATAAAAACTCTCTACCCCTATTCACAACTTGCAATTAGCAGTTTTACCATTAACGAGAAAAACTGTTTCTGGATCTGCAAGAAGAATCCGAAGAATAATATAATAAGATTATTAAAGGTTAAGGAATTCTCAGCCTTTACATTCGGGAAATTTCTTTCATTGGAGCCAGTGAGAGGTAAAATCTAAAGCTGAAATGCTGTGGATCAAATGAACCTTGACATAGTACTATAATCTGAGACCAATCACAGTGGAAGATGAGCAGTGTGTTCAGACATTTAGATGTGACACTCCTGGTTATGGCTTGCCTGGCTGAATTAGTATCAAATAAAACAACTATCCCAAGCCTTTTTACACTCTGGCAACAAAGATCCCAAAGGAACTTAAACCTTTAAAGCAGATATTTGTCAGGGTTGATGCAGCCCTTCCCTAGTCACCTGGCTAGGACAATGAAAGAGAAAAATTTAGTTATTAACAGCTGTGCCCCCATTGTTACTGTTTCCTTTTGAAATCATCATGAACTTAATTGGTTACTATTTTCTGAAATTAACTGACACTACAAACTGAGTCTCCAGGTCTTCTGAGAAACAAACCCATAGCTCTTTAGTAATTAGAAAGACACTTCTGAAATTTTGCAAGGAAATCTCTCTACCACCCCCCTAAACCCCCGCCCCATGCCTTTTTAAGTGCATTAAACCAACCACAGACTAGTTCTCATTGGGAGGAAGCTCTTTTAAAATAATCTGTGGGGCTTCCAGAAAGTATGTATGGCCTGAAATTCCCCATATGGGTGCTTCCTCCTCAACACCTACTTTATAATAATTATTAGAACTTCCGGATCCTAGTAATGAGATATTACAGTGATGCAAATATTGTAACAGAAAAGATACACCATTCTTAAAATGATCTCCCAGCTCTACCTCATAGAAGTAGCATTCAGACCCTTTCTGCAAAGGAAACAGAAGAGTGGCCATTATATTCACTCAAAACAGAACAGGAACCCTCAGCCACCTTATCTTTTTGGTTCACCTCATGGAGCTTCTTCTCTTAAAGCCACAGAAAATAAGCTTTTGACAGAGTGGCATCAGGCAGGCCTGGGTTTGAATTCTAAAGTTTGCTACCTATGTTTTCACCTTTAACATATCCCTTTACTTCCAGGAACCCCAGGTTTCTCATTTGTAGCAAATGTATGATAACCACCTTGTCAGTTTATGAAGAGTGTGTGAGACAGATGTATTAAAAACACACAACACTGTGCTTGGTGCAGCACATGCGTTCAGTACTGGTTAGCCTAAAGCAAAAACAAAAACAAACAAACAAACAACCCGTTAACCTATACTCCCTTAGAAATTGTAATAATGCCTTGCAGTTATATACCACATTTTGAATTCTTGAAGTGTTTTCTCCAGTGTTATTTCATTCAGTTCTTAGAAGAAAGAATGAAAGGAGGGGGATGGGTGAGGTTAACAGCCAGTATCCCACTTCAGTTAACAGATAAGGAAACAGGACCAAAAAGCTGATAAAGTATGGAGGGTCACTCAGTAATGACAAAGATTCAGATTCTGGAAATAACTTGGTCCAGATAAAAGTTCAGAGAACTTCACGTGAGGAAATTAGACCCAAATTCCCCAAACTGTTCTGTTCTACAACAGTTGTCTTCTAACTATACCCCATTGTTTCCCCACATGTTGGGTTCAGGCAGGAAAGCAAGGAAAGCAAGGGCTGCATATAGTGGTCTGTTCCACCCAAGGTTTGGGAGAAAAAAAGCATTTACGTTATTCTAGAGTAGACAGGAGCTTCTCCCAAAATCTCCAGCCTTGCTTACTTTCCACATCCACATCCAGGGCTGTATTACCAGCCCAGAAAATCAAAAACGTGATTATATGGGTAACCCTACACATATAATTATGTTATGTAATTCAATATGACACAATAGTACAAAGCCCTAAAATAGGCTAAGTAGACCAACAGAGTTAGAACTTTCCCCACGGTGATTCTTTTAACATTTAGAAACTTAAAATGCAAAATTAATATAAGATATATTACTTAATAATCTCTATTTTACTGGTGCCCTAATCACTGGTACCCAGTTGGCCAACTGGATAATCCAGCACCTTCTACACATTTGTCTTCAGCTCCTGAACACCCTGACTAGGGCTGAGTCCCTTCGCTAACCCTTTGTCTCCCCTTAGTCCCACTATTTGTTCCATGTACACTTTTCAGCCTGGCTCTGTAGAGATAAGGACTCCCTACCTTTCCAGTCCGAGGACCAAATCCAGACTGATGAACTTGCTGCATCACTGAAAGAGGACTTTAAAAGATAATATCTTGATGGTATAAAGTTATCTACGGTGCATTGAAATACTGTCTCTGGTTGTAAATATTACATTGTAAATCCTCAGTCCCCAAATTTAACTTCAGGATAACAAGTGACCTCTTAGTTTGGGGAGTTTGTATTCAGTGCAGAAAAATTGCACGAGAAAGGAATATAAAAGTCAGTTAGACAGAGATACATTTCATCGGTCATCATCCCTTTGTGTCCATTTCTCAAAAGCTGTAATGAAATCTAAATAAAAACGTCCTTGACTCCTAGCCTAATGATCCTTGTACACATTACCCGGCTTGTGTTTGGTCATCAAACTCATGGATTCCTCAACTATTAAGACGAAGCTTACCTTTGCACTGGACTATGTGATTTACTGTGATGCTCTGTGATGCTGCAATCATCTCTGCTTGAATTCACAACTGTGTACTCACAAGAAAGAGTGCAGCCACTGGCCTCCTACAAGCCTTCTTACATATCACTATCTTTCTCCATCTGAACATTTAAAATTTTTGGAATAATGATTTTAAACATCTATTAAACTTTTTAATTTTATTCTTATTTAAACTAGCACAAAGTTTTACCTCTTCTATTTTTAATCATATTTACAAGTTATTTTTAACATGATATATGATTTTTTTAAAGGTTTTATTTATTTATTTGAGAGACAGAGTGAGCAAGAGAGAGAGCACATGCAGGGAGAGAGGCAGAGGGAGAGGGAAAAGCAGGCTCCTCACTGAGCAGGGAGCCCGATGTGGGACTCGGTCCCAGGACCCTGAGATCACGACCTGCGACTGACCCACCCAGGCGCCCATGATGTATGATTCTTTACCTAAACATCCATTTTTCATATTTACCATTATTTATGTTGAAACTATACATATGGCTTCTATTTAGAATGTGTGTGTCCTGTTTGAAAAATCGCATTTATCTTTTCTTGTAGGGGCATTTTCCAGTTCTTTCTCTTCTATAGCCCTAACCATGTACTTCAAAAAGTATTAGGTAATTGCATACTTGACATGCCAGTATTTTTCTCATCCCTGCATTCACTCGGCACAGGCTCCGCACTTCTGCCCTGACCTTAATCAGGAGAAGGCAGGATTGTTTAGGGCACTGACTAAATCCTTGGCTGCAATAAAGGTAGCCCACCTGCATCTCTGTCTTCTCTGAGTAAAGACTGAAAAAGGGAACGAGAGCTCTAGCAGAGACACTGACCTTTTGCCCAGCCTTTCAGTCTTCACAGTTCTGCAGCTCCTCACCCCATATGCAACCTGCTGTCATACCGCTCAGTCTTGCCTCCTCTACCCAGCCTGAACTTCTGCTGCCCACATCTAAGAGTGACTTCTTGGCTCAAAAAACACATTTCAAAAGTAGGCTTTTTCAATTAGTACTCTTGAATTAGCTCCTTCCTTCCTACCTTTCCTTCCTTCTGTTTCTTTTCTTCCATCCTATCTCAAAGCAAAATATAAAGAGGTAAGTAACAGCTATGAACTTTACCTTGGCCGTGTCATAACATCACCATCTTGTTTTATCTTTAAATGCTTCTTTCTAGACCTTTTTCCTACAATATCAATTTTTATATTCCAATATATTCTCTGTGCAGTTTACAACTTTTTGTTCTGCTTCTTACAATCTTTGTTCTCCTGCTGTCATCATCTTAGCTTCTCCCATCCTTAAGGTGTGCCTGTGGATGGTTTTGCTTTGAAAGGTGACCTACTCTCTTTCTCACTGCTTTTCTCCAAAGAAATCTGGGTATCAAAAATGCCTCCAGTTACTATACCAGGCTTCCTTCTGGGGAACACTCTGTACAGAGCTACTGATAGCAAATAGACCAATGGCGAGGTCCTCCTCAGAGAACTTGGCAAAATGAAATACAAAGCTGATGTCAGGGTTAAATTTATAAACTAGGCACATTGTGGATGTTATTCGCAACTGAGAAAGGAAGACAAATTCCAGTGGTAGAAATATAACGTCTAAGATGAATATATTTGACCCTGAACAACATGAGGGTTAGGGGCACAAGCCCCCCATACAGTTGAAAACGCACATATAACTTCTGACTCCCCCAAAACTTAACTACTAGCAGCATACTGTTGATTAGAAGCCTTACCAATAACATAAACAGTTCATTTACCACACATTTTGCATGTTATATGCACTATATACTGTATTCTGACAATAATGTAAGCTAGAGAAAAGAAAATGTTAATAAGAAAATCACGAGGAAGAGAAAATATATTTACGATACTGTGCTGTAAAATTCCGCATACAACTACATATAAGCGAACCTATGCAGTTCGAATCCTTGTTGTTCAAGGGTCAACCATACATTCAACAGATATTTACTGAGTATCTACTACGTGCTAGGCATTGTTCTGGATGTTTGAGATGCATGAGTGGACAAAACAGACAAAAGGTGCTGGATTCAGTAACATGATAATGCAGAAACTTGATGTGATGCAATTAGCCAACTGGATATCTGGAAAAAAAGTGTCCCAGGCAAAGACAAAAGAAAAGAAAAAAAGTAGTAAGAAGGCAGGTGAGGCTGGAGCACAGTGAGCAAGACAAACAGCTGGAGGAGACATACCAGAGGGGCAGAAAGGTAAGGAGATGTCAGAGAAGCATGTCCAGAGGGCAGACGATCATGTAGGGCCATGCTTACTATTACAAAAACGTTGGGTTTCATTCCATTTCAAATGGGAAGCTACTGCACAACTCTGAGTAGACAAGTAACATGATCAAACTCAGGTTTCGGCAGGATAACTTTGGCCACTGAAATGGGATAAGGATTGAGCAGGGATTCTGGTTAGCGGCTGGTACAATGATGTAGGTGAGCAATGACAATGGCTTTGACCAGTGCGGCAGCAATGAGAAGCGCATGCTCTCTGGCTGTGGTTTGAACATAAAGTCATAGTTTCCATGTGTGAGAAAGAGACTGAAATCAAGGATGACTCCAAGATGTTTCATCTGGAAACTGGAAAGATGTGCTATCCATCACCTGAGCGAGCTAAGATATCTGAGACAGCTTAGAGGACTGTTTGTGGGGAAGATGAGAAGTTGAATTTTGGGCATATGGAATTTGAGAAATTTATTAGACATCCAAGAAGTTAGACCAGAGTCACCCTAAAGGACAAATCTCTCTCTTTTCCCTTTTTAGTCCTCCTTTTCCCAGTTATCTTCCCTCCTTAGGTACCAAGTAATAATTTCCTACAGAAGATACTCTGCTTGGAACTTCCTGGTTCTGTTCACCCTGGGTCCAACCTATAGTAGTGTTCTACAGAAAGGCAGAAGATACACTATGATTTCCAAAGATAAAACATATTTCACTGTGGAAGTGATTTTGTTAGTAATATATAGCCGATGTCATAGGATCACAGAATTTTAGGAATCTCAGGAGGAATCTACAGGAAGTTCTTTTTATACTGGAGAAAGTTGAAGCCTGGGGAGGGTAAATGACTTTGAAAGGGTCACTCATCTCATTATTACAGAGCTAGAGCTAGAACCCAGGAATCTTGCAATCTATTTGAGCACACAGCCTCTTGGTTGGTTGATTTCCAGCTTTTGCTATTTTCATATGTTGAAGCATTCACATTCCATTTACATATTTTTTTTTTTTGAGATATAATTAAATACCAGACTGTTAGCATAGGGTCACCACTTTTCTGGCCTTGAAAACAAAACGTTTTTCTTTTCCTTCCTTTTCTAACTAAATGCCTTTTGAGACCTTCAGTTAACCTCAAGATGAATAGAACTATGGACTATAAAACGTCAAGCAGACAAATGATCTGCCCCAATAAGATGGTCTGGGATTTAAACCAGAGAAAATGTAACTTTTAACTTTTAAAGACATTTAAATGAGTAGAGTTGGGATATATAAAAACCATGACATTACAATAGTTCTGAAAAATCATTTATGGAGAGAGTGCTATCACAATTTTGAAAAAGAATTTACAGCAGCATTTTTCTTTTTTCTACTACAGGTTTGGTTATAATTTCATACTGAAAAGTTTAGGATCAAATGAGAAAAATAATGGATTAAATCCCACCCAGTTAGGTAATACTGAACAACTTTCATTATAACCGTCTATAGTTACATGAAACGGAAGATTATTGGTTTCGTTATCATTTTTAAGCTGTACTTTCTATATCTTCTTTAGGAAATCCTCACAAGGCCATGATGTTTATTGGATTCACAAAGAAGGCATTAGATTTATCGAGGACTGCAAATCCTTCTATTTAGTTCTGACAGTATAGAAATAGCCTCGACTTCTTTACGGTGATTAGTCAGCTGCACAATAATCTTTAAATAGAATTAGAACTTACTTTGAAACTTCCTTTCAACCAGGTTCTCTCATTACATTAATGAGCTAAATAGGGATTAATGGCGATTATAGCAAATCAGTAGGTGAAATTGTTGAAGCTGTGTTTTTAAGCACTTCTGCCTTTGCCTTTCTGCTTTTCAATCTCCGATCATGGCTCTCTCCTTTTCATGCAATACGCTCAACATGCAACTCGTTCACCATGCAGTGCTGTTGCTCATTCTTCTCACCTACCCTGAACACCTCAAATTATAATTCTCCATCCTCAAATCAATGACTGGTACAAATTATCCTTTTAAGCACAGGAAGCTGATTTATTAAAAATTTAATGTAGGCAGAGAATCTACTGAGAAATTAATTTCTGTTTTATCTTAAAGCTGTAGTCATTAAGAAAAACAAGAGGGTAAATTGTCCCATCTCTAAGAATGCAACAAGAATTTATTCCTAAAGACTGAGCTCTGCTTATACCAGGAAATGGGAAACAGATTTTTTTAATTTATTTATTTTAGAGAGAGAGGCCGGGGAGGGGCAGAGGAAGAGGGAGAGAGAGAATCTCAAGCAGACTGTGCACTCAGTGCAGAGCCTGACGCTGGGCTAGATCTCACAACCCTGAGACTGTGACCTGAGCCAAAATCAAGAGATACTTAACCCTCTGAGCCCCCAATCACTCAGGGAAACACATTTGTGTGTGTGTGTTTCAGAGCTAGAAAGGAGAATTTTTAAGCTGGGATGGGCTAAAGGTAATTCATTAAGCAGCCCTTGGTTTCAAGGTTCAGGTCACTGTATACTTGGATTACACAGTAACTTGCAGTCTGCAGATATAAAGGCCTTTGACAGTCAAAACAGAGGGACCATTTCTGAGATTGTGTAATCACCACCAAACATCAAATGTGTAGTCAGAGAAGTATGGGTTCTCTTGCTGCAACAAATGACCAAGACCGAAAGTCCTATCATATGTGTATCTCTAGGAAAGGATGGGTGTTTGAGCTGAACTTAATTTGATTTGAACAAAGATACATGTTAGTGCCTGCACAAGTGTTTTAAAAGAATCTTACCTGTTGCTTACAGATAATAGGCTCATAAATAACATGAAGTGGAAAAAGAAAAACAAAACCAAAAATGATCACATCATTTAAAGTCTTTGATGAAGTAAAATCGGTAAAACACCATTTCTATTTTTTGAACTCTGTGAATTTAAGAGTTCCACTGTTTTCTTGTCTCTCAAATTTTACTTTCATTTAAACTGAAATGTATGTAAAAATGGAATCAAGATTTAGAGGTAAGGACCAAATCACATTTCTTTCCATGAAGAGATGCTATAGAAAAAAGGGCCAATGACAGGGAAAAATGAAATCAAATGTCACTGTGTCCCAAATCATCCAAGTCAAATGCTTAATTAAAAATTTAGTTAGAGCCACTCAGACGACTTTCAAAGTGAATGTTATAGAGCCAAATTATATTGGTATAAAAGCAACATCTTGTACAGAGTTTATATATATATATTAAATTTTTACATATATGTTAAATTTTTGCAGCATTTAAACTTGATATTTTCCAAAGCTTGCAGATCAAAGAATGAAGTATGATATGATGTGTTAATAGTATGATACATGCAATAAGATGAAGGGTAGGCAGAGATAGCTTTGATAAACCTTATCAATAACAGAAAAGCCTTGGAAATCTTTGGTCAGAAAAGTTACTAGACCAAAAGATAACTTCATGTAACTACTTGAGATCAAGACATGTACCTCTCTGCCCTCTTCCTTCAAAATCTATCAGTCTCGGTACATGACAAAGGTCAGTAAAAATGTATTGTAATGAACTAAATTATAATGAAAATGAACTGGTTGCAGGAATCATCAGGATCCTTCTCAGTAGTCTACCCAGAATTCTACATGAACAATTATTCTGCCCCTAAAGGAAAAGACCATATTTACATAATTTCCACACTTATGAATTTAGCGGTTAAGAAGATGCATAAACTTGTTCCCACATTAAGGCACTTACCATTATCAAAGGAGAACTTTCTAAAGTACACCTGCCTTATTTATAGTTGACCATTCCTTTTATGTAAAAGATAAGGGAACAACAAGGAATAAAATTTAGCTTATCATTTATACAAAACAAGTAGAACTTTCTGTTTGTTGTTTTAGACACATAAGACCTTAGAATATCATGAGGTCTCATATCTGAAATGTTTGGAGATGTCAAGCATTTTGTGGCCTATGAAAGTGGTGGTACAAGCCATGCTATGTTCAAAAGATCAATAGAGAGGAAAATATAAAACAATTTCCCTTCCTCTCACATATTATCTTAATAACTTAAAGTATACAGAATGTTTGTTGTTATAGAGGAGGAACACCTTTATTGGCGGTAAATTCAAGAAAATGTTTAAGCATGTGATTAAAATCTTTCCCAAAGTTGCCATTTATAAGTAGGCTTCAGAGACAGCTCAACATTTGCCATTCTAGGAAGCACTGAATATCATGTGCTTACTCCAATTTGTAAAATACCACTACTACTAATCCCTCGTTAAGAACAATGGGAAGGATTAAATACTAAGGATCAATGAATGCTTCCTGTGGCTTGTGAGGGTCTTTCTCTCTCTTTTGAAATATCTGACCTATACGCTACAGCATAGCTCCTGCTGTTGTAGTCAACAAAAGTTTACAATGTATCTATCATATGCACAGTGCAATGCAGGAGGTAACAAAATCCTTACCTCTAATCATGAAGATAAAATTTATCTGCATGAAATATCCAAAGGTGTATGAAAGATAGCATATAATCAAATACTTTACTGAAGAGTATAGTTTATAACGTAGATTAGTAATCCACTGATAACAAACCTCAAGGAAGACTGACCCCTATAGAAACTGAACTTGAAGGTAGCCTTTACAAAGCCATTAGATTAATGACAAAGAGTTTGGTAGAGCACTTCAGACAAGATAAATTCATGAACGAATGCATAAGGGTAGACTTACATACAGGGTCTATACACTGGGGATACAGCCGATACTGAGCTAAGTAGAAACAGGGGTCAGGCCAGGAGAAAGGATGAGATAAGGTTAGACAGGCAAAATGAAACAAACTGAAGGTATTAAATCACTAAAATGGAAAGCTTGAACTCAATGCAACACACCATGGCAACTGTTTACTTCATGTATCACCAAGCGATCATTTTAGTTTTGAATCAATCTGATTAAGATTTATGTATTGGTATTCAGGCCAACAACTTTAAGTCTCTGCTAGATTTTGCTATGGATAAAGAAGGATGGAGACAAACATTTCTAATTTCAAGGACTATCCTAATGCCAACTTTGAGAGAATGCTTCAAAGCATCACCACTTGTACTAACACAACTTGCCAGCCTGTTATATACACCAGTTACACACACCTTGCTACTTCCTATATAAGTATCTTTGCCTTTATGGCCAGTTTCCATCATAAGAAATATTCTTTCTCGTGTCATTTTTTTCCAGATTATAGTCATCCATGAAATTCTAGTTTATATGTCTTTTTTTCCAGCATATGTGTCAGAATCACTTCCGTTCATACTATTCTAACTCTCAAATTTCTAAACACCTATAGTATTTTTTTAACTCACTGGAAATAATTATCATAAATGCTGCCTTCTATACATTGAATTATGTCCTCCCAAAATTCATGTGGTACCTCCCTACACCCCAAGTGACTATACTTAAAAAGAGGGCCTTTAAAATAAGGTTACTGAAGCTGGGGCACCTGGGTGGCTCAGTCGGTTAAGTGTCTACCTTCAAACCAGGTCATGATCTCAGGGTCTTGGGATCCAGCAGGCATCAGGCTCCCTGCTCAGTGGGGAGCCTGCTTCTCCCTCTGCCTCTTCCCCTTCCCCCTCCTCATGCTCTCTCTTTAAAGTAAATAAAATCTTTATATAAAAAAAGGTAATTGAAGCTAAATGAGGTGAAAAGGGTGGGGCCTTAATCCATGGGACTGGTGTCCTTGTAAGAAGACAGAGACCCCAGGGGTACACACACACAGAGAAAAGCCCATGTGAGGATACAGCCAGAAGGCAGTTATCCGCAAGCTGAGAGGAGACTCAGGAGAAAGCCACCTGCACACGCATTGATCTTGGACTTTAGCCCCTAGGACTGTGAGAAATCAATTTCGGTTGTTTAAATCACCCAGTTTGTGGTATTCTGGTGTGGGAGCCCTGAAAAACTAATGTACTGCCTGTATTTACTTAACACTTACCTCCCTTATTTGACTCTGATCCTCCGGAGGAGGAAATAAAATTATCTAATTTTTGAAAAATATCTTATAATGCTTGGGATATTTTATTTGTTGCAATAATATTAGAAGGTTATATACTTGCATACATAAAGGAGTGAATTTCAGAGTCTTACAGAGGAAAGTACTTTTTAGAAAGATTTAAAATACTACAAGGATAGCTAAGTGAAAATCACTTAAGAATCCCAGGATAAAACAGGAAGAGTGCATTGGAATGGAAATGATTTTCATGGGGGAGTCATAAAACCCTGACTTTGAATCTGGGCTCCAGTTAATAACTGTGTAGGTTGGTCCTGAGTTTCACCAAACTGGATAATAATAATACTTAATTTCCAGTATTATTAGAATTAAAAGAATTAGAATGAAAAGAAACTGGTAAGCCTTGACTCTAATTTCTGGTGACACTTGCTTAATCAATGTGGGTTATTTTGACAATTTTACATAGTACAATTAGAAAAGATATAAATTAACGAATGACTAAACCTGGAAGAAGGGGTAAATGTATTATGAGAGATATGAAAGACGGTGGTGCAGTACAGAGGACAGAAAAAGAAAAAGCTCCCCAGGGGCAGAGAAGTACTGAAGAGTACAGCTTGGTCTGGAACCTTAACTTCTTAAAGATATTTACCCACAGGGTAAAACAGTAATTTTTTACTGTTTTTCCAGTAATGCTAACTAGCCTGGAAATAACAAGAGAAGAGAATGATGGATTCTCACAGAGCTCGAGATTAGTCTGGAGAGTAAGACCAAAATAAAGGAATACATAGAGAGAATGAGAATGCTATGAAATACGAGATGCTTAGTCCATGACGGATAAGAAATATGGCGAGACAAGAAAAAGCTGGTAGCAAGGGAGGGCATGGATATGGAAATAATGATTTTTCCTGTTCCTGTTTTAGCTATTTCTTGGTTTGACCAATACTACGGCTTTTCAAAATTCCACACTTGGTTACACCCAAACTGTGAGCCAAACTGGGTTCCTCTACTCTGATCAACTATTTCATTAAGTCATGGCAACAGGATTTCAATGTTATGATCATCTCGTTTCTTACATGTTGTCATGATACACTACTGTAGGACCTGTGATCATTCAAAATTTTCATTTACAATTTAACATTCCCATTAAAATGTCTTTAGATTTTATGTTTATTAAGAAAAAGACTAATACTTGCTATTATCCTTAAACTAGCTATATTCTCAGCAGTGTAATTAGGGTTTATACAATGTTAAAGGCATATGTAGGAAAGCACACATTATTTCATGACATTATGAAAAATGTTATAATTATATAATCACCAGGGATGGCATTCTGTCTGCTCAGGGAGCATATAACATCCTGATAGTTTTCCATGACAGTATTACTGATATGGGGTTGGCAGAAAGGATTAGGTGCCCTCCCTTGGTTCAAGGTTAACACAGGAATTACAGAATTCATACTCCCATTGAGACTTGTTTGTCCTTTCTCGTAACTTTCCCTCATCTAAATGAGTTATTTGATATCCTAGGAGCTCTTACCTCTAAAAGATAACACTTTAAGTGTTCCTTATTATAAGAATTTAGAAAAAACAAATAGAATCAATATCTAGGTATATGTTAATTATGCAAATTTGCAAGTGATTAGAGAGATTTTGATTTATAAAGAATTTTCATGAAGGATTTAGAAGTACTAAATAAAGTTCCTCAGAAATGATAGATGATGATAAAAAATGATGAAGATGTGATTTCCACTGCATGAATTTTCTACTAGAAGCATGTATGCTAGTGAGCTTCAATAAAAAAGCGAGCAAGGGAGTAAAGGTCATTCTTGCTTCTTTAGACTGATACAGCTTAAGAAAAATGATGAAGTTTACCAGGATATTGTCTTGATGACTTCTTCATTCCTTCTAAAAACATGTGTCTTAATATTATTCAATTGGACATATTTTTTTGGATACGTATCAAAACTAAAGAATATTATAGTTTACATAATGTATATCTTGTATATTGTGATATATTTTCTTTAGAGAATTTCTAATTAAAGTTTCTAAAGCAAAATAAAAAAATCTCTCGAAGCATATTTGCCTTTATCAGGTAAGGGTCTCCTTAGTCACTTGATTCTTTATGTGTGTGCACCCATTTATGCAATGGATGTCTTATGTAAAAGACCACAAGATTATCTAAAATAAACCTCTATGAATGGCACATGGCTGAGATTTATCTTTGCTTTAGAAGTGAGGCTGAAGCCACTTCCAAATCAGCTAATACAGTCTAATTTTTTATTTAAACGTTTAATTACTTAAAAAAGAACAATAAACTACTTGCTCACATAAAAAACATCCTTACCATGAAAAATAACTATATTTTCTAAAATAAATTAGAAAAGTGACTTTTTTGCATTTTTACAAATCTCTTTAGAAGACAGCAGAATTCTCATATCTGCTACCATACTCAATCTGTTGAGATATGTTCTTTTGGTTGAAATATATGAAAACAATCCTGCCTCACACAGATAAATATTTAGGAAGGGATGGTATATTTTAATAACATTTTCAGATAACTATGGATATTCTTTTTTGATACTATACCAAATTTTGACAAGTGGCAGTTTCTAAAAGATTAGTTACAAGTTGGAAACTGAAACCATATCAATATTCTTCATCTCTCACATTAAAATCTATTCCTCTAGCTTACACTTCGAATGGGCCTTTTACCCATGCATAATTTTGCAAAATCCTGCATGGGACATCAATAAAATATTAGTCCCCTGAGTTATATTCATTTTTCAAATGTTGACACATTTCAACATCATATTATATATGCAAATATATGTATATATGATACATATATTAAAAGTTCTTTCCAACATTACCACCAAATCATATCAGAAAAGTCTTTAAGTTTTAGGAGGTTATAAACCTCATAATCGTGGTTATAACAGGCTCATTTCATTTATTTTTGAGAAAATGTCTGCCAAATACCCACAACTGAATAACCATGGTTGGCATGTCAGTTGTTCTTTCAGAAAAAAAAAAAAGGTTTTGCCTAAAAAAAGTGGCTAATTTGGTTTGCACTTGAACCAGTGCATAAGGGTTTCTTCTTGAGACAATCAGGGTATTTTGTTTAAAGAAGTGCTTTATGCATATTTAGCATTTCATCACACAACATATTTAAATATTAAAAACCTCAAAAGTTGAGATTTAATGAAATTAATAGCTTCTCATTGCTTCCATGTTGTTACATGCAGCCCGTTTTCAGTTTTCAGCAGCAAAATGTGACAATGAGGAAAATGACCATCTGATGGCACTGCCTTCGTTTGTGCTCAGGTACCTTTACTCACGGCTTTTGCAGCATCAGTGCAAATACCAATACACTGAAAAAGCAAAGAATGTCCTAGAAGAGTATTTGAATAGTTTATGTGAATTCCCTAAAAGTATTTCAGAAACCCCCAGAGATCTGTGGAGCGCAATTTGAGCAACCCTGTACTCGCTCAAAACCCTTTCTTGAGCTCTAGACCCATATGCTCAATGGTCTACTAGATGTCCTATAAGCACTACTATTTCAAGAATCTTATTCAAGTCATGGTCATACAATCATTGGTCATTCCTTTTCCCCCAAGCTGCTCCTCTTTCATTTCCTATCTTAGGTACCCATACAAGCCACTGAAGCTAGAAATCTAGGAGTCACTCTTGATTTTTCTTTCTCCTTAAACCCTTATATCTAATTAGTCAGTATGTCCAATCTCACATATATTCATTTCTGTCCAACACTATTAAGATTGAATTAGTTCAAGCCTTCAACACTCAAAAAATTGCCTTGTAACTAGTTTTCTTCCCCCAATCTCCTTATCCTCCTACTCATACTCCACTCTCTACTAACACTAACTTTTGAAAAACCAAATTTAAATACTGCAATACTGAGAAATGAGGCTCTTGTCACACAGTACTGGCCTCAATTCCTTCCTCCGCCTCTTCCCAGCTGAGGAACCTTGGCAAATTACTCAGGCTCTGTGTGTTATACTGCTTGCCTTTGTAAGGGGGGGAAAAAGTAAAGGCATTTATTACATATGGTTGCAAAGACAGAGATAATTAATATAAAGCATTATCTAGATTCATAGAAAGTATTATCACATAGCCGGATATCTAGGAAGTTGTTGATAAATGTTGAGAATTATTGTCAGTTCCTTCCTTAACACTATCTGATATGTTTTTTTCATTCCTAGACTATGTTCTCCCTGAAGTTAGAAACTTTAACTTCTCTTCACTTTATGCCCGGGGCATAGTAATCATTTGAAACATAGTTAATGCTTAATAATTATCAGTTAATGATGGCAAAAAGTTTTCTTTGAACTATCTACAAATGTAGACTTAGTTTAGTACTATTTGAATTTTTTAAGTCATATGTCTCAATTCTGTAAGATTTACCTAATTACCAGAAGAAAATATATTGTAATATATAAACACACATAAACTAAATGACATACAAGGACTAATCTGCTTACATATTATTCCCAACTGGCAAAATCCTAAACCATTTTTAGACATGTTTCTTCCAAAGACTCATAAGAGCAAATGTCTTAACCCATCCAGGGGTTGGCTTGAAGATACATGAATACCGTTTTGAGGGGAAGACTGTCTACTGCTTTCTTCATATTCTCAAAAGAGGTCTGTGACCCAGACAAGGTTAATAACCACTGTTGTAGAAGATGGCAGACAATATAATACCAGGAGTTGGCACAGTCCATGACCAACTGATAGAGGTATGTTTCAGCGTGCAAACATTTTGGAACATGCCAAATCACACAGTGAAGACAACTGCCTACCAGGTCTACATTTATTTGAACTTTGAAAATAAATCATACAGGGTACCTAGGTAGCTTTCAGTTAAGCATTTGCCTTTGGCTCAGGTCATGATCTCAGGGTTCTGGGACTGAGACCCACATCAGGCTCCCTGCTCAATGGGGAGTCTACTTCTCCCTCTCACTCTCTCTCTCTGTGCTCTCTCTCTCTTAAAAATCAATCAGTCAATCATACGAAGTCCACAACCCTGAACCCAAGTACCTGATCTCTGAACAAGAGCCAATAAATAGGGGCGCCTGGGTGGCTCAGTCGTTAAGTGTCTGCCTTCGGCTCAGGGCATGATCCCAGGACCCTGGGATCCAGCCCCACATCAGGATCCCTGCTGGAAGCCTGCTTCTTCCTCTCCCACTCCCCCTGCTTGTGTTCCCTCTCTCACTGGCTGTCTCTCTCTCTGTCAAATAAATAAATAAAATCTTAAAAAAAAAGAGCCAATAAATAATAATTAAATCACAGTGCCAGTTTTACCGCACACTTCTTTACGGTGTGTTTTGTATTTGTTGCCAACACTGCTGGGGGCTTAGAGAGAGCCTGTGCTGATTATACCTTTGAATTTTGTGTGTATTCTCTTGGGTTTTGTAAGTGACCTGATTTATACAAATAAGTAAATTTTTAAAAGCATATATATGATACATAATACATAACATATAATATGTAGTAAGAATATACCTTATAAAACAGAATATGTAATATAAAATGTGAACTATAATATGCAATATAAAGTTTATGCAATGCATAATGCATAATACATAACAATGCTTTTAAAAATTTATGGATTTTCTACCATAATAAAATAATTTACGTAGCTGATATAGATAACTCTATAATAAGCATAACTTGATTAAAGTCATTACTCTATCAATAATTAAAGTCCATTTATATTTCAGTAACTACACTTAAATATCTTTACTGCAACACTTAATAGGGATATACTAGTTTAAGGTTGATTTTTCTTTGGGCTCATTTTTGTGTTATTGCAGTTTATATGTAATTTAATTTTTAAATACACAAAGTGGACCTGGGTATATATTACTTAAATCAGTATTTATCAAAATAGAAGTATGATTGGAACCACAGTGTAGGACTTGGCAATTAATTTTATTTGCAGTGTATGTTAAAGGTGTTCAGCTATGGGCTATCATGTGAATAGAAATCTGTCCCTAAGTTCAAATTTTCTAAAGAGCTGAGGTAGAAATAACATGGATGTTATAAGCATAAACATTCTGAAATCAAACACACTGATTAAAAATTCACAGGACTGCCTCTAAATGCACTTATGAAATAGTCATCATACTGAAATAATCATTATCAACTTTTCCACCTTTATTATCTGTTCTTGTCTGCTTCATAAAAATTAGAAAATTAAATGCAAAATCTTTCCATTAATGCACTGTTAAAGCTGTAAATTTAAAAACAAATCAGAGAATATGAAAGTTAAGATCCTCTTAGTAACATTAACTTGTCCAACACTGATTATATATAATTCCTGAATTGCTGGTTAGTGTTCGAAATGTACGCTTTATTATAAGGCACAAGAAATGTAAGGAAATTGATGTTGTTCTGAAAACTCTAACTTTTTACTTTCTTGAGTTATGAAGGCTGAAATTTGCAATCCTAACATTGTATTAGCATGGGATTCTGTAATTTAATAAAATAAACTGGTTGAGAAAATTAACCATGCTCACTCAATAAAAATGATGTCTGTTTTCTTGAATGGAACACTTATAGCACCTGCATTTAAGGGCAACAGATGAAAACTTTAATAATTTAGTAGTTTAATAAACACTCATAAATTTACATCACAAAATGATAGTATTATATATGCCTGCAAAATCGGTAAAACTTCATTTATGTAATGTTATATAAAATTATCAAAATTCTTAACCATTAAATAATGTAGACAAATTCATATAGTATATATACATATCAAAGATATAATTAATGCAATTACTGTTTGTTACATTTGTAAAGATACCCAAAAGGTACTATATGGAAGGAATAACAGATAAAATTAAGATTTCATTGTTATGATATATGTAATGGACCACAGACTAAAAGGAATAAAAGATAACCAAACAACATAAATAATAAAAAATAGTAAAATTAAAGCCCCAAGTGGGTCAGCTTTTGTATGTAAATGTTTGGTGATAAAAAATCTAGAATAGTATCTGGGTTATAATAGCTGCTTAAAAACATTTGTTGGGTTGGGGTGCTTAGGTGACTCAGTCGGTGGAGAGTCGGAATCTTGGTTTCCTCTCAGGTTGTGCTCTCAGGGTCATGGGATTGAGTCCTGAGTCAGGCTCCACCCTAAGGGCAAAGTCTGCTTGAGATTTTCTCTCCCTCTCCCTTTGCCCCTCCCCCTGCTCACGCTCTCTTTCTCTCTCTAAAAATACAGAAATAAATCTTAAAAACATTTGTCAGGTAAATAAACTTGCACTGTATCTTCAATAATATAGAAACTGAAAAGCTTCCCCTTTAATTGATAGTTAGATTCCCTGTGAGATTTAGCAGCAGGGCATATCTGAGTAACCAGCATAGTAGCTACATACTCCAAGGGGTGGGAAGAAAATAAAAATCAAGGTGTGTCTGCCATCACCCCCCTAAGGATATTATTTGAGACTTGTGGAGGCACATCAGGCCATTTACTTCTACCTATCTCACTACGTTAAACAACAAGACAGATGCATTAATTCCAGAAAGGCAGTATTAAATGGTGCACATTTCCTGGGAAAACATTGTGTGTGTGTGTGCATGTGTGTGTGTGTTCACGTGTGTGTGTGCACGCCTGGTGGGAGGAGGGTGGTGGGTAGCTTAGACATGTGGTGATGGTGGCAGTGATGGCCTTATGCTTCTCACATAACTTCATATAGCCATCTAATTGGTCCCAGGAGAGGCATCAGGAAAGCACGATAGATCTTCCTTATGTGGATGTAGGAGAAAAGTAAATTTCTTTGGAGGATTGAAAAGAGCCTATATTATAAATGGGAGACATAATGAGATATTAAAGGAGTGGAATGATACCCACTCAAGGGTGGGTCAATTAAAATTATTCTTCAAAACTTACAGCACAGATATATATGTCAACATGTATATTCAAATATTCAACAAATATTAAGTATTTGGTATATTATTATGGATTATTTAGGCAGGCTACTTATGCTCAAAGCCTGCTCTACTGCCAGGGATACACTGAGAAGGCAGGCATGACCTTTCTTCCAACCACATGATAATAAACTACAAGAACTAAGGAGCAATAGTAAAACAAATGCATATAAATTTAGAAATACACAATCTTATATTTCTGAAAAGCAGAGATATAAATAATCCCTAAACATATGTTTGATGATGGCTAAAGCAGAATTTCCTAAAGTGTAGCAGATAAGACCCTTTCTTTCTGGTCTTTCATGTCACTTGTTAGAGAGAACGCTAGATCTGGGAAAATGCATGTTTTCACAACAAAGTTGTAAACTATGTCTCACGGTGGACAGAGCAGGCTGGCTGCTCTGACCTCTGTTCCTATCAGAGGAACTACTTCTTAGCTCTTGCAGGTACAAAAGTACTTAGCGCTAAACTTCTTAGATAAGATCTGAGTTTTATTGGGGTAAGTTTTATCTTCGACAAGGCACATGTGCCACCTTTGGTTCTAAATCAATAACCTTTCCATCCTTAAATATTATTTGAACAATAACATAATCACGAGTGGCTTTAATAACATGATCACGAATGGCTTCTTAAAGTTCCATCAGAGAAAGACCACCAAAAGGAAGTCAGTGTTCCCAGAAGCCATGCCTCTATTAATCTTCTTAGGGGGGTGTCTTAGTCTGTTCGGGCTGCTATAACAAAATACTACAGACTGGGTGGCTTCTAACAACAAAATTTATTCCTCACAGTCCTGGAGGCTGGGGAGACCACATCAAGGCACAGCACATTTGGTGCTGGGTGAGAGTCTCCTTTCTGGTTCTCAGATGGCGCCCCTTCCAGCTATAACCTTGCTCGGTAAAATAACGTATTATGGCAGAAGTGAGCTAGTTCTCTGGGGTCTCCTTTTACAAGGTCACTAATCTTGTGCACCGTTGATGGAAATATAAAATGATGCAGCTGCTATAGAAAACTGTATAGTCATTCCTCAAACAATTAAAAACAGAATTACCATATGATCCCGCAATTCCACTTCTGGATGTATATATGCAAAAGAATTAAAAGCAGTGTCTCTAAGAGCTATCTGGACACTCATATTCCTAGAAGCATTATTTACCATAATTAAAAGATAAAAATGCCCTTGATGAATGAATGGTTAAATAAAATGTGGTATATACATATAAAAGAAAATTATTTGGCCTCAAAACGGAAGGACATTCTGACACATGCCATACAATATAGAGAAACCTTGAGAACATTATGCTAAGTGAAACAGGCTAATCACAAGAGGAAAATTACTGAATGACTGCACTTATATGAGAGATCTAGAGTAGTTAAATTCATAGAAACAAAAAGTACAATGGTGGTTACCAAGGGATGGGAGGAGGGGGAAATGCGGGTTTGTTTAGTGGGTACAGAGTTTCAGTTTTGGAAGATGAAATATTTCTGGAGATTGGTTGAACAATAATGTAACCATATTTAACAATACTGACCTATATACTTAAAATGGTTAAGAGAGTAAATTTTGTTACATATATTTTGCCACAATTAAAAATAATCCAGACTTGGTTTAAAAAAAAAAAAAGGAGCTATCTCCATCCTGCTACTTATGCTGGGGAAAAGCATACCACCAGGTGAAAAATATATGGTCAATTATTTTCAAATAGGGCTGAAGGGATCAGTCAACAACTCATTCTTCCAATTTTAGCACTTTTTAGCCAAACGGTTCGAAATTTTAGGCACCTGAACTGTATTGTTTTGGTTCGTCAAAGAAATTCTCTCCCAAGTATCTGCATAAAACTAGGCATTGCGGTTTTTGTTTTTTTGAGAGAAGAGAAGTTCTGCTCATTTTTCTTTTAATCCTTGACCTACTCATACTTTAAGATCAATTCAACATTTCTCCCCCTGTGAGGTCCTCTCTCTCTGACTGTGCTGACACCATTACGTCTCGCAAGTAGCTCATTTATTGCATTTACTGCCCAATTAGATTTATACTAGCTGTGAGCTCCTTAAGGGTAAGGATGCTTCATATTCATCTGTGTGTCCCAAGAACTCAGCAGAGAGCCAAGCAAGAAATAGAAGTTCAGTATTTATTTATAGGATGTTGCTGAAGCCATCTCTTGTAAAACTGCCTTATTAAGTAATTGTGACATTAGTCCCTCTTAGAGATCAGGACTATGGGAGGATAAATCCCACCTGCTCCTTTTTACTAAATAATATATTATTTTTACCAAGCAATATAACACAGTTCTGTTTTTCTTTTTTGACTCGAGTGCCAGGAAGCTAAATGCCAAACGTTTGTCCTAAATTCAAGTTTACCCCTAGCATTAGTAATCTAGTATGAGTAATCTGGTATTGTTCCACCACTAGCCCATCTTGTCTCGTCCTTGCGTCTGTGCTATCGTAACATTATCTTGTTATAAACTGCCTCAAGTCTATTTTGGAAGAAAGTGAGATATGATTAAAATATGTAAAATATGCAATACGAGGCTAAATATGAAGGTGCTGTTTTAAAGCTGTTCTCTTTAGTTTCCTTTCTTTGTTCCATGAATAATGTTTCCTGCATTTCAGCAAAATCCTAAACAGCTGTGCTCTCATTACTGCAATATCTGTTCCTATACACTTGATGTTGTCTGGTTCAGTTCTGAGTAGGCGGTATAGTCTGTTCTCCATAATTTGTTTTCTAATGTATATCCACTTGTGTGTCATATTAGTTATTCTATTTTTCCTTAAACTGTGGCTAAATTAAGCTACTTTTCAAAGTAATAAGACAATCTAGTCAAGACCCTTTCTATGTAAGATATGCACACTTTAGTTGGTATAATTAAGATAACAGGAAATATAAGTTCCTTCATAACAATCTTAAACCACATAATTTATTAGAACTATATCTAGATGTAGATTCAGGATTAACTGTGACTCCTTGAACAAGTCATTTGAGTACTTAGATGAATTTCACTGTTGAAACGTATTAACACGCTCATTCCTACTCTCACCGCTATTCACTTCCTGAAAAATATACTCGACCAAATTTTCTGTGTCTTGCAAGGCATACCATACCATCCATCCCTCCTGTGAAACATTATCTGCCTAGCTAGTACCAAGATAGCTTAAACTGATCGATCCATTTTCCACATTTTTATAATACCACAGTGTTCATTCTTCTAATTTAACATCTGTAACACATCAACTCTGGAATGGACCAACAAGTACATCTGTAAGCACATATTCTCCTTGGCACACATTTAGACTGCATTTCCCAGCCTCTTTGTAGCAGGGTGGATAACGTGACTGGTTCTGGCCAGCGGCAAGTAAGCAAACATAATGCTCACCACTTTGAGGCTGACCTATAGAACTTTTCAAATGCTTCCCGCACTCTCCTTCTTTGTACTCTTCTACTGGCCATATGAAGAGATTTCAACAAGGACTACAAGATTCTAGCGAGTGGCAAAAGTCCTAGGTGCTTCAATGACCATAAAGATGAAGCTCCTCCCTTCACCCCTTGTTTGTCTTGGGTCATTTTTTACTTCCCTCACTGATCAGAAAAGACCACAAATTTATCTCAATGCTTTTTAAAGTTCTCTATACAATCAGAGTGCCTGGGTGGCTCAGTTGGTTAAGTGCCCGACTCCTGGTTTTGGCTCGTGTCATGATCTTATAGGTGGTGGGATTGGGCCCTGAGTCAAGCTCTGTGCTCAGTGTGGAGTCTGTTTAAAAGAGTCTCCCTCTGCCCCTCCCACCTGCTCGTGCTCTTTCTCTTTCTCTCTCTCAAATAAATAAATCTTTAAAACTCTCCATACAACCAACTATATTTAATAACATTCATTCAACATCAGTATATTTTAATAAAATACGTATCATTTCCCAACTTCTCATATTATCATTCAATTATATGAATTTCACTATTCATGAAATATTTTAAATAATTATTTAATATAGTTATATGCTACCCAATGATCATGCTAATTATATATCTACATAATTTAAGAAAGTAAAACAAAAAAATTAATGCTTGCTTTAGGATTCACTAAAAAGAAAATGATAATGTCCAGATTTTCTTTTTGTGACTGTTGTTCCCGGTATGTGTTATAATAAGTGATATAATGCCAGAAACTGGGGGGAAAAAGAAACCAACTAGGAGTCCACAAGCACATTTTCAAGTCACTGCAGTAACACACAGTTGGTGTATGAATGAGTTCATGAATCATTTATCAGTGGTGATAGAAATAGACATTATTTGCCTCAGAAGTCTATCTTTGTTGTGGTACCTTATAAAGATGTTCAGTGTTTGGATCTCTACTTTAAAGAGAGGGAACTAACATTAATTAGATGCTTATTCTGTGCCAGGTGCTTTATATAAATCGTTGTTCTTATCCCCCACTAACTCCGTGAGATAGTTTTTCTCCCCATTGCAGAGATGAAACACCTTAATAGAGAACTTTGCTCATAAATGGCAGAGCTGTGACTGGAACCCACTACTGCCTTATTCTTTCATACTTTTTATTTCTAACACAGAACTCTCTCTAGCATTGCTCATCTACATATTTTTAATGACATTTTTGTTTGAAGCACTTTACTTCTCCATGCTAAATATCAACAGTTAATTAGTTGTTATTATTTAATGAGTTTCTACATTATGGTAGCCATAAGAAAGTTTTAAAAATCACATCAGAGATTCCCTTTTATCAAAGTGGTCACATTGAAAGATGACCATTTTCATTCTTAGGATTGTGTCTATACCATTTTTCTTCCCTGCTCCCTATAAATTCTAGCATTTACTCTATTGTCATTAGATTGTATTGCTCGTTACCTTCATTGTTGCAGTCACTGGATGATCTTGTAATTAACTCCTCCATGTTTCTCAAGTGTTTTAGCACCTGCCTCTCTTTCCAACAAATAATTTCAATATATACATATATGATCCTTCCTGAAATTTGGCCTTTTGATTGTTTGCTCTTTTTTTCCCCTAAATATCTTGTCCTCCATGTTATTTCAGCCAGTCAATGCCGTGTTATATGTAGACCTATTCATTATAAGGAATGCCCATACTTCCATAATCTGTTTCATGCATCCAGTTCTCTGACCATCATCTCCTATCTTTTCGGCTCATTTACTCTAGGATCTCAACTCTAACAATTCACTAGGACCATCAATCAATTGAACTATAAACATCTCAATGCCCCTCAAAAACCTTTACTAGGCAAAATTACAATCCTGCTTAAATCTAACCCTTTGCCTCTTCAGCACCTGCACGTGGCAGCTAAATATGCATCCAGAAATACATAACAGCTCTGAATGTTCTCACCATAAATTCAATGTGACAAACTGTTGGAGGTCCCCTAAGGCTGACCACAATCAACTGTATTTCACTAGTTCATGCACTTTCTACTATCCTGAGGACAATTACATACCTTCTCCTTTTTTCTTTAAAGACTTTTTTTTTCCCTTTATTTGAGAAATTGAGCGAGAGCACATGACAAAGAGCATGAACTGGGGCAGAGGCAGGGACGACAGACTCCTTCCCACTGAGCTGGGGGGGGGGAGCCCAACATGGGGCTCAGTCTCAGAACCCTGGGCCCCAGGACCATGATCCCAGCTGAAGGCAGATGCTTAAACAACTATGCCATCCAGATGTCCTTTTTCTCCTTTCTTCTTAAATTTCCAACATGTCCATCCTGATATTCACTCCAATTTGATGACTGCTTCTTTTTTCATGGAGAAAATTAAGGCAACTAGAAAGAATCTCTAGGAACTCTCATAGCCACATATGTCAACCCACAACTGAACTCATACGTTCTGCTCTCTCTCAGGTTTCTGGAAATAAATGATATTTACCCCTTTCTAAAATCTTCCCTTGTGCACTAAGTACAATTTCCTATCACCTACCCAAGAACCACAGAATGGAATTCAGTCCCTTTTATCTGCATTAATTTTTCTTATGTAGTAGAGATGAATACCACCAGCCAAAAATGTTACTCTTTTCCCATCTTAAAAAAATCCTCAAGTCCCATTTCACCTAACAACTGTAACTCTGATTATTGTTTCCCTTTTGTAGCAAAATATCTTGAGATGTTTGACCATACTCAGTAACACAGAATTCCATTTCTCCTCTTCTTCCATAATCCTTGGCAATCAGATTTTCCCCCTGATTTTTACACCAAAAGTACTCGTCAAGATCACCAATTACATCCAAATTGTTGCATTCAATGGTCACTTTTCAGCTCTTGAAACTTACCAACATCAAGTGTATTGTCCTTGATATATTTTCTTCACTTGGCTTCCATTATACCACACTCTTGATTCTCTTCTAACAACATTATTCTTGCACCTCAATCTCCTCTTTTGGTTTCTCTTCCTCTTCCAGACCTCTTAACGCTGCAGTTCCCCGATCTCAGTTCTTCATCCTTTCCTCTTCTCTGTCTACATCCACTACACTGTTACCTCAATCAGCACATAACTTTAATAACAGCAATATGCCCATATCACCCAAATTTATATGTCTTGCCCAGATGTGTCTTCTGAACTTCAAACTCATATGTACAATTGCCTACCTGACAGATATCCCACTGAGATGTAAAAATAGGTATCTCTAAATCAACATGTGTAAAACTGAACTTCTCATCCCCCTTGTCCCTGCAAAACTATTTTACTGAGTCTTTTCCATTTCTCGCTTAAATGGATGGTCCATCCTTTCAGTTGCTGAAACAAAACTCTTGGCTTCATTTCAGATTTTTCTATTCTCACATTCATATCAAATTTGTTGGAACTCCCGTTGTAATATCTTAAAATACAGTCAGAACCTAATCCTCAAAATTTCCATTGCTACTGCCTTGATACCAAGCCATCATTATTACTCCAGTGATTATTGTAATCATTTATTAACTGGTTTCCTGCTTCCATCTATCTGCAAACTCTTTCAAAAGAACAGTGAGAGTAAAATCCAAATTAGATCACATCTTTCCTCTGCTCCAAACTATCTCCTAGTTCCTCTTTTCAGGGTAAAACTCAAGTCACAACAAGATACCACAGTGATTATAAGATCAGCCTCCCCTTCCTTTCTGATCTAATTGTTTCCTCACTTATTCACCTCCAACCACCTGACTTTACTACCCAGGGAACTTACTAGGCATATTTATGCTTTATAGGCTTCTCCTACTATAACTCCTTCTTGAAAGATTGTCCCCTAGATATCTGCTTGCTTATTTTCTTTAACTATTTCAAGTCTTGGCTCAGATGCAACCCTCTCAATGAGGTCAACTCTGACCACCTAAGTAAAAAATGCAACCTGATTCCGTTTTCTTTTCCTCTACTCTATGTTTTCATTAGCACTTATCACTTTCTGGTATCTAGGTAATTTGTGTGTGTGTTCCCCTAATGTAACTCTAGTGCCCAGAACAGTGCTGGACACATGACAGATGCTCAATAAACATACAAAATAAATGTATAAAATAATATAGTATAAGCTTGGTCAAACCCACACATGATGCATACGTACACAGACGCACACACACACACAGCTCTAAAGAGAGCTGGAAATTTGTCCTTGATAGCTGAAATACGATGGTCCACATCTAAAGGATAATTCATAATTTTGTATATAAAAAAACAGACTCTCGAAATTGTAAAAAACCTTAAAGGTTATATAATCCGATCATGCATGTAATGTTTATATTTCTTCTGCATGTTTCCCATATTAATTTTCTGTTCTACCCTTGAATACTATAGTAACAGGGACCTTTTACATGGTTTGTGGTGAGAAAACTGAAAGTCAAGGTTATTTAATGTTGCCTAAGATTACACAGCAATTAAGGAAAATAGCAATGTTAGAATCAGAAGCCAGTTCTCTTGCCTACTAGACTAGCGCCCTTCACCATATTCTATTCTGCATAGAAAACCTTTAGTGCATTTAAATATATGTGTACTGAATAAACCAAATGACTACTATAATAAATGATAATTTAAAAATTATTTATTCAACTGAAGTCAGGTGTAAGAATCTGTATAAAGACAGACCTCAAAAGACCATGAAAAACACTCATTTTGAAACTGAAATTATTTGTAACTTTTCTCATGATAAAACAATGAGGTTGAAAAAATAGTACCAGCAAGAGATACTTGACCTAGAGAAATATAATTCATGAAAAATCTGAGGTAGAGAATTCCATAGGTAACTTCAAAACACCATTGTACTACACTCTAGTAAATCCACCTCATGTTAGAAAGGTGAAAACAAGAATGAAAGAATGGACATAATTTAGATTAAACTAAGCCTTTGAAAAGTTTCCCTCCCAAAATAATTCAGGCAAAGACTAACTACATCACTTAGAAAAATCACTGTACTTTCTACTAGATGAGCTGAAAGAGGTACTGAAAAGAAAGAAAACCTAAACACTATGTCTGAATTGTGGAAGTGTTTCATATTTTAATTATGTTTTGGGCTTCTGCTCAGTGTAGTACACTGTGATACAAATAAATTTAAAAGTTATAAAATTATAGGAGACAATGAAATAGTCATAATTAGGATGCCTAAATACAACACAGAAATCATGAATAACAACTCTAAGTACTCAGTAATATCATTAAACTCTTCAAATTTCTTAAGATCTTCATATCAGAATTCTCTTGTGTAAAGATGTCATATTTAATGGATTAAAGGACAATTTTTATTACTGTGAGACTCTGAAATGTAAAACAGCTTGACATTTTTGATGCACCGTGTCAGCTTATCATGTTCAAATAGACTTTATTCTGTGCAGTTCAATAAAAACTTTTAAAAACTTCAAAAGAGCAGAATGTCTTAGAATCATTTCTCAGAAGAAGCAAGTTCTTGATACTATGTCAGAAAATAGGAAAACTTTGTTTTCAAAACAACAAACACACCTCATTAAAATTTATGTAAACTGATTCTCATTGAGTACTTTTCCTCCGAAGGTTTCCTAGACTTGTGTTCTTGTTTTGCCATTATATATGTATTTTATATACATATGTTTGCCCAGATGTACTTTTATATACATGTACATGTTTGTTTCTTGGAAAACAGAAGTTACAGAAATACAATTTTAGAATGGGGAGAGAATTTACAGTAATCTATTTCAACCCGATAATGTTTACTGATAGAATGTTTACTGATTCAACAGAAGTGAAAGACATTCAAAAACCAATTTCTAAACAGGACTCAGGTCTACTGATTCTTATTGCAGTGTTCTTTCTAGTACTCTATAATGCTGCTTCCCTGTACACATTAAGCTGATGGAGCCTCACTAAATGGAGTCTTTGCTAGACTCTTATATTTTATGTAATATACACATTAAGTTTGATAATATCTGCTTGAATAGATTTAAAAATGACTTCAACTTCAACTGCAAAAATTGCTACCTGCACAAAAACTCATTCACAATATCCTTCATGTTTTAAGTCACCTGTATGCAAAAGTTAAATAAATGAAAGAACTGCAGTTGGTTTTCCAGATAAAGGAAAATAATATTATATGGTCATTCTTGTGTCAAAACTAAAATACAGTATTTTGAGGATGTAGGTCATATTCTGCATGTGATAAGTATAAATATGTGTAAGGAATAGGGACGTCTATTATTTTTTCTGTTTTTCATATATAAGTTCCACAAAGGAAAAAAAAAAGCAGGTCAAACCAAATGCTAACTAAATACTCACACTGCATAGTCAATCTTCTCATTACTCAAGTGGGGACACAGTGTTTGGGGTTGTAAGCAAATCATTACTGGAGAGAAAATAACTTCTTGAACCAGTGTTTATTTTAATTTTAGTATTTGTTAAAATTACCTAGTGACCCTTTGAAAAAATAGAGACCATTTAAAAAAAAACATCTCAACAGCTAACCTCATACTCAATGATGAAAAACTTTTCATCTAGAATCAGGAATAAGACAAGGACGTCCATCTCACTACCTTTATTCAATACAGTGCTGGAAGTCTTAGCCACAGCAATCAGACAAAAAAAAAAAAAAAAGGAATAAAAGGCATCCAATTGGGTAAGGAAGAAGTAAAAACTTTTACTATTTGCAGATGCATAATACTATATATAGAAAACTGTGAAGATTCCACCAAAAACTACTAGAACTGATAAATGAATTCAGTAAAGTCACAGGTTACAAAATTAATATGCAGAAATCTGCTGCATTTCTATATGCTAACAATGAAGTAGCAGAAAGAGAAATTAAGAAAACAATCCTACTTAGAACTACACAAAAATAACAAAATACCTAGGAATAAATTCAACCAAGGAGGTGAAAGACCTGTACTCCAAAAACAATAAAACACTGATGAAAGAAACTGAAGATGACACAAACAAATGGGAAGGAACTCCATGCTCATGGGTTGAAAGAACCAGTATTATTAAAAATGTCCGTACTACTCAAAGCAATCTACAGATTTAATTCAATTCCTATCAAAACACCAATAGCATTTTCAACAGAACTAGAACAAATAATCTTAAAATTTGTATGGAAACACAAAAGACCCCAAATAGCCAAAGTAATCTTGAGAAAGAAGAACAAAGCTAGAGGTATCACAAACCCAGACTTCAAGATATACTACAAAGCTGTAGTAATCAAAACAGTATGGTACTGGCACAAAAACAGACACATAGATCAACAGAACAGAAGACAGAGCCCAGAAATAAACCCATAATTATATGGTCAGTTAAGCTTTGACAAAGGAGGCAAGAATACACAATGGGGAAGATTCGGTCATCAATAGATCTTGATGTGATCAATTGCTTCTTGAGGTGAGAATATAAAATTGGACAGCTACATGCAAAATAATGAAACTGGATTGCTTTTCTTTTTTCTTTTTTAAAAAATTTATTTATTTGACAGTGATAGAGACAGCCAGCAAGAGAGGGAACACAGGCAGGGGGAGTGGGAGAGGAAGAAGTAGGCTTCCAGCGGAGGAGCCTGATGTGGGGCTCGATCCCAGAACGCCAGGATCATGCCCTGAGCCGAAGGCAGAAGCTTAACGACTGAGCCACCCAGGTGCCCCTGGATTGTTTTTCTTAAATCACACACAGAATAAACTCAAAATGGATTAAGGACCTAAATGTGGGAGCTAAAACCATAAAACTCCTAGAAGAAAACATAGGCAGTAATTTCTTTGACATTGCCCATAGAAACATTTTTCTGGATATGTCTCCTCAGGCAAAAGAAACAAAAGCAAAATCAAACTATTGGGACTATACCAAAACAAAAACTTTTGCATAGCAAAGGGAACTATCAACAAAACAAAAAGGGTACTTACTGAATGGAGAAGATATCTGCACATGATACATCCAATTAGGGGTTAATATCCAAAATATATAAAGAACTTACACAACTCAACATGGGAAAAAATAAATAATCTGATTTAAAAAATGAGCAGAGGACCTGAATAGACATTTTTCCAAAGAGGACATGCAGATGGATAAGAGGCACATGAAAAGATGCTCGACATCACTCATCATCACGGAAATGCAAACTGAAACCACAGTGAGGTATCACTTCATACTTGCCAGAATAGTTAAAATAAAAAACACAAGAAATAACAAGTGCTGGTGAGGATTTGGACAAAAAGGAACCTTGTGCACTACTGGTAGGAATGCAAGTTGGTACAGCCACTGTGGAAAACTGTATGGAGATTCCTCAAAAAATTAAAAAATAGAAATACCATATGATCCAGTAATACCACTACTGGGTATTTACCCAAAGAAAGTGAAAACACTAATTTGAAAAGATATATGCATCCCTATGTTTACTGCAGCATTATTTACAATAGCCAAGATATGGAAGCAACCCAGTATCCAACTATAGATAAATGCATAAAGAGTGATATTCAGATACAATGGAATATTACTCAGACATAAAAAAAAGAATGAAATCTTTCCATTTGCAACAACATGGATGGATCTAGAAGGTATAATGCTAAGTGAAATAAGTTAGCCTGAGGAAGACAAATACCATATAATTTCACTCATATGTGAAATTTAAGAAACAATTTGGATACCTTTTATCCCTTTTTGTTGTCTGATTGCTGTTGCAAGGACTTCTAGTACTATGTTGAATAACAGTGGCGAGAGTGGGCATCCTTGTCGTGTTCCTGATCTTAAGGGAAAGGCTTCCAGCTTTTCCCCATTGAGAATGATATTTGTTGTAGGCTTTTCATAGATGGTTTTTATGAGATTGAGGAATGTACCCTCTATCCCTACACTCTGAAGGGTTTTAATCAGGAGGATGCTGTATTTTGTCAAACGCTTTTTCTGCATCTATTGAGAGAATCATATGATTTTTGAATTTTTCTTTCTGGATAAAATCTAAGACACTGATCGATTTGCGAATGTTGAATCACCCTTGCATCCCAGGGATGAATCCCACTTGGTCATGATGGATAATCCTTTTAATGTACTGTTGGATTCTATTAGCCAGGATCTTGTTGAGGATTTTGGCGTCCATATTCATTAGGGAAATCGGTCTGTAATTCTCCTTTTTGATGGGGTCTTTGCCTGGTTTGGGGATCAAGGTAATATTGGCCTCATAGAATGAGTCTGGTAGCTTTCCTTCTGTTTCTATTTTTTGAAATAGCTTTAGGAGAATAGGTATTATTTCTTCTTTGAATGTTTGGTAGAATTCCCCAGGAAAATCATCCGGGTCTGGAGTTTTATTTTTTGGAAGGTTGTTTATCACTGACTCAATCTCTTTATAATTAATTGGCCTGTTTAAAAGATCAATTTCTTCCTGTTTCAGTCTTGGTAGTTTATAGGTTTCCAGGAAGTCCTCCATCTCTTCCAGATTGCTTAATTTATTGGCATAAAGCTGTTGATAAAAGTTTCTAATAATCCTTCCAATTTCATTGGTGTTGGTTGTGACCTCTCCTTTTTCATTCATAATTTTATTAATTTGGGTCCTTTCTCTATTCTTTTGGGTAAGTCTTGCCAGTGGTCTGTCAATTTTATTGATTCTCTCAAAGAACCAGCTTCTAGTTCTGTTGATCTGCTCTACTGTACTCCTGGTGTCTAATTCATTGATTTCTGCTCTAATCTTGACCAACTGCTTCCTCGTGCATGGATTAGGCCTGTCCCTCTGTTGCTGTTCCAGCTTCTTGAGGTGAGAATATAAAAACTGCATTTTAGATTTTTCTATTCTTTTGAGTGAGGCTTGGATGGCTATGTATTTCCCCCTTAGGACTGCCTTTGCAGTAACCCATAGGTTTTGGACCATTGTGTTTTCATTCTCGTTGGTCTCCATAAATTGTTTAAATTGATTTTTGATTTCCTGGTTTATCGAATCATTCCTGAGCAGGATGGTTCTTAGTCTCTGAGTGTTTGAGTTTCTTCCAAATTTTTCCTTGTGGTTGAGTTCCAATTTCAGAGCATTGTGGTCTGAGAATATGCAGGGGATAATTTCAGTCTTTTGGTATCAGTTGAGACCTGTTTTTTTTTTTAATTTATTCATATATTATATCAGAATAAATTGATTGTCTAGATTTAAAGGAAAATATCCTGTAAGCAGTGATTAAATGATGCATCTCTTCAAAGGAGACCTGTTTTTTGACCCAGAACATGGTCTATTCTTGAGAATGTTCCATGGGCATTAGAATAGAATGAGTATTCTTTGGTTCTGGGGTGTAGTGTTCTACATATATCTATGAGGTCCAACTCGTCGAGTATGGCATTCAAAGCCCTTGTTTCTTTGTCGATTTTTTGCATGGGTGTTCCGTCTATTTCTGATAGTGGAGTGTTGAGGTCCCCTACTACTAATGTATTTTTATCTATACGTCTCTTTATTGTGGTTAAGAGTTGGCTTATGTATCTTGCTGCTCCCTGTTGGGGCATATATATTTATAATTGTCATATCCACTTGTTGGATACATCCTTTAAGAATAATATAGTGCCCTTCTGTGTCTCTAACTATAGTCTTTAGTTTAAAATCCAATCTGTCTGATATGAGAATTGCTACCCCAGCTTTCTTTTGAGGTCCATTGGCGTGAAAGATGGTATTCCATCCCTTTACTTTCAGTCTGGATGTATCTTTAGGTTCAGAATGAGTCTCTTGTAGACAGCAAATGGATGGGTCATGTCTTTTTATCCAATCTGCAACCCTGTGGCGTTTTATGGGAGCATTTAGGCCATTTACATTGAGACTGAATATTGAGAGATATGATTTTAATGATGCCATGTTGCCAGTACAGTCTTTGTTTCTATAGATTGTGACTTTCTGTTCTGTATCACTCTTGGGGCCTTTTTACCTTTATAGAACCCCCCTTAATATCTCCTGTAGGGCTGGTTTCGTGGTTAAGTCAACAACTCATTCTTCCAATTTTAGCACTTTTTAGCCAAGCGGTTCGAAATTTTAGGCACCTGTGAACTGTATTGTTTTGGTTCGTCAAAGAAATTCTCTCCCAAGTATCTGCATAAAACTAGGCATTGCGGTTTTGTTTTTGAGAAGAAGAAAGTTCTGCTCATTTTTCTTTTTAATCCTTGACCTACTCATACTTTAAGATCAATTCAACATTTCTCCCCTGTGAGGTCCTCTCTGACTGTGCTGACACTCTTTCCTTTGGGCTACCATTACGTCTGCAAGTAGCTCATTTATTGCATTTACTGCCCAATTAGATTTATACTAGCTGTGAGCTCCTTAAAGGGTAAGGATGCTTCATATTCATCTGTGTCCCAAGAACTCAGCAGAGAGGCCAAAGAAGCAAAAAGAAATAGAAGTTCAGTATTTATTTATAGGATGTTGCTGGAAGCCATCTCTTGTAAAACTGCCTTATTAAGTAATTGTGACATTAGTCCCTCTTAGAGATCAGGACTATGGGAGGATAAATCCACCTGCTATTTTTTTACTAAATAATATATTATTTTACCAAGCAATATAACACAGTTCTGTTTTTCTTTTTTTGACTCGAGTGCCAGGAAAGCTAAATGCCAAGCGTTTGTCCCTAAATTCAAGTTTACCTAGCATTATTAATCTAGTATGAGTAATCTGGTATTGTTCCACCACTAGCCCATCTTGTCTCTCAGATCCTTGCGTCCTGTGCTATGTCGTAACATTATCTTGTTATAAACTGCCTCTCAAGTCTATTTTGGAAGAAAGTGAGATATGATTAAAAATATGTAAAATATGCAATACGAGGCTAAATATGAAGGTGCTGTTTAAAGCTGTTCTCTTTAGTTTCCTTTCTTTGTTCCATGAATAATGTTTCCTGCATTTCAGCAAAATCCTAAACAGCTGTGCTCTCATTACTGCAATATTCGTTCCTATACACTTGATGTTGTCTGGTTCAGTTCTGAGTAGGCGGTATAGTCTGTTCTCCATATAATTTGTTGTTCTAATGTATATCCACTTGTGTGTCATATTAGTTATTCTATTTTTCCTTAAACTGTGGCTAAATTAAGCTACTTTTCAAGAGTAATAAGACAATCTAGTCAAGACCCTTTCTATGTAAGATATGCACACTTTAGTTGGTATAATTAAGATAACAGGAAATATAAGTTCCTTCATAACAATCTTAAACTACACATATTTATTAGAACTATATCTAGATGTAGATTCAGGATTAACTGTGACTCCTTGAACAGTCATTTGCAGTACTTAGATGAATTTCACTGGTTAAACGAGATTAACACGCCTCATTCCTACTCTCACCGCTATTCACTTCCTGAAAAATATACTCGACTAAATTTTTGTGTCTTGACCAAAGGCATACCTTTATACCATCCATCCCTCCTGTGAAACATTATCTGCCTAGCTAGTACCAAGATAGCTTAAACTTGATCGATCCATTTTCCACATTTTTATAATACCACAGTGTTCATTCTTCTAATTTGCATGATCTCTGGTAACACATCAACTCTGGAATGGACCAACAAGTACATCTGAAGCAATATTCTCCCTTGGCACACATTTAGACTGCATTTCCCAGCCTCTTTTGTAGCAGGGTGATAACGTGCTTGAGCTTCTGGCCAGCGGCGTAAAGAAACATAATGCTCACCACTTTGAGGCTCGACCTCTATAGGACTTTTCAAATGCTTCCCGACCTCTCCTTCTTTGTACTCTTCTACTCGCCATAATGAAGAGATTTCAACAAAGGACTACAAGATTCTGCGCAGTGGCAAAAGTCCTAAGGTGCTTCAATGACCACATGAAAGATGAAGCTCCTCCCTTCACCCTGTTTGTCTTGGGTCATTTTTTCTTCCCTCACTGATCAGAAAAGACCACAATTTATCTCTAATGCTTTTTAAAGTTCTCTATACAATCAGAGTGGGGTGGCTCAGTGGTTAAGTGCCCACTCCTGGTTTTGGCTCGTGTCAGATCTTATAGGTGGTGGATTGGCCCTGAGTCAAGCTCTGTGCTCAGTGTGGAGTCTGTTTAAAGAGTCTCCGCCTCCTCCCACCTGCTGTAGTAATCTTTTCTTTTCTCTCTCTCAAATAAATAAATCTTTAAAACTCTCCATACAACCACACCATATTTACAATAATTCATTCAACATCAGTATATTTTAATAAAATCTTATCATTTCCCAACTTCTCATATTATCATTCAATTATGAATTTCACTATTCATGAAATATTTTTAATAATTATTTAATATAGTTATATGCTACCAATGATCATGCTAATTATATATCTACATAATTTAAGAAAAGTAAAACAAAAAATAATGCTTGCTTTAGGACACTAAAAGAAAATGATAATGTCAGATTTTCTTTTTGTGACTGTTGTTCCGGTACTGTGCTTATATAATAAGTATATAATGCCAGAAACTGGGGGAAAAAAAAGAAACCAACTAGAGGTCCACAAGCACATTTTCAAGTCACTGCAGTAACACACAGTTGGGTGTATGAATGCAGTTCATGAATCATTTATCAGTGGTGATAGAAATAGACATTATTTGCTCCTGAGAAGTCTATCTTTGCTTGTGGTACCTTATAAAAGATGTTCAGTGTTTGGATCTCTACTTCTGCAAAGAGAGGGAACAAACATTAATTAGATGCTTATTCTGTGCCAGGTGCTTTATATAAATCGTTGTTCTTATCCCCCCACTAACTCCGTGAGATAGTTTTTCTCCCATTGCAGAGATGGAAACACCTTAATAGAGAACTTTGCTCATAAATGGCAGAGCTGTGACTGGAACCCACTACTGCCTTTATTCTTTCATATCTTTTATTTCTAACACAGAGACTCTCTCTAGCATTGCTCATCACATATTTTTAATGACATTTTTGTTTGAAGCACTTTACTTCCATGCTAAATATCAACAGTTAATTAGTTGTTATTATTTAATGAGTTTCCATTATGGTAGCCATAAGAAAGTTTTAAAAAAATCACATTTCAGAGATTCCCTTTTATCAAAGTGGTCACATTGAAAGATGACCATTTTCATTCTTAGGATTGTGTCTATACCATTTTTCTTCCCTGCTCCTATAAATTCTAGCATTTTTACTCTATTATGTCATTAGATTGTATTGCTCGTTACCTTCATTGTTGCAGTCACTGGATGATCTTGTAATTAACTCCTCCATGTTTCTCAAGTGTTTTAGCACCTGCCTCTCTTTTTCCAACAAATAATTTCAATATATACATATATGATCCTTCCGAAATTTGGCCTTTTGATTGTTTGCTCTTTTTCCCCTAAATATCTTGTCCTCCATGTTATTTCAACCAGTCAATGCCGGTGTTATATGTAGACCTATTCATACATAAGGAATCCTTCATACTTCCATAATCTGTTTCATGCATCCAGTTCTTGACCATCATCTCCTATCTTTTCGAGCTCATTTACTCCTAGGATCTCGAAAGCTCTAACAATTCACTAGACCATCCAATCAATTGAACTATAAACATCTCAATGCCCCTCAAAAACCTACTAGGCAAAATTACAATCCTGCTTTTAAATCCTAACCCTTTGCCTCTTCAGCACCTGCAGTTGGCAGCTAAATATGCATCAGAAATACATAACAGCTCTTGAATGTTCTCACCATAAATTCAATGTGACAAACTGTTGGAGGTCCCTAAAGGCTGACCACAATCAACTGTATTTCCCACTAGTTCATGCACTTTCTACTATCCTGAGGACAATTACATACCTTCTCCTTTTTTCTTTAAAGACTTTTTTTTCCCTTTATTTGAGAAATTGAGTTTAGAGCACATGACAAAGAGCATGAACTGGGGCAGAGGCAGTGGACGACAGACTCCTTCCACTGAGCTGGGGGGGAGGCCCAACATGTGGGCTCAGTCTCAGAACCCTGGGCCCGGACCATGATCCCAGCTGAAGAGCAGATACTTAAACAACTATGCCATCCAGATGTCCTTTTCTCCTTTCTTTCTTAAATTTCCAACATGTCCATCCTGGATATTCACTCCAATTTGATGACTGCTTCTTTTTCATGGAGAAAAATTAAGGCAACTAGAAAGAATCTCTAGGAACTCTCATAGCCACATATGTCAACCCCACAACTGAACTCATACGTTCTGCTGCTCTCTCAGGTTTCTGGAAATAAATGATATTACCCTTTCTAAAATCTTCCTTGTGCACTAAGTACAATTTCCTATCACTCACCCAAGAACCACAGAATGGAATTCAGGTCCCTTTTATCTGCATTAATTTTTCTTATGTAGTAGAGATGAATACCACTCAGCCAAAAATGTTATCTCTTTTCCCATCTTAAAAAAAATCCTCAAGTCCCATTTCACCTAACAACTGTAACTCTGATTATTGTTTCCCTTTTGTAGCAAAATATCTTGAGATGTTTGACCATACCAGTAACACAGAATTCCATTTCTCCCTCTTCTTCCATAATCCTTGGCAATCAGATTTTCCCCTGATTTTTACACCAAAAGTACCGTCAAGATCACCAATTACATCCAAATTGTTGCATTCAATGGTCACTTTTCAGCTCTTGAAACTTACCAATCAAGTGTATTGGTTCCTGATATATTTTCTTCACTTGGCTTCCATTATACCACATCTCTTGATTCTCTTTCTAACAACATTTTCCCTGCACCTCAATCTCCTCTTTTGGTTTCACTCTTCCTCTTCCAGACCTCTTAACGCCTGTCAGTTCCCCCGATCTCAGTTCTTCATCTCCTTTCACTCTTCTCTTGGTCTACATCCACTACACTGTTACCTCAATCAGCACATAACTTTACATACAGACAATATGCCCATTCACCTAAATTTATATGTCTTGGCCCAGATGAATGTCTTCCTGAACTTCAAACTCATATGTACAATTGCCTACCTGACAGATATCCCACTGAGATGTAAAAATAGGTATCTCTAAATCGGGCTACATGTGTAAACTGAACTTCATCCCCTTGTCCCTGCAAAACTATTTTTACTGAGTCTTTTCCATTTCTACGCTTAAATGGATGGTCCATCCTTCAGTTGCTGAAACAAAACTCTTGGCTTCATTTCAGATTTTTCTATTCTCACATTCATATCAAATTTGTTGAACTCCCCGTTGTAATATCTTAAAATACAGTCAGAACCTAATCCTCATTTCCATTGCTACTGCCTTGATACCAAGCCATCATTATTACTCCAGTGATTAGTGTAATCATTTATTAACTGGTTTCCGCTTCCATCTATCTGCAAACTCTTTCAAAAGAACAGTGAGAAGTAAAATCCAAATTAGTCCACATCTTTCCTCTGCTCCAAACTATCTCCCTAGTTCCTCTTTTCAGGGGTAAAACTCAAGTCACAACAAGATACCACAGTGATTATAAGATCAGCCTCCCTTCCTTTCTGATCTAATTGTTTCCCTCACTTATTCACCTCCAACTAATCTACTTCTACTTTCCCAGGGGAACTTACTAGGCATATTTATGCTTTATAGGCTTCTCCTACTATAATCTTCTTGAAAAGATTGTCCCCTAGATATCTGCTTGCTTATTTTCTTTTAACTATTTCAAGTCTTGGCTCAGATGCAACCCTCTCAATGAGGAGTCAACCTGACCACCTAAGTAAAAATGCAACTCGGATTCCGGACGTTTCTTTTCCTCTACTCTATATGTTTTCATTAGCACTTATCACTTTCTGGTATCTGGGTAGACTTTCCTTGTGTGTTTCCTAATGTAACTCTAGTGGTCCAAGAACAGTGCTGGACACATGACAGATGCTCAAAACATACCAAAAATAAATGTATAAAATAATATAGTATAAGCTTGGTCAAACCCACACATGATGCATACGACACAGACGCACACACACACACAGCTCTAAAGAGAGCTGAAATTTGTCCTTGATAGCTGAAATACGATGGTCCACATCTAAAGGATAATTCATAATTTTGTATATAAAAAAGAAGACTCTCGAAATTGTAAAAAAACCTTTAAAGGTTATATAATCCGATCATGCATGTAATGTTTATATTTCTTCTGCATGTTTCCTCATATTAATTTTCTGTTCTACCCTTGAATACTATAGTAATAGGGACCTTTTACATGGTTTGTGGTGAGAAAACTGAAAAGTCAAGGTTATTTCACAGTTGCCCAAGATTACACAGCAATTAAAGGAAAATAGCGCAATGTTAGAATCAGAAGCCAGTTCTCTGCCTACAGACTAGCGCCCTTACCATATTCTACTCTGCATAGAAAACCCTTGATAGTGCATTAAATATATGTGTGAAACTGAAGATAAACCAAATGACTACTATAATAAATGATAATTTAAAAAGTATTTATTCAACTGAAGTCAGGTGTAAGAATCTGTATAAAATGACAGACCTCAAAGACCATGAAAAACACTCATTTGAAACTGAAATTATTTGTAACTTTTCTCATGATAAAACAATGAGGTTGAAAAATAGTTACCAGCAAGAGATACTTGACCTAGAGGAAATATAATTCATGAAAAATCTGAGGTAGAGAATTCCATAAGGTAACTTCAAAAACACCATTGTACTACACTCTAGTAAATCCACCTCATGTTAGAAAGGTGAAAACAAGAATGAAAGAATGGACATAATTTGGAATTAAAATCCTCCTAAGCGCTTTGAAAGTTTCCCTCCAAAATACTCCAGGCAAAGACTAACTACATCACTAGAAAAAATCACTGTACTTTCTACCTAGATGAGCTGAAAGAGGTACTGAAAAGAAGAAAACCTAAACACTATGTCTGAATTGTGAAGAGTGTTTCATATTTTAATTATGTTTTGGGCTTCTGCTCAGTGTAGTACACTGTGATACAAATAAATTTAAAAAGTTATAAAATTATAGGAGACAATGTAAATAGTCAGTAATTAGGATGCCTAAATACAACACAGGAAATCATGAATAACAACCTAAGTACTCAGTAATATCATTAAACTCTTCAAATTTCTTAAGATCTTCATATCAGAATTCTCTTGTGTAAAGATGTCATATTTACGAGGATTAAAGGACAACTTTTTATTACTGTGAGACGACTCTGAAATGTAAAACAGCTTGACATTTTTGATGCACCGGTCCAGCTTATCATGTTCAAATAGACTTTATTCTGGCAGTTCAATAAAAACTTTTAAAAACTTCAAAAGAGCAGAATGCTAGAATCATTCCCGAAGAAGCAAGGTTCTGATACTATGTCAGAAAATAGGGAAAACTTTGTTTTCAAAGCAACAAACACACCTCATTAAAATTTATGTAAACTGATTCTCATTGAGTACTTTTCCTCGAAGGTTTCTAGACTTGTGTTCTTGTTTTATCATTATATATGCCATTTTATATACATATGTTTGCCCAGATGTACTTTTATATACATGTACATGTTTGTTTTTTGGAAAACAGAAGTTACAGAAATACAATTTTAGAATGGGGAGAGAATTTACGCTAATCTATTTCAACCCGATAATGTTTACTGATAGAATGTTTACTGATTCAACAGAAGTGAAAGACATTCAAAAACCAATTTCTAAACAGGACTCAGGTCTACTGATTCTTATTGCAGTGTTCTTTCAGTACTCTATAATGCTGCTTCCTGTACACATTAAGCTGATGGAGCTCACTAAATGGAGTCTTTGCTAGACTCTTATATTTTATGTAATATACACATTAAGTTTGGATAATATCTGCTTGAATAGATTTAAAATGACTTCAACTTCAACTGCAAAGAAATTGCTACCTGCACAAAAAACTCATTCACAATATCCTTCATGTTTTTAAGTCACCTGTATGCAAAAGTTAAATAAATGAAAGAACTGCAGCTTGGTTTTCAGATAAAGCGAAAATAATATTATATGAGGTCATTCTTGTGTCAAAATCAAATACAGTATTTTGAGGATGTAGGTCATATTCTGCATGTGATAAGTATAAATATGTGTAAGGAATAGGACGCTCTTATTATTTTTCTGTTTTTCATATATAAGTTCCACAAAGCGAAAAGCAGGTCAAAACCAAATGCTAACTAAATACTCACCTGATAGTCAATCTTCTCATTACTCAAGTGGGGACACAGTGTTTGGAAGGTTGTAAGCAATCATTACTGGAGAGAAAATAACTTTGAACCAGTGTTTATTTATTTTAGTATTTGTTAAAATTCCTAGTGACCCTTTGAAAAATAGAGACCATTTAAAAAAACATCTCAACAGCTAACCTCATACTCAATGATGAAAACTTTTCATCTAGAATCAGGAATAAGACAAAAGGACGTCCATCTCACTACCTTTATTCAATACAGTGCTGGAAGTCTTAGCCACAGCAATCAGACAAAAAAAAAAAAAAAAAAAGGAATAAAAAGGCATCCAATTGCGAAGGAAGAAGTAAAACTTTTACTATTTGCAGATGCATAATACTATATATAGAAAACTGTGAAGATTCCACCAAAAACTACTAGAACTGATAAATGAATTCAGTAAAGTCACAGGTTACAAAATTAATATGCAGAAATCTGCTGCATTTCTATATGACTAACAATGAAGTAGCAGAAAAGAGAATTAAAAGAAAACAATCCTGTACTTAGAACTACACAAAAATAACAAAAATACCTAGGAATAAATTCAAGCCAAGGAGGTGAAAGACCTGTACTCCAAAAACAATAAAACACTGATGAAAGAAACTGAAGATGACACAAACAAATGGGAAGGAACTCCATGCTCATGGGTTGAAAGAACCAGTATTATTAAAAATGTCCAGTACTACTCAAAGCAATCTACAGATTTAATCTCAATTCCTATCAAAACAACCAATAGCATTTTCAACAGAACTAGAACAAATAATCTTAAAATTTGTATGGAAACACAAAAGACCCCAAATAGCCAAAGTAATCTTGAGAAAGAAGAAACAAAGCTAAGAGGTATCACAAACCCAGACTTCAAGATATACTACAAAGCTGTAGTAATCAAAACAGTATGGTACTGGCACAAAAACAGACACATAGATCAACAGAACAGAAGACAGAGCCCAGAAATAAACCCATAATTATATGGTCAGTTAAGCTTGACAAAGAGGAGGCAAGAATGCACAATGGGAAGATTGGGTCATCAATAGATCTTGATGTGATCAATTGCTTCTTGAGGTGAGAATATAAAATTGGACAGCTACATGCAAAATAATGAAACTGGATTGCTTTTCTTTTTTCTTTTTAAAAAATTTATTTATTTGACAGTGATAGAGACAGCCAGCAAGAGAGGGGAACACAGGCAGGGGAGTGGGAGAGGAAGAAGTGAGCTTCCAGCGGAGGAGCCTGATGTGGGGCTCGATCCCAGGAACGCAGGATCATGCCCTGAGCCGGAAGCAGAGAGAAGCAGCGACTTAGCCACCCAGGTGCCCCTGGATTGTTTTTCTTAAATCACACACAGAATAAACTCAAAATGGATTAAGGACCTAAATGTGGAAGCTAAAACCATAAAACTCTAGAAGAAAACATAGGCAGTAATTTCTTTGACATTGCCCATAGAAACATTTTTCTGATATGTCTCCTCAGGCAAAAGAAACAAAAGCAAAAATCAAACTATTGGGACTATCCAAAAACAAAAACTTTTGCATGCAAAGGGAACTATCAACAAACAAAAAGGGTACTTACTGAATGGAGAAGATATCTGCACATGATACATCCAATTAGGGGTTAATATCCAAAATATATAAGAACTTACACAACTCAACATGGGAAAAAATAAATAATCTGATTTAAAAATGAGCAGAGGACCTGAATAGACATTTTTCCAAAGAGGACATCAGATGGATAGAGGCACATGAAAAGATGCTCGACATCACTCATCATCACGGAAATGCAAACTGAAACACAGTGAGGATATCACTTCATACTTGCCAGAATAGTTAAAAATAAAAACACAAGAAATAACAAGTGCTGGTGAGGATTTGGACAAAAAGGAACCTTGTGCATCTACTGGTAGGAATGCAAGTTGGTACAGCCACTGTGGAAAACTGTATGGAGATTCCTCAAAAATAAAAATAGAAATACCATATGATCCAGTAATACCACTACGGGTATTTACCCAAAGAAATAGAAAACACTAATTTGAAAAGATATATGCATCCCTATGTTTACTGCAGCATTATTTACAATAGCCAAGATATGGGAAGCAACCCAGTATCCAACTATAGATAAATGCATAAGAGTGATATTCAGATACAATGGAATATTACTCAGACATAAAAAAAGAATGAAATCTTTCCATTTGCAACAACATGTGGATGGATCTAGAAGGTATAATGCTAAGTGAAATAAGTTAGCCTGAGGGAAGACAAATACCATATAATTTCACTCATATGTAATGAAGAAACAATTTGGATACCTTTTTATCCCTTTTGTTGTCTGATTGCTGTTGCAAGGACTTTAGTACTATGTTGAATAAACAGTGGCAGAGTGGCATCCTTGTCGTGTTCTGATCTTAAGGAAAGGCTTCCAGCTTTCCCCATTGAGAATGATTTGTTGTAGGCTTTCATAGATGGTTTTTAATGAGATTGAGGAATGTACCCTCTATCCCTACACTCTGAAGGGTTTTAATCAGGAGGATGCTGTATTTTGTCAACGCTTTTTCTGCCATCTATTGAGAGAATCATATGATTTTTGAATTTTTCTTTCTGGATAAAATCTAAGACACTGATCGATTTGCGAATGTTGAATCACCCTTGCATCCCAGGGATGAATCCCACTTGGTCATGATGATAATCCTTTTAATGTACTGTTGGATTCTATTAGCCAGGATCTTGTTGAGGATTTTGGCGTCCATATTCATTAGGGAATCGGGTCTGTAATTCTCCTTTTGATGGGGTCTTTGCCTGGTTTGGGGATCAAGGTAATATTGGCCTCATAGAATGAGTCTGGTAGCTTTCTTCTGTTTCTATTTTTGAAATAGCTTTAGGAGAATAGGTATTATTTCTTCTTTGAATGTTTGGTAGAATTCCCCAGGAAAATCATCCGGGTCTGGAGTTTTTATTTTTGGAAGGTTGTTTATCACTGACTCAATCTCTTTATATATTGGCCTGTTTAAAAGATCAATTTCTTCCTGTTTCAGTCTTGGTAGTTTCTAGGTTTCCAGGAAGTCCTCCATCTCTTCCATGATTGCTTAATTTATTGGCATAAAGCTGTTGATAAAAGTTTCTAATAATCCTTCCAATTTCATTGGTGTTGGTTGTGACCTCTCCTTTTCATTCATAATTTTATTAATTTGGGTCCTTTCTCCTATTCTTTTGGGTAAGTCTTGCCAGTGGTCTGTCAATTTTATTATTGATTCTCTCAAAGAACCAGCTTCTAGTTCTGTTGATCTGCTCTACTGTACTCCTGGTGTCTAATTCATTGATTTCGCTCTAATCTTGACCAACTCTTCCTCGTGCATGGATTAGGCCTGTCCCTCTGTTGCTGTTCCAGCTTCTGAGGTGAGAATATAAAAAGCTGCATTTTAGATTTTTCTATTCTTTTGAGTGAGGCTTGGATGGCTATTATTTCCCCCTTAGGACTGCCTTGCAGTAACCATAGGTTTTGGACCATTGTGTTTTCATTCTCGTTGGTCTCCATAAATTGTTTAAATTGATTTTGATTTCTGGTTTATCGAATCATTCCTGAAGCAGGATGGTTCTTAGTCTCTGAAGTGTTTGAGTTTCATTCCAAATTTTTCCTTGTGGTTGAGTTCCAATTTCAGAGCATTGTGGTCTGAGAATATGCAGAGGATAATTTCAGTCTTTTGGTATCGTTGAGACCTGTTTTTTTAATTTATTCATATATTATATCAGAATAAATTGATTGTCGATTTAAAGGAAAATATCCTGTAAGCAGTGATTAAATGATGCATCTCTTCAAGGAGACCTGTTTTTGACCCAGAACATGGTCTATTCTTGAGATGTTCCATGGGCATTAGAATAGAATGAGTATTCTTTGGTTCTGGGGTGTAGTGTTCTACATATATCTATGAGGTCCAACTCGTCAGTATGGCATTCAAAGCCTCTTGTTTCTTTGTCGATTTTTGCATGGGTGTTCCTCTATTTTGATAGTGGAGTGTTGAGGTCCCTACTACTATGTATTTTTATCTATACGCTCTTTATTGTGGTTAAGAGTTGGCTTATGTATCTTGCTGCTCCCTGTTGGGGCATATATATGATAATTGTCATATCCACTTGTTGGATACATCCTTTAAGATAATATAGTGCCCTTCTGTGTCTCTAACTCTAGCTCTTAGTTTAAATCCAAATCTGTTTGATATGAAATTGCTACCCAGGTTTCTTTTGAGGTCCACTGGAGTGAAAGATGGTACTCCATCCTTTTACTTTCAGTCTGAATGTATCTTTAGGTTCAAAATGAGTCTCTTGTAGACAGCAAATGGATGGGTCATGTGTTTTTATCCAATCTGCAACCCTGTGGCGTTTTATGGGAGCATTTAGGCCATTTACATTGAGACTGAATATTGAGAGATATGATTTTAATGATGCCATGTTGCCAGTACAGTCTTTGTTTCTATCAATTGTGACTTTATGTTCTGTATCACTTTTGGGGCCTTTTTACCTTTATAGAACCCCCCCCCCCTTAATATCTCCTGTAGGGCTGGTTTCATGGTTACGAAATTGGTCAATGACTGGCAATTCTGGAAGGTCTTTATTTCTCCATCAATTCTGAATGAGAGCCTTGCTGGATAAAGGATCCTTGGCTGCATGTTTTTCTCTGAAAGAGCTTTAAAAATGCCCCCCCAACCCTTTCTCTCATTCCAGGTCTGTGTAGACAGGTCTGACGTAATTCTGATAACTTTGCCTTGGTACGTGAGAAATTTCTTTGCCCTGGCCACTTTCAAGACTGTATCCTTGGATCTAATATTTGCGAATTGCACTATGACGTGACGTGGTGTAGGTTTGTTGTGGCTGAGCTTGGGAGGGGTCCTCTCTGCCTCTTAGACACGAATGTTTGTTTCCCTTGCTAGATTAGGGAAGTTTTCAGCTACAATTTGTTCAAATATCTCTTCCAGAAATAAAGAGACAAACAAAACACCAGACTCTTAAATACAGAGAACAAACAGGTGGTTGCCAGAAGAAAAGCAGGTGGGAGGACTGGTGAAATAGAAAAAGGGGCTTAAGAATACGCTTATCTTGATTGAACACTGAGTAATATATAGAATTGTTGAATCATTATGTTGGACACCTTAGACTAATATAACACTGTATGTTAATTATACACACATACATTCATACATACGTACATATAGATCTGTACACCCTCGTCAATCCCACCCCTGCCTCCACTTGGAGATTTTAACAAGTACCCTAGCTGATACTTATGCATTGGGTGTATCTCTACACTTTTTTCCCTCATCCTGCCTGCCATTGCCCATTAGTATGATTTATTGTTTCAGGAAAGTACTCAATTCAAGGAGAACTGGAATAACTATCTCTACATGAAGAAGGATTTTGTTGGCTTGATCAAAACTTAGAATCTAAATGGTTTGTGTAATTATCCACTTCTAACACTGATATTATTGCCACTAAGTATATCTCTATGTTGAGAAGCTATGAGAAAAAATAAATTTCTACATATATGGAATTGGCCTTCAAAGACAGAATGTATCAGGGCACTTGGAAAGAGTTCAATTTAAGCCATATACGACTGCGAGGAACAAACAGAAGGAGGTGGCACTTTCATCACGGAAGACAATA